>NC_143440.1:22225151-22528181 GCF_987193195.1 Phasianus colchicus
AATATTAGTTTCAGAAAAATTAAGCCTGCAAGAAGTTTTCAGCGTGAAGACACACCTAAGGTGTAGCTAGAAATGAAATGATACTGAAAGAACGCAGCAGTAAAAAATAACAAGTAAAATTTAGGTGAGGGAGACAGCTTACCCCTGAAAGGCAGTAAGCACACAGGGTAGAGATCCACTGGGCATAGTACAAGAGGATGGGAGGTCATCTTTCAGGAAATAAAGAGTTCTGTTCTTAATGGAATGAAGATGAAAAGCACAGCACTCTACGGTTCATGCTGTGAGTTTCCATTGCATGGAAGTTTAGGATCAAGAAAAACTTAATAGGTTTTTTGACTTGTTAATAGAAGAACTACAGCAGAAGACATGTTTGAAGGAAGAAACTAAAAGAATGCTTTGATTGTAGAGATCCAAAAGCATTGAATAAAGTTGTAGAAAAGAAAACATTTAAATAAACAAACGAAGAAGAAGAATGGGGCAACAAATGTTTGGCTGATACCAAACAACTATCTAAAATACAGTAGATGTACCCTTTTATCGTCAGTGTGCATGTTCAGAATATTTAATGCTCAGTTGAAGCTACAGAAGATTGTTTTATAAATTTGGCTTGGCCCATGATCTGTTTCACTGAAATATAAAATATTTTTGATGATATTGATATTTAAAAGATTTAATTGGATATTTTTATTTGGGATAAAGCCAATACCTAGACATTCATCGCACGTCTTGTGGGAGAGGGAGAGTTGAGGAAGAGAAACACAGAACATGCTAGGAAAAATTGCACCTTAGAGTTAATACAGTGAACTGCACATACAAACTCTGATTATCAGCAATTTTGTCCTCACTGACAAGAAAAAAAAAAAAAAAGATGGAAAATTCATACTTGGCTGAAAATAACCACATGAAAACATGCCAGTTTGCTCTGTGACTTCCAAAAAATAGGTCAGGTTGAAAAGCTTTGGAGAATAATTTAGCCTATTAATACAAATTGTCTGAGTATTTCCCAAATCTAGAGCTAGGTGGTATGTTACTTTGGTCGTGATACGTTTACCTTTTAGAGAAAACTAGTAGAAAAGGATCTTGAAGGTCACTGAGAGACAAAAATATCTTTAAAATATATATATACAGAAAAAAATAGTTAACAATAATACTGAAGACAATGACTTGGCTTACTACAAACGCCAAACCAGAGCAGCTGTCTTTTCTCACGTGAAAAGATTGTCCTCTGAAGCACAGTAGGTATGGAATTGTATGTGTCAACTAGAAACTTTGATATTTGTTCTTTTTCTTACTTGCCCAAGATTGCAGCTAGATTATATTATTTATAGGCATCTGTTCAAATATGTTTTTTGTTATGTACCTTATATTGGAAGGCATATAGAGGCATATCCACATCAAGAAGTTTTCAGTAAAATTTTCACCAATGGGCTTTGGTGTACTATAAATGGCAGAAGTCAGAACTTTTAAGTATGACAGAATATAACCAGTGAAATGTAGTGTATTACGTGTAAAACTGGGTATGTCTGTATTCTTAGGAACTCTCTGGAAGGGATGAGGAAATGGATACAAGGTTAGCTATTTTACCTAAGAATTCCTTATTAAGGCAACATATATGAAAAACAGTGGCCAATGAGGCTCAAAACAACATTTTGAATAGTTTGTTTTACAACTTCTTCTTTACAGCAGTAATACAAACACTTCAGAGGAGCTCCACAGATATAAGCAGCAGTGAAAGAACAACAAGAAGCCCCACCTAGGTTATTGAAGAGGTTTTACATAAATATTTGTTATAAAAACAATTTCTATTAAATGTGAAGTTTGAACTGAGAAAAAAGAATGCAGTTGGGCTCTACCACAGAAGTAAAAAGCTGACTCTTTAGAATTCATTAAAAAGAGTCCCTTTTTTTCAGCCCTAGGCTGAAAAACGCTCCTCAGAGCATGCTGAGATCTCTGTGATAACACCATAGTTCACCTCTTTGACTTCTGATGTCTGCACTGCAAAAGGTCATACTAAACTCAATGAGCCAATCCAGGATCTCTGCAGACCAGCTGGCTTGAGCATCCGTCGCAAGATATTGTTGCCATAACAAAGGTCAGACTGTGGCACTTTGAAGCAGATCTGATTGCAACAAGCAGATGGCTACAGACTGTTGTAGCTGAGCTTTCTCAACAGACCCATCAGCAGTCAGGGGCTGAAACCTGCTTCCAGCCTTCCAGATGCAGGCATGTATCTATCCACCCACAGAAGACATGGTGCACATTTTTCTGTAATTGTCATAGTTCTGAATGTTTTCTTGGGATTTCTGAAATAAATGTTGATTTAGGCTCCTGCTGTGATAAAACTTATTTCCAGCAGACAGCAACTTAATGTAAAACCAGCAGGAATAAAGTGAGGATTTTGACAAGATGTCATAAGATGTCACCAGAAAGATTTTTGCAAATGCATGGGGAGGAGTTACAGCTTTTTCAGCATAGTTCCTAATAAGACAGGGAATAAAGCTTAACCCATGGTCATCCATTTAAAATTTAAACCTTCCTGGGTGTCTATATTAAAACCACCAAAGGTAATTTTTAATATAGGAGTCAAAGAGGTAATCAGTGCAATTTAATTTGGGCACCTAAACTGTGAAATTAAGCAACAATTCCTATAGGTGCACAGCACTGCATTGTTCTCTGAACATTCTGGATGTCACACTGTGGATGAGACCATACTAAGAATTATTAGGAATGCCTGGGCGTGGGTTTTTATTTTATGAAAAAAGAAGAACATATTATAAATACTCATCCTATTTTTCCAAGTAATTGAAGATGAATTTGTCACTTTGAAAGCATAAACAGGTTTTGTAAATGTCATTTAAATAGGTGTACACTTCACAGACTGCTTTAGGATGTAAGAACTGACTTACAGCACATCAGGTACTTAAGAACATAAATCCAGTTTGCTAATCAGCACTTTTTTATTTGCTTGTTTATTATAGCTCTGTGATGTTTAGCTTGATGTAGAGACCTAGATATTTCAGTGGATAATATTACTATGCCAGTTATGTATAGTATACATATATTCATGTTTTGCTTCAGGGCATAGACTTCAATTGTGCAAGTTACTCATTTTCACATGTGATGGATTTTTGCACAGCAGTTCCCATCTGAGGATAACAGTGGTTTCAGAAGGACTTGTCCTTTTTTTGGTGCAATGAAATCCTTTGTTTTTCACTGTCACACTCAGGAAATAGAATGGTACATCAGCTACAGGCTTCCTTCTTTGAGCCTTTTCTTTTTCTTTTTCATCCTAGGACCTTAGAGGTGGAGCTTGATTTCTTTACCTTGCAGACACTAATGCTTCTCTCCAGGTGTAATTATGAGCAAAACGCTAAGAAGTGTGGAAGACACGAGTTGAGTTTTCCCTAGATGGGGATTTAGGAATCTTACAGAAATCTTACAAATATATCTATGTATTAAAAGCACTGAACAGTCAAGAGTAGAAGAAGGGAATAAAGGTAGTAAGGAGGCAACACTCCTAACAAGGCTCTTGATTTAAGTTAAATACTTCATAGTTTTAGAGAACTCAAATGAAAAATAATAGGATGTGACTTCCTGCCTTCAACTGCTGCTTATCTTGAAAACATATAGGAGACTTCCCTTTACAAGTTCATCAAACCCAACCTGAGTATCAAAATGACACAGAATTGATGTAAAATTTGAGAGCTACTGAAGACTTACTCATGTGCAATATTCGGCATAGTGAACCATTTAAAGTCGAAAAGGATTGATGTTTTATAATAGTTACAAAAATGATATAAAATCAGAAAAGACAATTATGAAAGTCATCAACAATTTTATTGCTTCGTTACAAGTAATTTTTTGTGTGAAGGTCATTGTAGCTCCAGTGTTCTAATTTTCTTCTTTGTCATCTTTAATATGAGGAGAAAAGATAGCAAAATGAGACTTGGCTTTTATGGAAAAATAGAGACGAGTCCTTCCAAGAGGAGACTGATTTCCACAAGGAGGATTTTCATGAAAGCATGAAGCATGGTGTTCAGATAATTTCATTTATGTCAAAGTACACTTTCATTGAAATCAAATCTCGTGATTTGAAATTTGTTACATGTATGAAGGTGATGATGACACTGTTACACCAGGTTAAGCGTTTGATTGCAAATTCTTCGAATGTGTTCACCGTAGAAAATAACAAAGATATGTGGAAATTTAGAAAATTATGGCTTTATTTTTTTGAATTTCTTTTTTGTCTCTGCTTTTTATAATGCAGTTGAGGCTTTGAATACAAGGGCTGCTTCAAAAATAATGCTTCCTATTTTATTATGTTGGCCCACAAGGTCAGAGGCAGATGTTGACTGTATGAAGTAGAGGTTGAACCTTTCCCCCAATATCCCATTACATTTTGTTGCCAGGTAACAGATGGCAGCAGAGAGACAGTCTGACAAAATTACGACTGACATGGAAGGGTGTATGAAGCAAAGATGTGTCATTGAATTCCTCCATGCAGGAAAACTGGCACGTATTGACATCAAACAGTGAATGTGAGGCAGTGGGTGATGCATTTCAGCACTGACAAAAGCAACAGTGTGTCACCTTCACTCGTGCAGGCTTTTACGGTCATGGCATGCAGGCTCCTATTCATTGCTGATGAGATAATAGCTAACAGCATAGCTAATGATGGTGACTATGTTGAAAAATTTTGTTTTGTATCTGAGAATTTGTTCAAACAGTGTTGTAGTGCTTTTTATAGCTATTGTAGTTTCTGTGAAAATAAATAGCAGGCATTAGTTTCAGGACAAGGTTTGTGTATCACAAACATCATAATAAACAGGTAGTTCACAATCATGCAGAATTATGATGCTCCTAACGAGTGTGGGGTTTCAGGCACAATGATCACATATTGCAACCCCTCGGGAAACTTGGGAAAAAATCACTGAGGGCAAGATCATTATGCCAGATGCACAGATAGGCCTGATCCCCACATTTACCAGTGGGCTTCACTGATATATTTATTAAACCACAAAGGCTAATCTGTGTCATTTAAGAAATACACACATAAACACACGCACACACTTGGTGGGCCTCCTTCACATCAAATGTGAATTATTACATGTATTAAAATAATTGGTTTGTCAAAGTGACACTGTTCAAAGTATGTAAACACAAAACCGTATGTTTTTAATGCAGAAATAATAGCTGAACCAACACAAGATTTTATTGATGTGCTAAAAATATTGAGTGTTGTGTGTGGATCTCGCCTTAGGAATTTCTTTCAGCAATGCCTTTCTGACTCAGATTGAAAAAAGTCTACCTCCAGTGTCATTACTGATTCTTCTCTGAACTTCAAACTCCCTCACTAAATCTGCATCATAGTATCTGAGAGGTTCTTGCTGCTCCTCCTCAGTTTGATGAATCCAAGCTGATAGTGGAAATTCCCATTTCTTTTCAAGACTGGATTATTTCTTAGTATTCATAGACTGAGCTGTGGGGTGTGGCTTGTTATGTCTGAGTGTTTTCAGTCACAGAACGAGATAGTACAAATACTGAGGCAAATACACTTTAAGCATAAATACTACCCACACAGAAATTTATCATGTGAAAACTTCCTGAAATTTGGTGTGGATTTCAGCTTTCTTGATGTCAGTTTAAGGTCTTTACTGAAATGGTTTTATATTAATTCATTTAGTTCCTTCTCTCATATGTTTCCGATAGACACTTAATATATACACCTACAGTTTATTTATACAGCAGGTTGGAAGACATAATTCCCATTTCGTCAGAAATTTCAAGAATGCCATTTTTGTAATTCACCATCAGAATTAGATGTTAATATTTCAAAAAATATTTGTAGGAAAATTAGAACCGTTCAATCATATCAATTCACTACCTTTTTAAACAATTTAGGAGAAAATATTACAATTTAACACAATATATTATTTATATAATAAAATATTTTAGCATATAAGAAGGCTAAAGGAATAGTATCTAAATTTTGGAGTTAAAATCAAGTACTGCACATTACTGATATAATTTTTTAAAAGCTATTTTAGTAGTATAAAAAGAGAATAAAATCTGAAGAAGTAATCTTCTGTATTCCCATTCAAAAATATATCAAAATCCATCATTTTCTAGTTTTATGGATTCAATAGAAATGCATTTTACAAGAAAAAAAGGCTTTTTAAAAAAATCTGTCCTTCTTATCTAATTTGACCCAGTTTTTTCTCCTGAAAAAGCAAGAGCCTTCAAAGCTTGGTAACATTCCTCTACTGCTTAAGATGCTCCTCTTTTATGCCCATGATTGTGATGAGCCAAAGATGGATGTAGTCCCAGTACTAATTATGAACATTTGACCTGTACACCAGATAACACCCAAGGATAGGGTTACATACTGGTTGTTATATTTTCTAACAGCAGCTCAGAAGACTTGAATATCCTTATATGAAGATTCCAAAGCCAGAGAGAAGATGCCTCTAAAACAATGTGTAAGATGGCGCACCTCTTAAGCCCTCTCACCTTTCACTGATATCCTCGCAGCTGTTTGTATACTTGTGCACACCTCTGAGGGTGCTTGTACAAACAACATAGCCAAATAGCAAACAAGAAGAAATGCATCATTTTTTCAACCACACATAAATGTTTGGTCCTGCTAGAAAAGACTGTAAGTGAAGGTAAATGACAACTTTACTGAATATTCAATTCATTCTACAACGTGTCAGTAAAAATAACAAAGATTTTTTTAATATAAATAATACAGATTACTCTTTCAGAATATCGTAACTTCAGCAATGCTTTCAAAAGTATGTAAGGCAAAACACTGTAATATCAGTACTTCATATGTCACATTGACACCTTCTACAGCTTTTTCTTCAGGCTTCAGTGGCAGAGTAAAGATGGGGTTAGTGGTGTTAACTACCTTGAGTGCTTTCCTGCCAGCTCTCATTCTGGACTAGCTTGTTCAGGACAGGCTGAATCTCTCTATGACATTACACTGCACAGTACCAACAACTCCTGCTGTTGTGAGTAGCTGAGGGAACAAAATGACTAATACTTGATTTCAAAAGTTATTTTGGAGCAATTTTTAATTAACCAACTAATCACAAAAGTCTATGGAACAAAAGGGTTCACGTGAACCAAAGAGATTCCAAACAGTTATGTTAGAATAGGTGAGAAATGGAATTTTAAACTTCACACGTTCCTTACTTCTTTGTTGAATGATAGTAATAGGATCACCAACGCATGTGACCTTTGTGCACTTACGTTCGTAATACTATGGAGCATCGCAACACATCTCCTTAGCAACACAGGATACTGAAAAAACACCAGATTTTTCTCTGCTCACTAAAATTGTTCACTATAAAATACTGAGTTGAGTTCAGGATCATGTCTTCCCTTAGAAGCATTCAGTTGTCTGGGCCTGGCATATTTGAGGTTTGAGTATGAATGACGGCTTAGGCTTTGAACACTTTGCAATAATGGCAAAATTCATACATGCAGAGGAAACTGGTTTTGAAATCAGTGCAAAGCTGCAACTGACTCACACATGAACAACTGCCACCATTTCTCCAGTCCAGATGCAAGATTTAGTTGTTTGATGCATCTCCTCTAATGTATGCATCTTCTCTGATAGTTACATTAAAGAGAAGTAATATACCATTCAAGACAGAATTCCAGGCTTCTTACAACAGGAAGGCAAAGGGATAGGCCATGCATTCAAAGGACAGTTAACTACTATTTCATTAGTACAAGTGTTTAGAATAAATTAATTGCTATCAAATGCCACTTCTAGGGCAGCTGATCCACATGAACCTCCCCACCATCACTGCCCCTTCAGGGGATAATCTTGAGTTGGACAGAAAAAGATAGAAGGCTCAGGACAATGTGCAAGTGGGAAAAAAAATATGTTTCAGAGAGAAACATATTGAATCAGTGAATGATTAATCAGGCAGGTAGATTGTCAAAGCTGCACTGCCACATGCTCTGTAGCTGCATTCAGCAACACCAGCTGTTTGCTTAAAAGTAACAGCAGCAGCACTTCTGACAACATAAATTCTGAGAAATAATGTTAGTTATTTAAAAGCTGATTAGATTGTGGTAATTTATTCTAGTTTTATTACAATATCTTTTTCCCAAGGGATCTGAAAACATTTTTATTGTTTTTCATAAAGCTCTTTTGCACCTAATAATCAATATTGATTTTACTACATCCCAATATTGTCTAGATTTATTTTCTTGTTTTGAGTGGAATTTAGGTATTAATATCATTTAGAAGAGATGAGATATAAAGCTCTGTTTAAAAATTTCACATTAACAATAATTAGCTTTTCTTCTCATTGCCAGATAACATGGAAGCATTTACACTGAGCTTGAGTTTTCGTATTTAATACATTTATTTTGTTCTTTGTCTCAGTTTAAGAGTTTAAATAAATAAGGGAATACAGGGCCTTTATTTCTGTAACAAACATACAGCAAGCAAGCTTGTCATCTTAGCAGAAATCTAGCTGAAGAGAGAACTGGGGCTCTTAAAAATTCAAGGAGATACACAGGTAATTCCTAGTGAGTTACCAAGTGTCCATCTAAACCAGTTAAATAATTTAGGCAATAAAGCTTTAACCAAAATCATTTTATTTGTGAGAACCCCTATCCATTCCATCCCATCTAATTAAGAAACTTGTTTTTCTTTGTTGAGCCTGTTCGTTAACTCCATTCTGTCCCACAGCTCCCACTTGTGTTTAACCCCCCCATTCTGCAGAAGCAGATAGGGAAGTCTCTTCCAGAGTGGTTGCTAGGTCTTCAGCACTCTGCAAAGCACGTATTTACACATTTAAACGTGATGGTGAAGAAAAAGAAACGCAAATTCAGCTCTTTATTTTGATGGTTTCATTAGCATTACAAATAATTTTTCCACAAAAGCGGATTTCTTTTTTAAAATAAAGACAATATTAAGGGAAATTTAGTGCCCTGTCCTCTGCAACTAGCTGATCTAATCCATATTTACTACAGAGATGTCAGAAGCAATCAGACTGAAAGAAGCAGTGATTTATTTCTCTGTCTTCAAAGAAATGGTGTGTGCTTCAGTTTGCTTTTTTTTTTTTTTTTTTTTTTTTAATTTTAAAAAGTTACATACTGGCAGAAAATAAACTTCCTTTCATATTATGAATAGGCATGGTTGTCAGACCAAAACCTGAAGCTGCTATTCATGCCACTTCACAACTATGTTTTATAAGTGATCAGAAAAGCATATTTGATATAAGCAAATAATACGTTCACATCCAGAAATTACTTTGCCTGGTACTAGAAAAAAACAAAAAAAAAAACAAAAAAAAAAAACAAAAACGCTTCAGATGAGGCATATGAGTGATAGTAAATGGTGAACACAATACTAGACACCAAGTTAATACACAGAGTGCAAAGTAATCCTAGGTGCTTTTACATGGCCTTGAACAATGGTATCTGGACCTGAAGTGAGGACCCTAAGTAGCAACAGTATTACCATGTTCTCATTCAAAATTTTGAAATTGAAAAAAAAGTCTAAGAACTTTCTCTTCTTGAAAATATATGATAGAATTCTACTGGAATTACATTTTTATCACCTATCAGTATGTAATAATGTGTGGTAGAAGGAGGCTCATGTTTTTAGAGTACAAGCTAGTATGCTAATTTAAAAAATCATAAATTACTGAGGATATCTTTTCTCCTCCAAAGGCAGTGGCCTTGTAACATTAATTGGCATAAAGGGATATTCACTCTATAGAAAATGAGCCCTTTTACTAAGTATAGTAGAAATGTTAAGTCAGGACCAGAAACAGTGATTGAGCACCTGGTGGGAAAGCAGGGCCAACCCAGGGGAGCTCAGGTGCATGCTCAGACCTCATTTAAGGGTTGGCGGAGATTTGGAGATCCCTAGCTGAGGCCTTCCAAGGGTAAGCGTTTTTTTCTTTGTTTCTGTGTTCATGGTACTGTGTTTGAGCATATCCTCACTTGCTACAGCCAAAGACTTTGCTGCCCCTGCTATCACTGCTGTGGTTTTCATTGTGTTACTCAAAGATATTTATATACAAAGTTAGAGCCCTACTATAGGTACCATTTCTTGTTTAATATGAATTTTATTTATTTATTTATTTATTGCACTGGATTAAGTATGTAGAGTACTTATTGATGGAGAGAGGTTCAATTTTCTAGTTTGATCATTATTTCTGTTTCTTCTTGTGGTATATCCACGCATTCAGTAAATTACTAACTCATGAGAATTCCAGCTTTCCTGTCTGTTTAAAGGCATTTCCCTCCTGAATATTCATTTATTGTAGGTTTTGGTGGAACCCATAATGAATGGCAATCAATGGCACAAAACCTGAGAAAAGTGTTTGGATTATCATTTGCTTACGAATTTGTAATGCTTACAGGATGCATGAACCTACTGCTAGCAAAATGCAATTTGTCTGAATGGTTAAGTGCATGACATATAAACTTACCCAATGAATAGCATGGAGTAAGCTTACACATTTATCTTGTGGTTCTATTTTGTGATTCATTCTGCTGCAGTAGCATGCCTGAATCAAACAATATATTTTTCCTTCAGTTTCAACAATGCAAATTTTGCCCCAGAGGTCAAAGAAAGTGGTGAAAATTTCCCACAGCTTTTGCAAGTTGACAAGTATTTGACCTGTATGGATGAACTGGAATGCAATGCTAGAAGAAATGTTTCTTTTTGCTTTTGAGCTAATAAAAAGGATTGCCTCTGACTACCGCATTCCAAAAAAAAAAAAAAAAAAAAAAAAAAAAATTCTTTGCTTCTGACAAGTGATCAATTAGTTGTCACCTAGGAAATCTTTATTAGAAGTATTTAAATAATAAAAATGTAGCACATGCAGTTAATGGAAGAAGAGTACATTTCAGTGCATGTTGGCATGAAGTTGCTCTAAACCTACAGGTGTAGCTGCTTTCTCTTTTCAAATTCTACAGAATAAAATATAAATGAGTCCTCAGGCACAGTTGAATAAACAGAAGGTGAAGGTGAGAGAATTTAGACTAAAATATGTAGTTGCCGAAGAGAAATAATACGTGAAGTTTTTCTTGCATTTTAAGGCTCTGAAATCTCCACCCAGCAGTTCTGGTAAGCGGTGTGCACTGACTTATGAACACTTGTATGGAGATCATCTTAAGCCAGTAGCACCACATATTTCTTACAGTATACGAGGAATCTGATATGAAGCATTTTAGTAGAAGCACATTACTCAAGGATAATTGCATAGCTTGTAAGCATGTGTCCTTGGAAGTAAAAATACTCGTACAACATGGGTTCCAGCCACTTCCCCTCAAATAAAAACTCCATGCTTGATGAGTAATCTGGTTACAATGGGATTTTTAGGTGAAATGTAAGTGAATCCCTCTGCTGCTCTTCCAGTCACTTCTGGACAGCTAAAAAATTCCTTGGCCGCTGCATCATTTGTACTTTTCACTCAAGAAATAGTATCAAAATTCAAGCTATTGCTCTTCATTTGGAAATATGTGGTTTCAGTATGACTTTGTAGTTTAATTTTACAGACACTGTCAATATGAATGATGCTTCTCAAAGTTAATATATGCATAGCACATGTACATTTAAATTCAGCGTGCATAGTTGAGAAGGATACATCTCCTAAGAGGGTTAGTTTAAGTAACTGCTTTTAGTGTTCTTATTACTTTCAAGAAAAAATTTTAAAAATTAATAATCATATTGAAAGTAAAAGACCTTAGCTTACCTACTGACTTCTCTATGGTACGTCTTTCTATGCTATTTTACAGAAAAATTGCTAGTGTTTGTGGCTGTGTTGACATCTGCTGCATGAAGAGTTTATGGTGAGACAGGTTTGGGTTGTCTGAGTTTCTCCTAAGTTAATGTGACTGTGATGATGTGATGATGTGACTGTTCTGGAAACACAGTTTCCTATCCAAGAACATCTGTAATGCCTCAGCTAGAAACTATCCTAATGCCTCTCTTTGCACTGAGAGAGATGGCAAGGATTTGGAACTTCTACAAGGAGTGGGAGGAAAAGCTGATATGCTGGAGGGTCATACTGCCATTCAGAGGAACCTCAACAGGCTGGAGAAATGAGCTGTCAAGAAACTAATGAAGTTAAACAATAGGAAGTGCGAAGTCTGGCATGCCAAGGCACAAACCCATACATCAACAAATGCTGGAGGTTGCCCACCTGGAAATCAGCTTTGATAAAAAGAACTAGAAGTCCTGATGTGCATCATGCTAAACATGAGCCAGTAGTGTGCCCTTGCAGCAAAGAAAGCTAATGATACCCTGAGATACAGTAGGAGGATTGCTGCCAACGGATGGAGGTAGGTAATCCTTCCCCTCTCAGCACTGCTGGAGCCATACCTGGAACACTGAGCTCCTCACAATGAGACAGGCATGAAGCTACTGGAGATAGTCCAGCGAAGGGCCACAGAGGTGGAGAAAATACAATGTGTCTTCAAGGAAAGGCTGAGAGATTTGGGACTGTTCAGTCTAGAGAAGACTGGGGGTAATGAGTCAGCGTACACTAATACTTGAAGGAAGCAAGTAAAGAACACAGGCTCTTTTCAGTGGTGCCCCATGCGAAGTCATGAGGCCATGGACATAAATGGCATAAATGGCAGCACAGCAGGTGTTTTTCTGAGTATCAGGAAACACTCTTTTTTTTTTTTTTTTTTTTTAACCTTGAAATGGCTGAGCACTGGAACAAATTACCCAGAGATGTAGTGAAATCTTCATCTCTGGAGATATTAAGAAACTGCCTGGGCAAAGTACCTGGTAACCAGCTCTAGGTATTGCTGCTTGAGCACGGGAGTTGGACCAGGTGACATCCAGCGGTCACTCCTAATCTCAATCATTCTGGAAGCAGATTTTGTACTCATCACCTGTACTGTTCCTTCACTACATCAAATGCACTTCTACTCTTCTGTTGTTGATACTCAACTCAATATTATCAGCTCAAAGTGATGAATAGCAGCAGATTTTTTTTCAGTATCTATTGCAATTAGTATAGTAGAGTACCTAAAGGACAAACAGACAGGAGGGAAACAGATAAAGTTAATTTACTATTGCCCTGCAGTCTGTATTTGCTCAGGTTCAAAGTGAGACTAAAGGGTTACCATACTATGATATAGTGTAGGGTAGTGTAGGGTATCAGATATGTATTTCACTAAATATTTGCTTAGAGTTGCAGAAAGTTCCTGAAAGCAAGATGATTTCACAGATACTAACTTGAATTCCTGTTTGGGAGGTTGGTGATTAATATGATTTAGGTTCAGACAGCCTAGAAAATGAAGAATTCACATCGCAACTTAAACTTAAATCAGATCTGGAATTTGTACTTATATCTTCCTATTCAGGATTTATTTTGTCTAGATTTTCACATGTATGTGGGCCTGGCACTTTAGGCTACCTTTATCTGTGGAATTAAAAAGAATCTAATGGAGACTTCTGGAATGTGATTTATCTCATAACAAAGCAGACCATATAAGCTGCGCCCTACAAGTGCCTGTTTATCTCTACAACGAGACTGTTGAGTCTGTGAATTCAAATTGTGTAAGATGTGTATTATAAGTGAATCAAAGAATATTCCGAGTTAGAAGGGGCCCACAAGGATCATTAAGTTCAACTCCTAAAATGAATGCTGGGCCATTCTTCTAAATACTATAAATGTTTGGATGCTAATGGGGAAAAAAAGAGAAAAGGAAAGGAAAAAAACAAAAAAACAAAAAAAAAAAAAACAGATTAAACAAGAGGAACTAGAATTCTTAACACTTGAAAAAGGTGACTTAATTGGTATTGCAGAGATTTGGTACATGGATTCATACAGCTCCAATAAAGAATGAAAAAGAGTATTCTAAAGGAGAAAGGGTATTCTATAAGAGAAAGAGGAATGTTTCTTACATTATCATGGATGCCAACATTTCATCTGACATCTGGATGTGGAGGTCCGTCCTACAAGAATTCAGCATATTGACAAATCACAGCATGATGGAGTAATTTATCATCTGGTTTGACCTCTCCCTCAGAGCATGATCAGTTTAGATCAGGTTGATCAGGGCCTTGCCCAGCCAAGCTTTGAATAAAATATAGACCGTATATAGTGAAAAATATTACAGGAAACCTTAAGGGTAGTATTGATTGATAAGGATAAAAGCAACTAACAATTATTCGGACTATAGGATTTGGTAATAATGACTAACTCCAATTACTCATCTGCTTCATCCTAGTCTATCCTGAAGGCATGGTTTCTTTGATTGGATTATGCTTAACAGGGAAACTGTGAGAGTATGAAGACTGAAGGCAGTACAAATGAGACCATCTATGAAGTGACAGAAGTTGCAGTCTCTGGAATTTTTTAGAGTAAATATTAGTCTTTAAGAAGAAAACAAATGGAAATATTAAGTATAACATCACCACTGGAGGCATTAAAGAAAAAGTGAAGATTAAAATGTTCCTCAGAGTGGTGGTATACTTGGTGGCAGTATTTATCTTCATGGAAAATAATGATAGTAGGTGCAGGAAGAGCCTGAAATGACAAAATCAACATTTCTTAAAAATGCAGTAAAGCATATGAGAATGAAACTGGATTATATAACTAAGAATGAGTACAAAAGAATATCATCAGTTTTTAACAAATGGGGAAACCTTTCGCTTTAACTAGTTAACTCATTGTCTGCTCATGGAAGAGTTTGCTGCAAAACAAATGTAGTGTCATTTTTGACTCAGCCCTTTCCTTCCCCCTATGTTAAATTTGGATCAGCATGTAAATCTCATCTTCCAACCTGGTTAGCATTCCTTAAACTTTCAAGAACCCTGCCCTATGGTGATGGTCCCTTATTTTCTTACCTCTAAGTCGAATTGTAAATTTGAAAGGAATCATATAGCAAATGATACCTGGCAACTGAATAAAAAGAAAGAACCTTAGGTTCTGTTTGCACAGTGAATATGAAAGACAGTTATGTTCTACTAACTACCCTCTAATAGGCAGGGGAAAACTACAGTTTTTATTGCACAAATATATTCCCTATGAATAAAACAAATGATATCTCAGATACATTAGCTGGTTGGTTATTCTTTAGTGCTTCTTATCACAGCCTAAGGATTAAGCTATGACAGAGTAAAATTACCAGTGTTAAATTTTCTTTTTACTCTTGAAAATAGAGCAGAAAAGAAATGAAAGTGAACTTCACAGAGCTAAAGTATAAAAAAAAAAGAAAAGAAAAAAAGCAGTATGTCTATAAATGTTCATTTCAATCTAAGCTGTATGTAGACCTTTTTCCATGCAATATTTTTTTTATGTATAGTCAGTTAAACTTCATTGAAGGGAGAGGAATGCAAAACAAAATGAAAAATACATTAAAGCAGGTTCTTTGTTAGCCTTGCGTCAAGGACATGGTTGTTCTTGTTTTTTTAATATATTAGCAGTTATTTCCATAGACTGGAAGGTTTCTATATTAAACAAGATATTGCGCAGAGGAATTGATTTAAAAAAAAAAAGAAGTAATGACAGCCATTCGTTTGGTAGATGGATTTTTTTATTATTATTATTATTCACTTTTAATCAGGTCCATGTTGTCTGTGGCCAGAGTGGTCGCCATCTGACAACTTTATAGTTGAATACCTGCAAACAGGCTGGTAATTGCACCACGCCACAAATTTAGTATGATGCATCTGCAGTCCCTGGCTTCCCATACATATATTACAGCTAAGATTCTGTGCCTAAAATGTAGTTGGAACTGAAATGATTGCACATATTAGTTAGAATTTTCCTTCAAGTTGACAAAGAGAAATATGAGGAAAATAGCTTGTTTTGGACACAACTGAATAAATCTAGGTTGATGGAAGAGATGTTTTTTAATAGCCTTCCGTGTTGTATTCAAGAAAAGGGAATTGATCTCTGGTAGCAGATTAAACAACTCCATACAATAGTGGAGTGGAGCTACTTCTCCTTTCCTTCAAGGACGTGACTAAACAATGTTCATCTCAGCAGAGGTGAACTGTACATTGGAACAAAACAATCCAATCTGTCTACATTTTACAAACCATTTCCCCCATTTATTCCAAAGTAATTTTATATTTTATTTTCTAAACGTCCAAATTTTTATTTGACTCCTTATGGTCAACTTGGCAAATTGAAGGTTGCATAAAATCCACATAAAAATAGTCAAGCAAAAACCTCAAAACACAAAATTATTATTATTATTATAAATCATCTTTATGACTGTTTTTATTATTTAGTGAAGGACAAAATACAATGAGGTTACTCTCATATTTTATTTAGTTATTTAATAAAATTGCAGCAAAAATATTGATAGAAAAAAAACTGAGAGTAACTCAGGTGAAAACATTATGCTACTGCAATATCTACATCTTCCATTAGAACAGATTTCTACTGCTTTGGAAGCAGAACTTGTTGCAAAGACACACTACAGCAGAGAATATGAACTATTCAAAGTATAGTTTTTGGAGAATATCTCTACTTCTTGCCTTGATAAATGGCCCACTCTATGTGAGTGCTGTAGATGCATGCAGAAGGCACACGTTTAAAAATGATAAGGGTTTCGCAGTTTTGTAACATTTATAATTTCAGAACTGGTACAGTGGCCAGCAATACACATAATACTTCTTATTTAAGACAGAATCCAGGCAAAATACTGTGGGTAAGCTACGTGGGCAACTATAGGGACTGGTCTGACCGTAAGATCATAGAAAGCTATAAAACAGATACTGAAGAAAAATGTATTTAAGACCATGTCATGACATTGAAAAATTGTCCTTGATTTAGTAACACTAGCTCTTTTCAAAATATTTCTGTAGCTTTTTAGTAAGACCTCTGAGTTTGATTATTTCAAACTTGTCACAGCTTTGCTAAGAATGCATTAACTGTAATTCAACTCCTAACTGCACCAGGTGTTTGTCATTTCCTACTTAGCCAAATCTTCCTACCTTCTCTTACATTTCATGTGCTGTCATTGTGCTTCCTCCACATTCTCCTGTTTAATCTGGATTTCATTTGGATTTAAAACAGGATTTTCTCTGGTAATAGAGGAAAGAGTGATTGGTAAATGTTGAATTATAGATTTCTCCTTCATCTTTTAAAATAATTATAGGAAAGGCTGCTTATACAAGTGAAGTAGTGAATATAGTATATGTTAAATAGATGATTTGAATGGTGGAAGTGATGTCAGTCAAAAGAAAAAATATCACCACTAAATGTGCAAATATTATCTAAAATATAGGGAAGATGTGAAACAAATGACTTGGACCATTACAATAATCTGCTCCCATGTGTATCTTTAGCCTAAAAGAGAGATACAACAGTGTGTTTTTTCAAGTTCTGTATAAACATTCTTGTGGTGGCTAATAGGAAACCAAACTAGTTTAAACAAATCTTTTTGTATCAATAACTAATTACATCCTTGTTCTGCCTCAGTAACACAGATTGATAGCTCCATTATAGTGTTTAATTAGAATTGTTTTTAATTTATCATTAAGAAATGGTCTAGTTGGTGAAGGAACAGATGTTACAGGTCATGTGACACCAGGATGAGTGCGCCGATGCAAAATGGCAAACAAAGCTGTGAATGCCTCCCTGAATCCTTTTCAAAGAAAAAGAGGAGAATCTGCAGCATATCTGGTTCCATTTGAGTTTTTAGCCTTTTTGCAGGTGTCACCTGCAAAATCTGTGAGGTGCAATCTCCTGCTGGGATGAACTACGCGTGGCTTCTAGGCAAAAAAAAGTGCAAACAGCCAAGCTGATAGCACCTCATTCTATTCAGATCACTGTTTGGACCTCAACTAGAGAAACGTGCTGTTGAAAAGGAGCAAGTATACTGACTGGGAGGAAGCACCAATAATTGTATCTTCTTTTTTGCTATCGCTTCTTTGATGGTTAATAAATATTGCAGATTCACTGCAGGACAGTGTGGAAAAACATTACTTTATTTAGGCCTCTCTTCATGTAGTGTTTCTTTCCAAAGCACGTACTGGACAAAGAATATGGCGACTTTGTTTTTTTTTCCTATCATGCTCTGTTAACACTGTCTTATGAGGAAAACACAGCAATATATATTTGACGCAACTCATGCCTTGCAAATTTCATTTCAGGGAAATGAAATGTCATTTACATTTGGCATAGTCTTTATGACAAAGCCCTTGCCTTCCGAATACTTGGATTGAATCCCAAATTATGCAGCAGAGCCCCAGTCCTGTCTCTGAAGTGGACTAAAAAAGGAACAAGAGCTTTAAGGTTTTTTTTTCTTTTTTTTTTATTTCATGTCAGGAAGACCAAGTGTTTTGTAGAAAAAAAAAAATTATTTGAAAAATATGTTCCCACAGTGGGAAAAACCGTCGAGACTTCTGGTGTAGGGAAAACAGGCATCTGACACTGGTTATTTTTCTCTGTTGCATGGTCACGTATGTTGAAAGTAGTGAAGTATAAATAGAAAAAAGAATGCCTGTTGGGATCATTACTGAACTGTGGAAAAGCAGCTACTGCAGGGTGCAGTGCAGCAACTCTGTGCTGTCTGTTCATTAACTGCTCTGCATAGGGAAAAACAATTTTGAATGTATCAGAAATGCTGGGAGAGTATACATTAGCCTGTTCAATTATTCTGGTCGTTACAGAAAATAGCAACGCACCATCATCTCAAAGGCAGAAAAGATATGTCTCATTCAGAAAGGTGGCAGGTCACTATTAGTTAAGGTCAGATTCAGTATATGGTGCTTTTTTTTTCCTGCATGCGCCACACTGTTATTGCACCTGGCTGTTGGGTTTGCTGGTGGCAGTGTGAGACTAACATGCTTGAGATCTGTGTGCTGTTGCAGGAAACCTCCCTCTGATGTGTAAGCAGCTCCCTCACAAGACCCTTATCCAGGCTGGGAAGTATGCACTCAGTGTCGGGTTTTCATCCAAAGGTGACCGATTACCAGAGTTCTCTATCTGTCCTAAGGATGTGAATTGTTGTCATCCCTCCCAGTGGGTAAATTGCCCCTAAAGCCAATATACAAATGTTGCTGTAATACAAATGTTTTCTTCATGAGTTTGAGTGTTTTATTTATGTCTATCTAAGAATTGTTTAATGTATTAACAATAATTTTCATATTTAGCTGATGCATGGCTTTCCACAGCAGGTGAAGTAGAAATCAGACATGCAGGCTGGTATCTCTTACATCTATTACAAATAGTTATGAGGTTATCCATTGGCTGTATAGATGCAATTGGATGACATTTTCTGAACTGTCTTTAATCTCTCACAGAATTTAGTGGATTTTTATCCTAGTTAAGGCTCAAATAAAATCTGAAGTATTTAGTTCAGAATTTAGTTCAATTATATTCAAGAAAGAGAAAAGCACCATAATGTTTTTTCCATTCTAATTGTTCTAAAGAATCTGGATTTTAAACAGCCATTTTGAATTGGAAAATAGAAAGGTTACCCAGAAGGATGATTATTTTTTAGAAGGTTACTAACTGATAGCAAATCTATTTCACAACTGTCAAGCACTGTATTCCATCTCAGAGAGGTTTCAAAGTTTTCTGGAGAGGACAGAACAATGGAGACCCTTATAATATTAACCTACCATGTCATTACCATTAACCTTCCATGTCATAACTGTTATGTATGGCATATAATGAAATGTATGCTTCTCCATTAATGTGAAACATTGCATTTTTTTACAATATTAAGCTACATCTCTGTGTATCATCTCCATAATATCAAAATCTTCTATTGGCAGAGGATATAGCTGTCTTACATTATCTCCAGATTTACAGAAGTAACCTATGGTGTGAAAGGCACTGGGTTTTTTTTGTTTGTTTGTTTGTTTGCTTGTTTTTGGGGGGGGGTAGCAGGGAACAGTGAAACACATTTTCTTTTTTTTCTTTTTTAAGGAAAGACAGACTAGATTAGAGGGTGGCAGAGTCCACCATAGCAACTGTATAATAATCAAGGGCTTTGTACAGTATGTTGCTGGAATTTTCTGCATTTTTGCTAGCCAGTGTGAACCTATTATACTGGAGAACTGGGGAAGTTGGAAGTGATTGTTGACAAAACAGTTAGGTTTGACAATCATAGGAAATGCTAGTAGCATTTAAGTCTGAAAAGGCTTTTTCCTGCCATCTTTCACTCAGAAAAATATATAGAATTAAAATAAAGTACAGTACCAATACTGCCAATGATATTTATATGCATGCAGAGAAGCCTGAATACTATCTATAGCAGAGTTTGTCCATGATTAACTGAACACCTCAGCTGAATAAATAGATCTCCAAATGACATTCTGAACAACAGGGGAAAGTGAAATTAAAATGTTATTTTTCCACACAAGGAACTGACACATTGTACAGAAAGACATTTTACTCAAGTACCACGCTTTCATTTTTGTTCTCAAATGTTCCTACATTACATTCATTGACTTAGCAATTGGAAGTAATCTTGACAGTTGATGTTCTTTTGTCTAGATTATTTACATCAAATAAGTGCACTATATGTAGCATAACATGCGTAGAAATCATTCTTGTCAATATTTATATATATCCATTATAGGGAGAGTCCTGACAATTTATATAAAAGTTTGTTTCTTTTCTCTCTGAATTCTGCAATAAACCTCATGCATCTGTCCTTCCTCTGGGGCTGACTTCATTGTAGAGCAAAGGATTTCAAATATTTATACCTCCACATTATAAAAATAAGATGCTAATGAGTATTCCTGTCACTTTAACTGTCATTTTGAAAGCATCACATAATTATCTAAGCTAATCTACAGTTATCATCTGTGAGAATTGTGATCTTGTGCAACACTGAGACCTAATAAGGATCTGAAGGTAGAATGAAGGTTTTTGTTGATTGAAGAAGTAGGAGCACAGAAAAACTAAAGGTATTGCTCAGCAAATATTACAGTGGTTTTCTTCCTTCCCTACTTTCTCCTTCTACTATGCCCTCCAACCAAATACCAAATGAATTATCCCTTTTAACACAAACTTGAACTCTGGAAAAACACTTTAATAAGTTACATTATAAACATCCTTTTATAGGGTTTCCTTCATTTTATTGCCTGTTGGACAAGACATTCTTCATTTCAGAGATGACAAAATTAGATAATAAAATTTCAGAAAGGATTTGAGCCCCACCTTTCTATATGATTTAGGACACACGTATCACAGTACAGCCTTTCCAAGAGAGCCTGATTAGAGCAATAATTTCTTTTGACTCTGGTTAAGGCCTCACTTGTGCTTTAGAAAAGACTAAGCATAAAAAGTAATTATACTTGTTTTATTATA
The DNA here is from genome assembly GCF_987193195.1 of Phasianus colchicus. Taxonomy (NCBI): domain Eukaryota; kingdom Metazoa; phylum Chordata; class Aves; order Galliformes; family Phasianidae; genus Phasianus; species Phasianus colchicus. The sequence continues at coordinate 22,246,433 of NC_143440.1, forward strand.
CAAGAAGGGACAAAGAAATATCTTCTATGGAACAAAGAGTGAGAATTGGCTGCTAGTCTTTTTCCCACTGGTAGAAGAATTCCTTTGGCAAGGGGTTCTGTCACCTCTGAAATCAAAGTCACCTAGGGTACTCCTTGTAACTATTTGACTGTGTCAAAGGGCTGTATCTCTGATTCTTGGTTTTACATGTCTTTGCTTGTAATAGGGGCAATGTACTTTTCCTCATAGCTATACTAAGGAAGCCTGTGATGATGCAGTGAAGAAAACTGTCTGTTAGGCTGGTTTGTTTTTGGATGACTGCCTTATTCCAGCTGTCAACTTGTAAAGAGTATTGCTTGTGTGTATGTTTGGGGGTGGAGGAGCATATATCTTAGTAGTAATTGGTGTCCCAGAAACAAAGCTTCCTGCTTCATCTGGTAGAGTACCAAGCAGGTAGATTAGAGCTTAGTGAATTACACCCAAGGGCTGTCTGTAACCTTCAAATGCGCTACAATATTATTTCATTTTCAGACAGTTTAATAGAGTTCCTGATCATTAATATAATTTTAATATCTGACAGTGCAAAAGGGTAATAATGTTACAGGGCTGAGAAAGTGGGAAAAAATAAAATAGCCATAACTGCTGGTAATTCACTTCTGCTATATCATCCCTAGAAAACATATTTTATTGTCTCAGTATGTATTTACAGCTCAGGAAAAGATTCAGTCATTCGGTTCCAAGACTGCTAAAAATGATTTTAATTCAATTTCTATTTGTTTCCACTCTTACCTCTTCTTCAGGCACTAGCCAACTGCCATCTGTGGCCAGCAGGTCCCACTCAACCTCTCATTTGCAGGCATTTTTTTGCCACCAGCAAGCTTTCCTCAGGTGCATGACTGACACCTGAGGTCGAAGGGCAGTTACTGATAAGGTCCATGGTTTTCTCAGGAGATTGATGTCTATGAATCAAAACCTGGTTATCAGAGGTATTTCTTGGATACTTTCTAGTTCTTTTCCTAACCTGCTCCGTGTTTCCTTTTTCATTTTAAAATTTTGCAGAGATTTAAATATAACTTCAGATTTGTGGGTCTCAAGTTTCCTGTGCCTTGTCTTCTCCCAAGTCCTGAATCACATGTAGAGGAAATAGGTACAGGAATTCTGTGGCCAGCAGAGACCACCATCTACAGCTATATAAAAATGCCATGGCGTTGCATTTTGACAAGTCATATTCAGCTGAAAAGCAGAACTGGCTGGTCTACTTGAAATACTATATTAATGCACTTAAACTACTTTCAGAATTGAAGCTAACATTTATATGGGACTGTAATATTCTCTATCTACAGTTTAGTTCACTTAGATCTGGGTCAGGCAACTCTGTATTGCACAATACAGACTCAACATCAGACTTGCAAGCTTTCTGAAGCAGAACTTGCCTTCTCTCAAGGTAGATTTATGCTGAACAATGTAAGGGGTGACAAAGACTTCACTGGTTGACCTCTTTCCACTGGCAACACTGGCTATTCCTTCCCATTATTTTCTGCTGCTTAATCAATTAACTGTGTGATGATCTTTGATTTTACCTGTGTCTGGTTAATTTAAGAAGATATCAGTAAGAAATTGTTTAATTACTTTTGAGAATCCAGTATACCAGAAAAATCAGAATACCACAAGATTATTCCTTGCTCGCAGCCAAAGACTACTCTAGAGAGCACAGAAACACCTGGGTAGCAGAAAAGCTGAGCCACAGCCTGAACTGAGCACCTGGTGGGAAGGCAGGGCTGGTCCAGGGGAGCTCAGGTGTATGCAGTACACCTGAGTGACCAGAACAGGTGAAGCCAGGATCTACCCCTTCACAGACCTCATGTAAGAGTTGGCAGTAGAGATAAAGGTATCTTGCTGGATGGAGGTTCCTGCATACCTGAGGCCTTTCAAAGGTAAGCAAATCTTTTTCCTCTGTCTCTGCATCCGTGGCTGCTGTGTTTGGCCTTGTCCTCATTTGCTTCAGCCAAAGGCTTTGTCACCCTGCTATCACTGCTGTACTTTCCATCATGTTATAGCGTTACAACCTGTAAACTCTGACTTTAATTGATGTGGTTTTTAAAAAGCAATGTACCATGTTTAATTTTAGAACAAGTGATTATATACTTAAACTAGTTTCTATCAGTTTGCTTAGTAGAATCATCTAGCTTATCAGTGTCTTCTGAAAGCCTTTAACATTTTTAAGTGTGGCTGAAAAATCCATGATATTTTGTAGGAAGGCCATCTGAGGAAAAGAACTCCATGAATTTTTAATGCATAATAACTACTCACAGTCCTGTTCAATGTGCAGCCCCATAAACAGCAGCCTTTGTCTTCTGAGATCATCTGCCCCTAATATCAACTGCCATGGTATCTTCCTGCTCACCTGAATCCTGCTTACAATTTCTCTGATAAACTCCAGCTCACTTGATCGCCTTAGTTGTTTTACCTCATGATTTGTCCTGTTTGGTAGTAATAAATTAGGTAATCATTATAAGCAATAAGATTATGAAGATAATTGACAAATGAGGTTGTTGAAGGATTTACTGCTCTGGGCTGATCCTTGACTAGTTTCCCTGAGAAAGAGCCTCATCTAGTTCACATTGCTAGTAATTAACTTTATCTTTATTGCATTGTAAATACTGCTTAATTACTGTACTATTTAGCTTGTGAGATGAGATTTAACAGCAGTAACTTAAATAGGATTCTTGTACTGCCACTTTTTTTCCTTCCCTTAATTCCTTTTATTCCTAACTCCTTTTATGATAAACACACAGTGAAGGCTGGCAAAGACATCTGAATGTGTTTGCATCATTACTGCCTTAAAAATTGATTCTGTAATGGGTGGATGAATTCAGTTGAGAGACAAAAATATACTCCTTCAGAGAACCAACAAGATGGACTTGTGCTAGGATTTCTTGGCTTACAGCAGTTTTATTGCAGTCAATGCTCTGTGCTAACTTGTTTCTAGTGAGTTATAATCTGCCCCAATTCTAGAGTGGTCTAGTACCAGATCTGGAGATTGGTGACCCTGCCTGTGGCAAGGGTGTTGGAACTTGATGATTCTTGGGGACTCTTCTCAACCAAGCAATTCTATAATTCTATGATTTGCCTTTATGTCTAGATAAGCTTGCTAAAAGCTGTTTGTTTGACTTGAAGAACATGTTTGTATGCACACAAGTAATGTTATGGTCTGCGCATATTTGTTGGTGGAATATTCACTGCTTGCTTCTGCCCCTCTGTGCAGAGATGTACAAGAACTTTAAGAGTGCAAAAGAAGTTTTCTCCTTATCTGATGCTTAAAGATACATAAACTTTCCTTCTTTTCTTTGGCCTTCTTGATGAATGAGAGCTATAGTTATGGCTGGACTTGGGAAATATTTCCTACTGAAGATGTTTATTGGTTTGTGGCTATTTTCAGGAGGAGATTGTAGAATCTCAGTATATCAGTTGTTTAAAATAAGACTAGACAAAGCCTGAAGCTTGCCATTGTGCATGTAAGCAGAAAAGTCCTTCAACTCCAAATGGAGTTCATCATGCAGAATGAAAAGCCAGTTGTGTTTAGTTCTTATAATTGTCCAGAAGTATTAATGAGGAAATTTTCTCCAAAGTCTAAAAATGACAGATTTTAAAACATGAAGAATTAATTACAACTGGATCAAAATTGTAGCTGGCTTTTGTATAATACATTAAATGAATACTCAACTATTTTCTTAAATTAAGACCTCCCTTTTTCAGAAATTTGCTTCAGGTACAGCATGGCATATGCCCTGTTATCTTAGAAGATTGATGTTGACAAATTAAGTAGGATCAGTTACTATATATTCTTCTATACTTCACCTATGAGAAATGTTTCCATCATTTATTGAAAATAAATTTAAAAGATCTTGGTACCAAAGTAATTATATAAAATTTTACTCCATCATGAATGATAAACAAGCCTTTTCATAAAGCAGGTCTGCCAAGTTGAGTATGTTTGACTGAATGCTTACTACAGGATACTGTGCCATAATTTGGTAGGAAATATGATTTATTCCTCCCAACTTCCATTAGAGTCTTTGTGTTGCAAACTCTACACTACCCTTATGCCCCTGTTCCTCTTCCATCAAATGCATTTACTGTCCCAGCAACAGAAGGCTGGGGGTGGATAAAAAATGTGCCTGCATAGTTAGGAGTGCTTTGATGCCACTGTAATATGGGCATAAAATCAAGGAACATATGTAGACGCAGCTGCTCACAGTTGTGAAGGCATGTAAAAAATATGGGACAGTTGAAAAACTTTGATTGATTTTATAACTGGGGAACTATATATTTTTATTGTATACTATATGAACCTACAAAAAGTGATGTTTTCCTTTTGTACATTTATTCATTGCTCGTTTACAACAGAGTAATTCCATTGTGCAACAAACCGGAAGGTTTATGTCTAGTCTCTTCACCAGGAGTTTTAAGTTCACTGCACTAAATCTGTCTGACAGAGAAACCAGACAGTGACAAGGACTGGAGCATTGCAGAGAAGGCTGAAAGGATGTCTTAGTGTGAATCACATCCCTGGCTGTATTTCAGGTTTCTGCGCGTAGCTTGTTAAATGAACTGGGAAAGCTTTTTTTTCTTTTTCCTTCTCCTAGGGTGGATTGTTTCAGGGAAGACTAAAAGCCAAGCTAGAAGTTCTCCTCTGAGAAGGACTAAATGTATACTGGCTTACTTTTTCAATCGTCTTTCCAAAGCAGTCCTTATTTTATATATGTTCAAAGTTGCATATGCCTTACAAATCTTCAAGACGTAGTCTCCTCATTTGAAGGATGTCTTACCTAACTCTTCTTCAAACTCTTCTTCTGTTTCTATATAAAAAGACTGGTGTAAATATCTGCTTTGGACATAAATTTTCCAATTAGCTAAGATTTATGTGCACACAGATACGATTCTCCTAAAATAGGAGGAATAATCACTAGGAGAAGTCATATTTGTGGTATGGGTAAAAAAGTTAGTAAATGAATTAGGTAATTTTGCAACTCCCCACTAGAGTCATCTTCCCCCACCTGTAACTAAAAGCATAAATAGGTGAACACAAAATTTTACCTCTTGATTGATTTGGAATTCAGACAGATTGGGTCTAAAGAAACTCAAACACTGTTTTAAAGAAGTCTGAAGAGCAGCGCAAAAAAATTTAGACAGTCTCAATCTGAGATTTCAAGCTACTATCATTGGTAGTTTTATGATGATCAGAAAATGATTAAGAGATATATATTGCATCTAAGATAAACATATAGGGGTAGAGTTACCTGTTAGCAGTACAATGCTACATAATATTCTCTTTTGGATAATTTGAGGTTTTCAGTCTCTGAGAATTTCCCCAAAGGCTGGAGGCTGTTTCTGTCTTCTTCACCACATGGTCATTATATCAATTTCCTCACCTTTCTAGCTGCACGAAGGAAAAACGCTGGCTTTTTATAACATTGACTTGTGTGACTGAAGCTTTCTGTGTCTTGCCTCTCAGTGTCATTGGTGCCATCTTGTTTCTCAACCATTCTGAGTCCAGAGAAACAGTATAAGTCTACTGGTTGAAACTGGATGGAGGTAACCAACTGACCAGCCTTGCAGTAGCTGCACATGGCATTTGAAGAGGGTAGGATGTGTCCTGATAAAAACGTCAAGCAGGAGGGCCAGGCTTTCTTGAATCTGGTTCTAGTTGTCAGGGAGCAGCAAAAGCTAGCTGCCCATGAAGATGGGTGGGAGAGGAGCAGCCAGGGAGTTCCCTGCCACACACACACACCTGAAGAGGCTGAGTCAGGACAGTGGAACAACCTCAGGCGTAGCAAAAGAATGAGACCTTGCCTCATTTGGGCTTTCCCAACGAAGTCTGCATGAGATAGTGCTGTGGTGTGAGGCTCACTGACCCTTTTAGTGCTGAGAACCAGCATCTCTGCAGCACAGCTCGGAGAAGAACTGAACTTCCAGGCCTGAAGTCCCTGAGCCTGTGGAGGAACTGGGGAGGGAGAATTTCGCAAGTGAGGCTGGTCAGGGCTGTTAATATTTCTGAGTGCCCTCCAGGCCTTGACACCAGTACTGCCCTTACAATCACCTTAGAACTTGGCAAAGTCAGTAATGTTTTCAGAAGTATCCACTGACTCTGAGGAATCAAATTTAAGGAGTCTTTACAGTCTTGCAACAATACTCAAACATCCGCATTATTCATCTGGCCCTCATCACTGTACTGAACTGTAGGGAAACTGTCAAAATGCATTACTTTCTGCATCTTTATATTTTATAGGTCAAATCATTGCCCCTACTTTACAGGTAGGATTACAGGTAGGAATTCAAGGCTGAGGTAGACTGTTGGCATGTCTGCACTGTGCAGTGAAGTGTAAAACGTACCTCCTTGGGGTAATAGTGTTCATAGCTGCTTCAGAAACAGAACAATCTCAGCACAGCCTCTGAGCAAATAAACGGTAGTGATAAAAGAATGAACTTACAAGGTCTGGCACAGTGGTGTCAGATGTGGCCAGATTTCTTTCAGATCTCATGATTTTCTGTTCCTTATTAAGCAGTGCCTTGCAAATGTATCAGCTTGGAATCTCCATGCTGTTCTTGACTGTACATTGCAGCCACGCCTGAAGTGGTTCACTTGTAGGCAATAAGGGAGCTGATGGCAGAGTGCGAAATACTTTTGGAGGGTTCTTTCTATGGCCTTGACTAATGCTGAATAGATCACCTCTGGTAGTCACTGAGTAACTATGAGAACATCTGCAAAAAAAAAAAAAAAGCAAATATTCTTGAGGTTGACAAGAGGTGAAGCACATTTTAAGAACATTTTAAGTTGTGTAGATCTCCCTGTTTGGTCTGAAACACAGAAACATCTCTTAGCTTTCATTAAATCAAAAAGGAAAGAAGATTGCATCTCATTCAGAGGTGGTAAGCAGAGCTTACCAACAGTATTCCAGTCTGTGCTGCAGTCTCAGCATTTTCTCTCTGTTTACCTTATTACCTGACAGAAATAATTTGCATAAAGAAAAAAAAAAAAAAACAGTTGAGCTCGTCCTGTTCTGTTAAATGTAGTAGCCAAATTTTAGAGTGAACTCAGTTCCAGAAAGACTTGTTCTGCTGTTGCAGACTTCCCTTTCATTTCTTTTTCCTCTGCTGGGGCCAGGTAAAGCGATTCTTGAAAATGTTTCCAAGACTGCATTAAAAGCAATCGCAAACACTGAGGGAGATCCATTCACAAACAGTGTACCATCATCAACAACAGCCTCAATGTGAAACATCTCATTTGCTCTCAAATTTTATTAGAGAGTGTGTCTAAATTTGGTTCTGTCTAGGACTTGGAAAATAGTGTTCCTGCTCTTTTGCTTAATATGCAACAATGCGTGAAGCCTGCCCTTTGTCTACCTCAGTCAAATAACTGGGTACCACACTGTCCTTGATGTTAAAATTCTTTGAAATAAATGTTATTGAAAGGGAAATCTCGAAGGGGGAAAAAAAAAAAAAGGCTGGCAAAAGGAAAGGGGCACTATTGTACCTTTTTGGCCTTTTTAATATCTTCATTCTAATAATAAGTGAAAAGACTCTGAAGAAAATAATAGAGAGGAACAATTGAGCTCTACATTGATAGTTTAATGAGGATGCGTACAGGTAATATGTAACATCCCATAACATTTAGCTATTCCACTCCCCAGATATCATTTGTTGGTATTACTTTTTTTTCTCAAAAAGGTAGAAAAAATTAGCTATGGAATTCTATTGTTATGGTTCCCATACAAGTTCTGCAACTCCAAGAAGTTTACAGTTACATCCAATAGGCAGAAAAGTCTACTTCATGTAAAAGACAAATTTAGAAAATGGAAAGACTGTTTTTATTAGAGAGTTAAAACAGAAAATGAGTCTGTCGTACAGAGTCAGTTTTTGACTATGGATGCAGAACTTGAGACACAGATTGCTGGTTTTCTGAATAACTCTGTCTCCCACTGACTCCACTGGCATCGCAGAGTGGCCAGCAGCCTTCTGCTCAATGATCTAAGTCCCTTGAGCTCAGTTCTGAAACTAAGAAATCAAAAAGCAGGAGCAGGCTTTGGAATGACAATGAATTTTAGGTTCTTAGTAGTTTCTTCAGATGTAAATCAGAGTTGTCTTAGCTTTCACCAAGGACCTGATGAACATTCAGAACTCAGCATTTCAGTAGCACTGTTTTGTCCTGAAAGAAAGAGTTTTTTTGAGGTATGTTTAGCCTTTAGTATGAGGATTTTGTTCTTGCTGGGTTAATTACAAATTTAAGATCACCTAAGGCTTTAAGCATTAAAGAGTAGTTTTGCTTTTCCAGTAGAATTTTTCATTTGCTTCTTTCCCCAAGGTCTGAATCTGTTTCTCAGAGTAGTGTGTAGTTATAAATATTTTTTTAATAAAATGCATGACATCAGAGTGTTCTTTGATTTGAATTGGAAGCCTGGCAGTGTTAGCATATAATGCCCAGGTCAATAATTGCTATAAAGTGATGTTAAATTCATGACAGTTGCTTAACTTACATCTATGGGAATAAATGCAGTCATCCTCCTCTACTTAGTTTCTCTTTGAAAGTCATGCCTCCTGATTATTTCCATGGAAACTAAAATAGCTACAAAGAGCACAATAACACTATTTGATAGAGTAAATTCTCAGGTACAAAAAAACTTTTTCAACCTAGGCACCATCATTAGCTATACCTTTTCACCAGTGATGAACAAGAGCCTGCATGCTGCACTCAGAAAAATCTGCACCAGCTGAGGTGACACACTGTTGGTATTGCTACTGCTGAAATGCACCACCTGCTGTCTCACTGTGCTCACACCTGCTATTTAGTCTCCATCAACATTCAGCAAACATCAGTGAATGTCAGTGGGTGCCATTTTTTCCACACTGAGGAATCCAATCCCACACCTTTACTTCAGACACACTTCCAAGTCAGATGCCATTTTGTTACACTGCCCCTCTGCTGTCATCTGTTATGTGGCAACAATATGGGATACTGGTGGGAAGGTTCAGCCACTACTGCCATACCACTCTGACATCATGAACCAACATAATAAAATAGGAGACATTACTTTCAGAGCAGCTCTCAAGTATTAAAAATAGGCATTACTTGGAATATTAGAACATCAAGTGGTATTTATAACGTGTGGTGAGATATATATTTATCATTGTTTTTATATACCTTGCATATTTGAGTGCCTGAATTAGTCTGACTTTGGAGAATAAGTAAAATGGAAGTAATATTATGGCAAAAAGATTCCTAAGCAAATCATTGCTGACTTTTTTTTTTTAAATGCACTATATGGCAATGTGGATTAAGAGCCAAAATCACTTACATGTACCAGACAGTGTACCATTTTCTCTTACAATATTCTCCAACTGTGCTCATTGAAGCTGAAAGCATAGATCTAGAAAAAACTGTACGTTACAACCTCAAAAATGAAAATTTAGTTTTAAATGATATAGCAATTTTAAGATAAAATTTTATATGACTCACTTATTTCTATTATTTATAATGCATTTTCTGAACAGTATTTTAGGACTGTTTTAAATGGTTGAAAATGCAAGATCTGTCTTTCTTTTAATTCTGCTGAAGGCTTGTTTTTACCATAAGAATCCCTAGAGCTCATCTTCTGAGCTTTGTTTGGGTGTAGTTTTATGTCTTTAGAGCAAAATATTGCAAACAGAATGACACAACTGATTAATATGCTGTGTACGAGGACATCTGAAATTGTAGGTGTTTTCAGATTTGCCTCTACAAGATCCAAAACACACTGATTAGGTGTTTTTATGTGAGACCAGGCTTGTTTGGTTTTGACAAGGGCAGAGTTAGCTTCCTGAGTACTAAACTACAGCAACTTGGATCATGAAAATTAATTCGGTAGCATATCTAATGATACAAGATGTTGCATGTAGGAGACAGGAGTCCCTCCTCTACAAATAACTACCTTTTGTACCCATGCAACTAACCCTACTCATTTATGTCTATAGCTATTAGTAATCTGAACTGTAGCACATGCAAGATTCTCCCATATACAAAGAATGCCTATTACATGGTTTTACCATTTCACATAGCCAAAACTTTAACACAGAAAAATGTTATGTATATGTTCCTAAGTTTGGGATGTGTGAGCATGGCAAATACAGGAAATTCTGAAACTATCAAAAAAAAAAACCAAAAAAAAACAGCACAGTGTCAAGAACAGGGGTGATGAGCTGTGCTCCTTCAAAGTAGAGCACTGATGCAGAGGTAGAGGGAAACAAGGAATAGCATTGGCCTCAAAGTAATTTTGTCTGAAAGAATATTTAGGGGGACGGGGGGAAAAAAAAAAAGAAGAAAAAAAAAGAACAGAAAAGAAGCTAAAATTATGACAGCCTAGAATATTTTTTTTCTGTTAGTTACAGTCACTAACCATTAGACTTTTCAAATGCAGATCTGTGTTTACTACCTGGTTGTAAATTATTTGGCTTATTTTTAACACACACCTTTAAATGTCATGAGAACACCTTGCTATATTAAATAGCCATTACATTAGCTAGCACCAAAGAGTTAGTGCTGCTAAAATACGTGCCTCATAGAGATATCTCTTCATTACACTGTGTGGCAGTGTACTTTGTTGTGCTATGCACTGTCCCTTAATGATTTCCTTTCTCCATCGATTTTTAGCAAGAGTTGAGTATTGCTACCTTAGATTAGACACAGAAATGTAACAGTTTTCACTTGGCATTGTCTTGGCATTCCTGGTCTTCTGGTGTCTTATTGTCGTGCATGAATTATAAAAGATTACTGTTTAGAATCTGCAGTTGCTTCAGCCTGCTCCAAGTCACGTGAATTTCAACAGGATAAGTCTACTTAAATGTACAAAGAGAAAGAAGAACACCAAGCATAACAAATTCTGTTGCCCACATATTATTTACTGTTCCGCTCTCACTCCCTGAAGAGATTCAGATCTGCACTGAGTTTCTTGAAGTACATTGTTTTATTGTTCTCTATTCTTCCCTTCTGACTTCCAAATGTTATCACTTTATCACTTTCCTTCAGGTTTCTTCCTACCTACCTTTATCTACTATGCTTTATCTACAAACAGTTCTTAGAACAGTTTAAGAACTTGTTGAATTTTATATACAGGGAAAAAGGGATGTTTTTACTGCTTTATCCTGTTCACTGAAGTGTTCAGAATAGCCCTGGGGAGAAGTTTGTTTTTAACTTTGTTATGATAATTACCTCCACCCTCTGTCCTGCAATTTTAATTTTCCAACATATATCTCTGTTTCTTGATTTTGTTGAAAATACAATTGCATGTCTTTCTCATCTCGATTTCAATATTTATATTTCAAAACTTTCTACATATGCAGTGGAATTAGATTTAAAACTTTCATGTAGGGGGGATACTTATTTAATACCATACTTACATTCTGAAGGGGAAAAGAGTGGTGTACTTCAGATTCCGCTAACCCGTTGTTGTCTGAGTTAGAGCAGATAAGTACTAATGGAGCCCTACAGGGTCATATTTTGATATGTTCCATGGTAAACTGAATAACTATTGAAATCAATTAACCTGATTTGCACCCACAGCTTGAACTGCATAAAATACATTGAGTTCAGTATGCTAGCTTCATAATTATGTCAGTAAACAGATAAAATATGAAATGGAAATACAATGGTGCTGACAACATAGTCAAGATTTTTTGAAAACAATCTTTCTAAATGCAGTTCTTCCTTTCCACAAATGATGTAAGGCAAGATGATTATTTTTACTCAAATAGAACTGAAGGCATCTTATGTTTTCAAAGCAGGATTAAAAATGTCCACTGTATGAGAAGTTTAGCCCCCTACTGTTATAAACGTAGACAACTTTTCTTCGTCTGAATGCACAATCCTTTACTTCTCAAAGGGCTTTTGCTTAATAGGCTGGTTTACTATATTTTAGAAGAAGAGTAGGATAATAATATCCCAAAGGTGTCCTGTAAGGAAATAAGGAAGCAGCATTCATGTCAGATAAAACAGTCGAGACAATTATTCATACCCCTCAATAGCACCATGAGCACTGAGGGATGCAGTTGAAAAAATTTTTATTCATGGTGGCGAAAGATGTATAAACCTTGCTAAATGTAAAACTTCACTTTGTTCTTTTCTATTTTTTTCCTGTTTTTAAAAAAAAAAAAAAAAAAAAAAAAAACTTTGCATTTTTTTCTGTATGATGAAAACAAAAGCTTCTTTTTCATTCCTTCAGTCTAGTCCTTGCTTAAGAATTTAGGATTCCTTTTTTTCTTAGGAATGAAAGAGTGACTCTAAACATAATTCACTCTGAGGATTCTTCAGCTACTGATGAAATAACTTGCCAGTTACTAAAGGTAGAAATGAAACTGATTTATTTGCATTGTCAAAGACCCTGATATAGAAGGAAAGAATAGTAACATCACATGCAGATCTATTTTGTGCCATTAAATAGATTCTTTCTTTTACTTCATGGTCTTGAGTCATGATAAATTAGGATCCATTACCTAATTCTTAGTAAGCAAAGGGCAGAAAAGGACAGAGACAAAGCATACTATTTTCATATGCATATTGTTTTAAGGCGATTCTAGAAAAGACATAAACACCAGTATAAAAAATTTCTTCCAGTTGAATAGGGATGTTACCAAATGCTTTGAACTACTTAGCAGCAAGATACCATAAAATGGAGATGTATGCTTCATATATGGAGTATTATCAAATACATACTATTTGAAGCTTTTGAATATTTGGGTACTCTTACTAGTGTGAAGTGTGTGTTTAGTGGGACTATCTTTTGTTGAAAGAGAAGACATTGCCCCATAATGCATATATTTCCTGTTACTTCTCTGAAAAGTAAAACATAAAACAGGCTTTTCGCTTATATAAATGTTTGTGTTGGTAACAGAGGAAAGGTTCCACTTCATTTATTTGACAAAGCTGTTTAACGCAGGACGTATTACTCACTTCTGTTTATTTTCTGACAGGAATTTCAAACTTGTAGTTCTTAATCCTAAACATATATCAGATCAAAATTATTATCTGTTTTGAGAAGCTACTTGGTACCTGTATTCTCAGCATCTGCAGAAAGATAAACCTTGTTTTGGTTGAGATTCACTGCAGAAGGACTTTAACTTGCTATTTACTTGAGAATGCTGACATCGAAACTATCATTCTACTTTGCAAATTCCTTGTTTTTTATTATTGTGACTGCCCTGTAAATTTCAGTGGATGTAGAAACTAAAATAAACATCTTAGTGACTGCGTGAAACTCACTCTAAATATCTTGACTGGAAGCACAAAAGATGATCTCTCTCTGACTGGAAAAAAAGGGAAAACAAATGCATTGCTCTCCTCTGATTTCATCCAGCCCATCTTCTTTTCAGTTCATGATAGTAGCTCCATCCCAAGATTGAATCTAAACCCTATTCTTGGAGAAGCTGTCTTACAGGAATAATAATGTCCATAGAAGTCGGGTTTTTTTGGAGTGTGTATCTTGAGTCCATGGGTATTCATGAATCTGATACTGGTGAGAAATCCGGAATAGCATCAATCTAATAATGTGACTACAGGGTTATCTCGGTTATAGGTTGTACAAGATAAAAGTGAATAAGACAACATTTTTAGAGAATGCATGAGTAATACATTGGAGAAAGCAAAAATACAGGAACTTACATAAGAGACTAAGATAAAACTGTAAGAAAACAAGTGGACACTAAGGGAAAAAGATGTTTCTTGTTTCAGCATCTTGAAATTTCCCTTCTTAAGCATCACTGCAAGTTTCTTACCTTTTTTCTACATGATCCTTTCGGTTTAAATTTGTGGACAATTTTTCAGGTTAACATTTGTTTCTGGAAGTCAGAAAACAGTGGCATCTTTCTGACCATCTTTGAGCTCATTTGTGTCATCTCAATTTACAGCAAGAAGGATATGATACAAAAAATTAGGTTTAGGATGGGAAAGATAGTGATTATTATTTTCTCTGATGGAATTGCACTCACAGCTTCTCTAACAGCTAGGTTCTTTGCACTGATAAAAAGCCTTTGGAAGTAATTACAGATAGGACACAGTCCATAGCATTTTACTTTCATATGCTATAAATAAAATAGGATCAATTGTAAGTCATAATAATAAAAGAAAGGCACCTGTATTAATTTTATGTAGTATAATATATTTCAGGAGATGCTGCAAGCTGATAACAAACACATTGGTCTATGTGGGGGAGGGAAGCTGCTTGCAACAGTGTTTTGTGAGTCACAGTATCTTGAGAAGTAGAATTCACAAATCTTTGTGAATATATCAAAGGAGTTTCCCTGATAGTTTCTCTCTTGATAGAGATTGCTTGGTTTAATAGTGCATCTTTGGAAAGAAGTCTTGACCTATGTTTCCATCAGCATTGTGAACTAATCCTCCTTCTTACTTAGTTGCCCATCAAATCACACTGCTAAATCCCAACAGTTACATAACAGATTCAATCTTCAAATGCCCAATACCTAGTGCAGGAATGCAAAGCTTTTCATTCTTGCCTTCTTCAGATGAGGAGGCACAGAACCAGAGAAATTAAATACCTTCAGACCTCATCAGCAGTTAATTTAAAAGGCCAAATGAATATTCCATGCTGAAGTTAAGGAAGTCCAAAATGGACTTTGTTTTAAACTAGCTGTGGTTTTGCTGCAGAATACTGCTTCAGCATGTGAAGGCTAACTGAAGGTTATATAGCTTTTACAGCTGTATGGATGTATGCATTCATACGCACGCAACACTTATATGATGACCTCCAAGTAGAGTACTGGTCTGTTGTAAGCAGCTATCAGCAGTCATGAGGTTATCAAACCAAGTTGATAAGATTAGTAACTAATGCACTAAGGATGGAGAGAAAATTCTGGTTTATTTAATCCTGAAATTCATTTAAGTACGTCTGAAAAAATGCCAAGGGGAAACAGAAACTACCAGAAGTCTAGAGAAACTCAGTGCTATGCTTCATTAAACCAGTGTAGCAATTTAAGGAAGACGGGCTGTAGAAGATAGAGGGCCTGAGGTCCAAATCAGAAAAGAGGATTTATCAATAATATCTTTGTATTTACATGACAGTTTATATTGATCTCATGCATGAGAAATGTATGCCCTTGTCCCTGGATTTTGACTTAATTATCTTCAGCTGAGTGTTCATTCCTTCCCAAGCCCTGGGTTAACTGCTGTTGATACCTGTACATGTGTTTGAAATCACAGACCTTAAAAGTTGAGCAAAACAGGACATAAACACTTCACTGGTTTCACTGGGCACCTGAAGCTGTTTTCCACCTCAAAGCTCTGCCCTGCCAGATTGCTCTCACAATGCAGTTACCTCCACTGACCTACCAAAATAGATTTTCAGTGACTGGGCTCTGAAGTTCACTCTCAGAATAAGATCAGTGATCATAAATATTGACCTGACCTTTTACAGTTTGTACAAAACGCTCTCAGAGCTGCTTAGTGGTGGAAAAAGAGCAAGAGAGGAAGCAATTGTCTTTATACCGATGCATTATGACTGAAATTGTCACAGGTCCGGTGTCCTTTATAACCTCATTCCCCAGTAAGGCAGCCTCTTTGCAGCTGAACTAATGAACAAGAGCCTTCCCTGCGTCTTTGTTACCCCTCATATATATACATTTTTGAATCTCATTTAAAAGGGCATGCATTCTATTTTGAATACTATCAATTTTTTCTCCTACAAATACTCTAATTTTAATTTTAGTTACCCATTCAGAATTAATTGTATTGGACTAAGAAAGGTTATTGACCATGGTGAATCCAGTAATTGTTTTAATGAACAGGAGAAAGCAGTAACAGACTCCAGAAAGCAGAGAAACTGTGGGAGTCCACTGTTCCATACCAACAAGCATATGAAAGTGGAAAAGAACAGAGCATGCTTCATACTTGCTGTGCCAAGGAATACTGAGGTATTAAATTCCCAGAAGAGCAGTTGTGGTGGTAGCAAGTGGCAAAAAGTATTTTACATCATACAATCAGAGGAAATTAGGTCAATTAAAAGCATTATTTTTCAATTGCAAGAGCCTCACTCAGTACTTATTAGTTGTTTGCCCACATACTCAGAAGACATTTTTTGTCATTTTTTTGTTTTTGAAGTGGCTCTCTTTAGTAATGTAGGCTGGAATTTTCAGATAAGGAAAAGCAATTACAAAGACCTCACTCATGGCAAGGCATTTCATGATTTTTTAAATATATTTTTTTTAAGGACAAGACATCCTTTCAAAAGAAAACAGAAAACAAACATGAAATCTGCCATGTTAGTAAAAATACTAGAATGTGAGTTTGCCTCTTGTATTCCTATGAAACTTGTGGTCCCTCTTGATATGCTTTGAACCATCTGAAAAATATGAAGGTGACACATCTGCATCAATGTTAGTATGTCCATCCTGTATCAGATGAGCTGTAGACACAGACAATCTGGGAGCAGTAAGGGCAGTAGTGGGTAATTAGAGCACACCGTGGGGCCTTGTTCCCCTGCATGTTGTGGACCAGTCAATGTGGGCTGCAGGGCTGTTCCTGCATCCCGGATCTGACAGCAGTGTCTGAAGAGGGCTGGGCCCAGCCTGAGCTGCAGTGCCTTTTCTGAGCTTTGGCAGAGTGAGCATTCTGGACAAATAGTATTAATTCTGGCTTAGCTAAATCTCATCTGTGTTCAGTTCATGCATATTTCAGGTTACTTTAAGGTGAATGTGGACAGAAGATGGCCCTAAACACTGCTCAGTGACTGTAAGGTGTGGACAGGCTTAATGCCACCAGCAAGCACAAGGCAGAACTTCACCTTCCCATGCAAAGCTCTAAAATAATATTTTTGTACACTCTTATTCCCACTTTAGTGACAAGTAAAATTATTCTTTTTATATAGAGTGGAAAGTTGCTTAATACATTTCAGTATTTTTGAATGAAAGGCAATTTATGAATGTAAGATGATTACCATTTTTTCTGCTTAGAATTCAAGATTTTGTTGCTTTTTGTGGCTACTTCAGAAGACTAAGGTTAAGTTTAAGGTGCTGAAATTCAAATGTCTACCAGCTAGCTAAACAGTTAAACTAGCTGAAGAGCATTAGAAATTACTGCAGCTGCAGTTTTTGAGTTTGGCAATACTGTCAGACAACGTTGTCTTCTTTTACTGCTATTATAATAATTTCAGTGCACTTACACTGATTTGAAACTGGATTAATACACTGGTGAATCAGAAGCAGAAACTGTAGTTCCCCTAGCCGTAGACAGAAATAATTAAGCATAATAGGAGTTAGAGCTTCTATATAGAGATACATAACATTTTCAATAAAAATGGATTGTAGTGATTCAGTAACACGGCTTTCAGTTGTGCTCAACTATTGCTTTAGCTATAGTGATTTTTTTCACAATTTATAAGTTTTCATTTTTCTTAATTTTTTCTTACATTTCCTAATTCATTAGAAAACTTATTTGTGGTATTCCTGATACTAAAATTGGATCAGCAGAGTGTCTCAGCTACCTACAATGAGTCCCCAAGCAGCCTGCTGCAAGTACAAAGTGGATCTTCATTCCATATTTTCCAATTTATCAGTTAATAAAATAATAACACAATTTTACTAGAAGTTTTTGTACCAAAAGTGCTTGCTCGTAGAAGTGCTAGTACACAAAATGGTAACTACTATATTTTATGGAATTTGTATGTGCATGAGTACATTGATTCAGGGGAGTATTTAAGAGTATAATTGACTTTAACTGTGGGGATCAAAATACACATTAAGTATGTGCTTATTTTCCCCTCCAGAGTGAAGAAGCAGGGCCTCAGCAGGAAGGCAGTGGCAGCAAGGTTCAGCAGCCCTTGATGAAAATGTTTTTGGTTTTTTTTTCTGTCCAGAATCTCATTCCCTCTTTTCCCCCTTAAAAGCTAGAGAAATCTTTTTTTCTTTCTTTTTCAAAGAAAATAAGTCTTAATAGTAGTCTGTTGAATAAGCATCTCCATGAGGTGTATAGTGACAAATGGTGCAGTTTAGAAAGACTACAAGTCAGCCTGAACTGAGCTGACAAAAAGTTCCTTTTGGTGTTAAAAAGGAAACTTTGCCTTTACTGTCTAGTATCAGTTGTTAGATTGTCACTGGTTGGCACTCACTTGCAAATTCATTGATTTGTACAAATAAATGAACAGTAACAATTAATTACACACTCCATGAGTACAACTCAGTAGGAAGACAGAAGCTATGCAGACTTGCACAGCCCCACTATGCCATCCCTGCTGTGTGATCAGGATCCTCATTAACATGCCAGGCAATCTTTGGCTATTCCTACTAGCTGTTTTTTCTTACCCCTTTGATCGTGAATGTAGATGAGTTCAGTGGAGCTGTGCAGCAATCTGAATGCATGCAGCCTTTCAGGAAAGAAGTTCCTAGTGCTGTAATGTACGTCCAATAAAAAATTCCTGAATTTTGTGTTTTCTGTATAAATTGTTTCTCTTCATCAAACAGCCTGGTGGTAGCTATGCTATATGGCAAGGTGTGTTCTTATCTTTCAGTGTAGCTCTCATGTGCTACATGAAAGAAATTGAGAAGGTTAGGTCAGCCATTTGGACAGGAACTTTCAAAGCTGCTGGCATACATCATCAACCCTCAATCTCAAAGGATAGTGTGTATTTTCCATCTAGGTAATTTTTAAAAGTGAGGCTAGAACTGTGATTTCTGTGATCAAACTGAAGGGCTCGCAGGTATGGGAGGAGATACAGGTGACCACTAGAAGTTTCTGCAGGATGCTGGAGATTTGCTAAAATAATTCCTGTCCTTATCACTAGGCAATTACATTTGTATCCAGACACAAGAGGGTTCCTAAATGAGCTTGTTTTGCAATTGCAAGGAACATTTTCAAGCTGCCCATACTAGTTAAAGACATGATTGGTCAGACTGGCTTTGGGAAACTGTGGCTTTACTTAGTATTTAATATGTGGAATGTGTTTAATACATCTTGGTATTCCCAACGGAACATCGAGAGTCATGAGCTGTGATTTATCTCTCTAATTCTAATTATATGCCTTACCCAAATTAGGAAACCTGTAGTATTGCATTCTTTCAAGCATGTTGCTTCACAGTTTAAATTCAGTGACAGTTTAGATTACTGTAGTATATCTTCTTGTTTCTTGGACACGGTATTCATCTTTTCCTTGCTCCTGTCAGATGCAGTATAGAAAAATCAAGTGCAGAAACATGCTGCAGTCTGTAGAAATCTCCATTTTGAATGATGGTATTTTCCCTTTTGATGAATGATTTTGTTTGTATTCAGTTCATTCTTTATCTCAGATATCTTTTACCTGCAGTGTTTGTTGTGCTTAAGGCACAAGTGGAGTGTTCATGAAAATATTCAGCTATAACTCTGTTCAGTCAATAGAGATGTTTTTCCTTCCCATTACCTACCACAGCACTGACATTTTATTGCTTGCTGAGACAGGAGACAACAAGGGGAAAAAATTGAGTCATTTTATTCCCATATCTAAATATAAAACCCTCAAGAATGCTTTGCAAAAGAACAAGTAATTGGTGCAAAATTCACAAGCTTTGTTGTTCATTGAAGGGTGAATATTCTAGAGATGAAGTGTTTGGAACTAAAAGCTGTTTGTGATGTTACAGGTCTCTCAAAAAGGGAAGGACAAGTGTCCTTTCTTTTAACAAATGTCTTTACCACATGTCAGTTAGATATATAAATAAATTGTGACATTTTAAGTGCTTTTATCATGGTAGTTCCAGAAAGCTTCACATCTATTAGCAAGTCTAGCTTCCTAGCAACCTAAAAGGTAAGGAAGTACCCATATTATAAATAGGAATGAAGGGGCGGTAGATTAAACAACTTGGTCAAGGTCACGCAGCAAGTTTGTAGCAAAAATCAATGAACCCAGATGTATTTATCACTGGAACAAAAATAATCTCCATAAAACAAGGTGCATTTGAAACTTAGCCAAGCCTGAAACCGTAAGTATGCAATGCAAATGACATTGTGCTCTGAAATGCACAGACATACTATGCTTCCAATCAGCCTTGCCATGTTTTGAAAAGAAAGCTGAAAAGACTCATACACTACTGTCAGCTGTTGCCATGGTAAGGAAAAAAGATTGTCTTAGTGTATCTAAAAATATGTTTGCAATGGCAGGGGGGAATCCAGAAATGCAAAGACAAAGAAAATGGCTGTTAACTAGTGTTGAAGCCTTGAAGCCTCTTCAGGAGTCTCACCTATTAGAAGTTAAAAATATCAAGAAGCTCCGCTCCTGTATATAGTCTTTAATGGGAATAGAGCATCTGAAAGCTACTTTTGGTTTTAAATCTTAGTCGTGCTTACACTGACTCTGTCAAAGTTAGGAGCAGTCTTTGGGTTTCTCTGAAGTCTGGGAGCAGTTACCCCCTTTGTAAATATGAAGTTGCTGGATAAGAGCTGGATTAAAGAGCTGACCATCTTAAACCATCTGAAGTGCACAAACCATTTATTAATCTTAACAAAAAAAAAAAAAAAAAAAGTGGAATCTTGCTGCACAGTCCTCCACATCATCTACCAGACCTCTGCTTGCTGATTCATTACTGCCTATATACCAACAGAGGACAGAATCAGGTCTGTTTTTGCTTGAGACTTTGTCCTGCCATGCCTTACCCTGAGTTGATGAAGAAGTGCTGAAGAGCTACTGTTGCTGAGCTGGACAGATCAGATGCAGCCTCAAAAGCAGTGTGATGGAGGCTGCAATCTTTCTTGCAACAAAGTAATGAACTTTGGCTCTTAACTCAGAATTTCTCACCTCTTCAGAGGACGTAAAAGGTCTGGCAGAGCACACAGCAGCTGCGGTCCCAGTCCTCTCTGAGTTTCTGTCAGGGCAAAATGGCGGTTGTGGGATAAAAGTTGCAAGCTTGTAAAAAGACACGGATTGGGATTTGGTGTTAGCTCAGGTTTTGGATTTGACTTAGTTTAACCTCACAAGTTACCTTAAAAGTAAATGGCAGTGCAACATCCTGCATGATGAAATCCACAAGGTTTAATCCTTAGTCAGAAAATGCAGGTCCGCAGGAAGGTTATCTCTTCTTCCGTTTCAAAGGAGAGTTCTATCATATGAAAGGAAGTGCAGACAGAATTTCACTCTTCAGGGAAAATTTTGGAAGTGGAGCATCAAAGTTCTCTTTCAACACATTGGCTGCCTTACCTCTTCAGACCACAGAAGTGCTCATAAAAATTGTTTTTCTGGAGACAGTGGAAAGCGAGTAGATTAGGAGACAGATAGTAAGTCTGGCCCAAATGTAGACATCTCTTTGTCACATTTGAAATCCTGGTCACAAATTACAACAATGTTTTCTCCTGTACTTAAAGCAGTTTGCTGATCAATCCTAAAGGTCAAATGAGAAGCTTGACACCAGTCTTCCTGGACAAAAGGCAGCAGGAGCTGTTCCCTTTCTATATTTGAATTAGCTTGTTACAGGTTGCTGCTTCTGTATGTGGATCACGTACAGGAGGAGTATGCACTGACCATTCAACATCTATTCAGTTCTAGGCTGCTGTCTCCTTTTACCTATTGCTTTAGAGAAGGGATAAGAGGAGTTATGATCTTGCCAAATGAGAGGTATAGACTGCAATTTAGTGAAGATAACCAAAAATTAAACGTCAAGTAGAAATAAGGAGATTACTGTCTTTCCACTAATCCCTAATCATCTTGCCACTTATTGGTTGTTTAACCAATGTATTTATGTTTCAGGTTTGAGCAGCTGCAGGGAGCAAGGGCTGGGAAGGAGAGTGTTAGAAAGTGGCATCTGTCTGTTAGCAATAATTAAGCCAAAATATGCAAAGTTTCAGAGTTCTAACTGCTCCCGTTAAGCTGTTGATGAGCAGTAAAATCTCTGATTAAATTTTAAGCAGAGGGAAGTGGGCCAGCCTTCTGATATGGGGAGGCTGATGAAGTGAAGCATGGGCAATTACTAGAGGAGAAATTGCATTCAGGCACTGGCTGACTGAGCCAGCATCAGCTCACAGAGGTGGATGCTAGGCACCATTTTGTGCTGACTGCCAGTGCCTCAGACATCAGCCACTTACAGCATGATGGGCATATCTGGGCTGGAGTTGAATGACTTATGCACAGCCTTGTTTTCCCAGTATGTGTGCACACTGCAACTGGAGAAGTGTTTTGATTGTTTTTTGGGTTTTTTTTTTGTCTGTCTGTCTTAAAGTATTGTTGGGCAAATTGCAACATGCTGGTGTACTGCAGTATTTCCCTATCTCAAAAAGGTAATTGTGAAGGTTAATGAATATTTTTATAGCACTCTTAAATCTCTAAAATACTGTGAAAAGGCAATTAATTATTATCCCAGTAAATATCACTATTAATTAGCTCTCATTCTCCAGCACTGTTGTCTGGCTCCCATTGCTTCTTTCTCATCCATTGGGCAAGCTACATCCTGAAGGAAACCAGAGGTATCATTTCCTAACATGTGAAGTGTCACAGAGCTGTATGAGTAATGAATGAGCCCATTACAACTTTACAGTACAGGAGACAGGTTAATTCTTTGTCAAATCAGTGCACACAGTGTCCTCCTTCCTTGTTCCAATTACTCAGAAGGTGATGGCAGTTTCTCATCCACAGCCTTTCAGGTAACCATTGATGCATATTTTGGATAGGGATAGGTACGACATTTTGCATGCAAGCCTTCAGATCATGTCACAGGGGAACGAAGCTGACAGAGGCTGACAGCAGTGACTAATGTTCTGAGCTAACTCTTTGAAACAGTCCTTTAGAAATAAAACAAAAATAACAACAATGAAAAAAGGCTTCTACTTCCAGTTCTAAAGGAACCATTTAATTAAATATAAAATCCTCAAACATCCCAAGCCTATTGCTTTATGAAACAGTTCTTTGTAGTAAGTGTGACGTCCATTTGTGCAGTCTTTCATCCTGCAATTCCTGTAGAAAGCAGAAGATCAGAAACTGGTCCATGCCATGTTTCTAGCACTGAAACATAATGATTGCTAAAAGAACAGAAAGTTTCTTTTCCAGACATATGTTGTTGCTATATCTAAACATCTGAAATTACTGTGGCTACCAAGTCATCCAGGTTCTGCAGATGGGATTTCTTATGCTCAGCACATAGTGGGTGGTTGTTATAATAAACATGAGCAGTGTTTGAGGACAGTAGAGAAATATCCAGACTTTGGGTTTGTTCTTATAATTAGCTTTTATCTGAGTGTTAGTTAGAGTGAGTACATTATCTTAATAATATGAAGACAGACTTACTTAACTGCCACAGCTTATCAGCAACCTAGAATTTTGGCAGTGCAGCGAGGTGATATTCTAGAGGAGTGCTTGGATGTTCTCTCTCTGTTTGGTGGACTATGTAGTAACACTTGCCCGAAGAGAAATCTCAGATGCTGAGGGTCCATTCCCGCAAAACAAAAGTAATCTCACTTTCCTACAGCTAAAGGAAGAGTCGTTCCTATGGCACCCAGAGGGGTCAGGTGCTTAAATCAGTTATATCACTTACAATTTTTTCTCTTCCATGTTACGTCAGATTTGGAAGATGATTTCTGACCTCCTGACTAAATACATCTGAGCTCATGAACTTACCAGTTTTTAAAATAGTCATTTAAACCAAGTAGTGTCAGAAGCTCTTCTTTTTGCCTTCCTTTTTCTTTTGTCTTCATTTCCTTCTTTTTGCACTAGGTTATCCTTTGAAGCTCAGTTGCATATTAGCATCTTGGTCAGCGTCATGAGCACTGTGGCAACAAGCCAATTGACCTGTCATTGTTTTCTGCCATAACTTAGTGCAAAGAGTGTACTATTTTATGTTTGTAGGTGCAACAAATTAAAATACATAGGGAGTCCTGGATATCCCAGATTTCTTTTCAAATGGATTTTACAGAAGTCTTTGTTTCTCCTGAATAAGAAAATGCAATGTACTCTAGTTTCCAACTTAGTCATCTCTGATCTTCAAATAGTGATTAAAATTAATTCTTCTGAGCTAAATGTGAAGTGCACTGTTCAGGCACAGACATGGGTAAATGTTCTGCAGGATGCTGCCAGACAACTCCTTTTCTAAATAAGAGAAAACAGCACAGGTTGATTTTGTATGGGACTAATGCTGTCTTGAGAGTTCTGTCCTCTTGGCTGTCAAGTGTATTCAAGGTCTTAAGACTGACAAAACTGGGACACTGAGGAAGGATATTTTTATTTTGGAAGTGTCTCAGTTTCGTTTGTCTTTTTGTATTAAAAAGTGTACTTTGCTAGATAATCACAGATGTGCAGTGTGGCCCCGCACTGTAGCTTGAGGGAAATATCACCTCTTAGCTGTGCGACGAGACCAGACCTCAGATGCTTAGAAAGCTGGAAAGTCAAGCAGTGACTCTTTGACTGATTTAGGCTAATACCTTTTAGGCCAGCAGAAGCTACATATGTTGTGGGATAAGGTATAATATCTGGGTTATTTATTTTCTAGTCTTTGTATTTAATGCAAATATTCAGCAATGCTGATTAGGTGAATAAGAACGATAGTTAACAGATTCAATATTTTGCATTTTGATTATTACGTAGAACAAGCTATTAGCACCTGAAATTTCAAGCCTTTGTTCTTATCCACTCAAAAAACTTTCCAAAAGATCCTGACTCTCTGAAGCTCTTAGGAAAAGGAGACATAAGAGAATATTTAAAAGAGAAAATAAAGAATAACACATCTGGAACTCTATTCTGCTCCAATACGTTAGTGTTCTGTTCTGGGAACCTTTTGACCTACTTAATCTCTGGATCAGAATGCACTTAATTTTATAGGAATAAATCTTGATTCTGAGGCTGAAATAAAAATAATTTTATTGTAAAGATGGAGCAGTGTGAGTCCAGCAGTCATCAGTTACTCCAGTAAATAATCACTGCACAGTGGAATAATATATTAAGGAGCATCTGAAAAAGTTTTAAGCTTCATTTATGAATAAGTGGCTGCCCCAGGCATTATTGTTTAGAGGCCTGATGAATCTTTGTGTTTTAACCCTGTGTCTGACACTTATTTGATAGATTGCCATGGAGAAGTTATGTCCGCACATTATGTTTCATCCCCTTAATCTGTAAAACCAGTATGAAAATATTTACTCCCTAGGCAGTTGTAGAAATTAATTAACATTTTCA
The DNA here is from genome assembly GCF_987193195.1 of Phasianus colchicus. Lineage (NCBI taxonomy): Eukaryota > Metazoa > Chordata > Aves > Galliformes > Phasianidae > Phasianus > Phasianus colchicus. Next base: position 22,271,560 of record NC_143440.1, read on the forward strand.
TAGTTCTTTAAAGATGTAAAGTGCCAAGTAGTATTATGTTATGATTTTGTATGATGTCATGAATAACATGGGTCAGTAACTAGATGCAGCCTTTAAGTGACATTTAAGGGGTTTGTGTGATGTAGTTCTGCCATATTAAATAATTATTATGAACTTGGAATGAAAATGATTAAAATGTCTTCAGTGTTTAATTTGAAGTGTTATGTTGCCAGATTTGATGTTTTTAAATTTGAAAATAAAATCAAGGAAATTTCTTATTATTTTTTGGTTATTAAATACTAATGTGGGTTGGAACTTGATGATCCTTGAAGTCCTTTCAGCCCAAGCCATTCTGTGATTCTCTGATAACGGACATCTTCCTGAAGATTTACAGATGCATTCTCTCTCTGTCCCTCTCTCAACTCATTCTTTTAAATGGCTTTGATGCCTTTTGCAATGAAAAGGCACTGTAGGATTGTAGGATATCTGTATGAATTACTGAAAGCTCTGATGAGGTGAAATTTGAAACTGCTGTTCCTCTGTCTTCTTTTGCGCTCTGTCATGTATGTACTGAGTTGCGTTACCTTGCAAAACAGAATAGACTTTTCAAAAATTAACTTAATTGAAACTGATCCAGTCAAATCATAATTTAGTGAGATAATGGCTCTGCTGATTCTTAATCACGCAGGCAGAGAAAGCTTTAAATTATCTGCCTTGTAGAAGCTGATGAAAAACAGGGAATCAATTTATAGACATAGCTGCAGCTTACAAATATTTGTCAGTTCTCTTCAGCATTGAGGCTAGTTTGCAGGTAGCATTTCTTCAGCTTTTTCCTCTCATCCAGAAATTATCTGATCAGTAGAATATTTTTTTTTTATATCTGTTCGATTGTGCCTTCAGTTTGTAGTGCCACTGCTTGTTGGGTTGGAGTTCAAGCCTTCTCTCTTCTCCAGCCTGCCAGCTCATCTGGCTTCTTCCAGTTGTGATCTGGAATGGAAGCTCTAGGGAATCTAGGCTTGAAGTACTGTTCACATTCTTAAGTCAGTACAGCTATGTAGTAAAGAGTTTTACACATTTCAAACTGTAGAGGTTGTTTGCTCTTGAGGTCTGATTGTGAAGAAAGACTATGTTGGTTAACTTGGATCTGTGGTTGACTTTAATTCCCTTTAGATAAGACTAATCTTGCTAAAAGTTCTCTCTCTCCTATCAATATGCTAGTCGCTATTCATTAATTTTTTAATAGTAAAATTAAGAATACATTAAGGGAAATTAAGGATTGTTCAAAGGAAGTTGTTTGGAGCAGTGGAGTACTTTGCTAACAAAAATAAATAAATAAATAAATAAAGACTCAAAAGGATAGGTTATTTAAAATTCACTATCGAGCATAATATTGCTGAGTATACAATAGAAAAATATCTTATGGTAGCAAGGGAATTAATTACAGTTCCCATCCTAATGTAATAATGTTTTGAACTTACTCCACACTTGCTTTCCTCTGATGTAAATGAGTGCATAGGTTGCCAAATGGCACAGAATAAAGCTTCATTGATGGTAAAAAAAAGACCCTTTAAAAGCCCCAAACCGGAGCTCAAATTCTGTTGAGCTCTACAGGTTCTGTGTCCTTGTATCTTTTGTTTTCAGTTCCAGCGTATAATCTCTGTTTCCTAGCTAAAATCAGATGTTTCTAACAAAAATTAGGCACCTCAAGAAGCTGATGTAAGTTAATATTGCCATGGTCCTGCTATTAGTCTCAGCTGTGTGTTTCCAGGCAAGCACTGTTACTCCATCTCATGTGCCAGCCCAAATGCTCAGCTCATCTCACAAGATGAGATAGGACTAATTAGTGGTCCTTTCCTCCACATACTGGCACATTCATGTCCATAACAATCTGAGATCAATAAATTCCCATTGCATAGCACAGCATTGGAGGCAGGCATAATTAAGGTACCCTTACTCCCTTCACTTCAGTTGCTCTTAGATAGGGTCACTTTGTACTTGCAATAGTGCAGTGTGAATCCAGGATATTGCGAAGGATACTACCCTGGTACTAAAGTAGTCTGTCCTGCCTGCATGATCTGGCTGTACTAAACCAATTTACACCCTATAAACTATCAGTGGAGGTTTCTAAATGTGCCAAGAAGCTCTGTGCATACTGGAGCTCTCTTCCAGAGTTCTGTAGACAGCAGGCAAATTTATGTTGCGTCAATGCACACAGCATTTAAAGGTATAGCAGTCACAAAGACTGGTAGGAGTACTGTCTTTCCCACATCCAGAGAATCTAACCCCAGTACTTCAGTGTTGGCATTCCTCTGCCCTCCTTTTCAAGTTCCTTCTGCTGCCCTGTATTTTATCGATTTTCATCCATTTTCTCTTTGGAATTAATAGAACCATGTAGATTATAGCGTTCAATTCAAAGGCATCTGTGTTTTCTAATGCCCTGAAAATATGTTACAGACAAATTTCAAATCTAAGCATTTTTCTCCTTGTGCTTATTGTAGTGTTGCCTCATATTACCACATCTTTATTATGCTTACAATGCATGGTACTGTTCGTATTTACTCCAGACAACATCAGAAGCAACTGCAGCTCTGAAATTAAGCAGAGACATTGTATTCCAAATCCTTGTCCTCATTTACTTACTTTCTTAGTAATGCATAGACTAGAGCATTCTATATTCATTCTCAGATTCATATCAGTGAGATTCTCTTGTAATAGGGGAGAGGATGAATTTATGATATGACTGAATTAGTGCCTGATTCATATTCAAGAGGGTGGTCTTGTCTGTAGTCAGATAAAACTGAAGTGGTGGAGATTCAGAGTCTTTGTGCGCAATGCTGGAGGGATTTAGCCCTAAACAACACATGAAAAAACATGTCTTTGGGAGCATAGTTTGGAGTAACCCTCAGGATGTTCTAAAGAGGCACAATCAATCTGGTGATCTGCAGGCCAAATCTCACCTCTGGCATGCTCCATTCAGCCTCCTACCTTCTTCTCAGAGGAAGAATTTAAGAAACCTATGTCTAAAAGATGAATGTTTCTTCCTGTCTTGTACAGTCTAGATTGGGATTTAATTGCCACATTCATACTGGAGGACCACACTAGAGTTAGCAGCCAACATTTCTGTATCACAGTGAATTGAGAGCTTTCAAAATCAAGATCCAGTTTGCATAGCAGTCAGACTTGGCCCACCTTGATTTTAGAGCTTAGTTGTAGTCCAGTATAAGGAGGAAATAAAGTCCACATTTCCCTCCTTTCCCTGTCTGCCTTTAGCTGAAGAAGTGGGCACAGTCTTTAGCACTGGCACATAATTTCGCAGCCCAATTACACGATGACTCAAGGGAATACGACAAGCGAGTATGATGTTTGCTATTTGGCATATTTGTCAAAGTCCTATAGATGTTTCTTGGCATTTGTCCAGCTGCATCTTTAATGTCTTATGACATGTATTCCTGAAGAGTCTGAATTCTGTGTTTACATCTCTCTGGCCAGAAAATGAGCACCAGAGCAGATATTAAAAAAAAAAGAAACAAAACAAACAAAAAAAAACCCATGAAACTCTGAGTTTATTAACCACTGCAAGCCAAATACTACAGAAATAATTTCATTTTCATGCCTTATTTTCTCAACCATTTCTCTTTTATGACAAACAGTTCTTGCTTTAAACAGGTGCAGAACTGCCAAGGGACCAAGAGGGCTGCAGTCCACTCATTAACACGCCCAGCACATCAGACACTTTAGCTACATCTATAATAGTAAATATAATGTGTGTAGGAACATTCCCAGATACTCATGCCAGCTGGCAAAGAATGTCCCCTGACTATGCTGATTTATTCTGCTAGCCTCCAAAAAAGGGTGCAGCATGTAAACTTCTTATGGAGAATAAGCAAAGCCCGGGCATAATTTCATAGAATCATAGAGGGTGGAAGGGGTTTCTGGAGATCATCTAGTCCAATCTTCCTGCTATAGTAGATTCCCTACAGTAGGTTACACAGGAAAGCATCCAGGCAAGTGTTCTACAGGCACACATAGGCATGTAAGGGAGCATGCATTGCAAAGACAAAAAGCAGTTGGTTTGGTGCAAATAAATGGATTCTTTTTCTTTGAAGGGGCATATCAGTTTCCTTAAGTGAGTTCCATGCACAAGGAGTGCCTTTGAATGAATAGCAGTACTCACAAAATCAAAATGAGATTATATGGCTTCATTAGCAGGATAGTTTTGATTGCCTGTGCTGAGAATATTTTCTGAACAGGAGAATTCTAGGCCCAGGTTTTCAGCAGACTTGTCAGCTTTCCGTTTTGATTCCATCAACACAAGCAGTGTTTACGAGCCAGTTGTATATAGAACAGATCTAAAGATGTTGCAGGACATTTTAACCTAGGAACAACTTTACTGTTTCTTCAAATACAAGAAGTGTTTCAATTAGTACTTCCTGATTTCTCTCTCTTTTCTCTCTGTCAAACTGTATTGAAACTCTTTTATGAATTTTGCATCCCACATGAAAGCAGGCCTAAGAACTGCAGGTCTAAGGTCTTATTTCCTTAGATAGTCTTTTGGCCCAGATTCATTTTAATGTAAATACATTCTTCAGCTATTTTCCATGGCTAATGTAAGGTACTGTCAGCAAATCACATTCCCTTCCTGACCACTCTTAATTCACTGGGTAACTGTGAATCTATCATAAGGGAACTGATGAGACCAAGACCATAGAAATAAGCAAAGCAGGCTGTGGATGAGGGCAGAAGAGAGTGGCAAACAGTCAGATTCCAGGTATTTGCTTTGCCTTTTGCCAGCCCCAGAAAGTCAGATTAGTTCTTGATGCCAGCAATGAAATCGGATAACACTAGATTTAGTGATGCAGCATGAGGTGCATCCCAGCAGCACTAATAATTCCTGTACTCTCTCTCCAGAACCTATCTCTCCAGCAGAAGTAAGAACTTATGCAGCACAGCTTTCACAGTCTATTGTATTCCTTTCTAATGCCTATAGCAACCTTACTTGTTGAAAAAACAAAGAGAGGAACCATTTGATAGTTGCTTTCATATCCATTTCACTGCTTCAAACTGTCTTGTATCTGGTAATTTACAAGATATTTCCTTCACAGAACAGTGAAGAAATCTAAAGAATGTACCTTTTGTGCATTACAGGTGATGGGTGCTAAAGTCAGTTTTACTTATTTGCAAGGGAAAATAAACAACTGCACAGTTATGTTTCTGTACTGTTGAAGATTTTCTTCTTTTCTCACGTTTCCTGTGTGTAATTGCCTTGTGCAATTGCCAATTTTTGCCCTTCAAATATGAAGACAATATAAAACAAAGTATGAACAATGATGCTTTTCCAGCATGCGTTATCAATAGGAGTGTTTGTTTAAAAGAGTGTACTGTGTCAAAAATACTGTAGAGGTACTGTAGTTTTTTGCATCATCATTTTTGGGAGTAATTTGGGCTGTGTTTCAGATCTATGTCCTGAGCATCAAAATAGTCGAATGACTAAACAGATGCAAGTTGGTTTCAGGTTCTTCAGATTGAATTCTGTCTGCACTGACTATTAAGTATGCTTCCCAAGGACTTTGTTTTGCCCTTCAAACTCATGCAGCTCTTTATACCTGCAGACTGAAATTACTCCTCCTTAAGCTGGAAGTGTAGGAATTTGCCCCATGCAAATTGATGGATGGTCCCCAATGGGCAACAGAGAACTTTGGGCTGGTATTGGTCCCTCACAGCATAGCCACTGAGAGGGAAAAATTCTTTACAGCTCTTGGGTTTTGTTTCAATTCTGGACAGAAAGTGTGCTTTTTTACATTCATTTGTTGTTTTGGTTTACAAGAAAAGCTCATTTTCACTGTACTGGCTCTTACCATGAGTGAAAATCTCACTGTTTCAAAATAGATTTGTCAGGCTAACGCAACATTTAATTATATAGACACATTATAATCTGAAGCAAAAGTACAAATTGCTCAGTGAAGAAGTCTAACAGCTTTGCTTACCAGTGATTGAATATTCTACATAAAATGTGGCATAGGATCCTGATGGCTTTTCTGAAATGGACAACTGTCCATAGAGAGTAGATAAGAACTGCCAAGCTCATTATCCATAAGAATTTAACAATTTGGAAGTAATGACTTTTAATTAAGGCAGTGATTGAGATTTGCAGTAAAATGATGATGACTCAGGGCTCTTTCAGATCCTATCTGCTATCAGATTGGGATATAAACCAACCACCTTTTTCTTTTGGTTAATGGGAACAGTCTTTGCAGTAAGTAAATAGATGGAGCTTTTGGAGGATGGATGACGAAGCACATTGAGAAGGCTTTCAAGTGAATGGGAAGTTACTGTCCAAGAGGTAGAAAATTAGAGGAAAGTATTTTTAATACATAAGAAACCAAGAGGCTTTTATATGCATGAGTTAGTATTGAAATCTGGCAGGAGGTGATTACGGAAAGCTGTTGTTTCATGAATGAGTTTTAATCCTGTTGGCAGAAGCAGAAAGAGTATATATTTGCAAATCAATTGGTATGCAGATCACCCTGCTACCTTGATATTGACTTGAAAGATGCAGGATAAATGTTCCTTGCTTTATAAGGAATACATTTGAAAAGGGAAAAAGATGCTCTGGGTCCTGACAGCCTTCTTTAAACTCTGTTGTGTGGGAATAAAAGCATCTAGAGGAGATACTGGATGTCATTTCAGGAATTAGAAGAAACCATATCCAGGATGTTTCTCCTTAAAAGTGAAGGGGAGGCCAACATGCTGTGTAATTTATATGGATGTACAGACTAAGGACACTAGAATATTCTATTCATTTTTTCACTTTTCAGGGCACTATTTTGCTCCACTGTGCCTCCCACAGTTTGATGACCAAAACTAGTCCTCTGACTGAGATCTTTTTTAGCCACTTCATCTGGTACTTCCTTTTTTAAAACCTCAGCATGCTTTTACACCTCACACAAATAAACATAGCCTCTTTCCAACTCAGTGTGCGATAGAGGTAAAGTTTGCTGACACAAAAGAGAATTGCTGTCTGAGCTCATGGCCACAATATCAGAGCAGAACTGAGTACTTCGGGGCATGAATGCAGCTCATGGGTGAAATGTCAGGCAGATTCAGTAGTGATTCACTTGGTCGGTTTCCTCTACCTGATTTTAATAACCCCTTATTTCTGTAAATATTATAACTCTCATAGATGTTCTATAAAGGTGAGAGCTAGAAAAGAACTGGACTTCTGATAGAATTTACCATGCTCACACCCAGGTCTATTGCTTTATTCTCCTTTTACCTAGTTTCATACTGTTTATGGCTGTGGGACCTTGGACTGCTTTAAGAGGTCGGAGTTACTCCACTGAAAAGAAAAAGGAGCACTACAGATTCAAACAAGTCAGTATCTGAACTACATTTCCATAGTATAAGTAATTTCCAAACATATATAACTGAGTTCAGAATACCTTTATACCAATTCCATACCTAGACAAGTATGTTTGTCCTATCCACAACATTAATAAAATGGTGAAAAATATAGAAACTGACAGTGTTGCCACCTGTTAAGCCAGGCCAAATATACAGTCAATTCCAAAAAAACCACAAAAGAGTAAAGTAATATAATTGGACCTGTAAATATACATTTTATGCAAAGTATACATGAGATAAGCAAAATAACCTGCAGTGGAGAGACAAAGATTAAGAGCAGGAAGGTCTGATGCAATGAGCTGTGCAAAGAAGGCTAGTCCAATGTTTCCAGTTATTTTTTGTCACAATGAGAAGAAATAATCCTATTGAAAATTCGTACATTGCATTTAAAAGAGGTCATAAAATATCATTTTAACTCCAAACATGGGGAAGTCACAGGCACTGAATATTGTTCCCACTGTATAATATTAAGAAAGAACCAACTATTTAGACAAATAATAAACTTGTTACCTCTTACATTAGAATGTATAGGATATAGTGAGGAATATTAATGCTTTCACTACTGCATATTACTTCAGACCCAGTAAATTTATACTGCTGATCATGGATGGTAGTCTGTATCTCTTGCTATTCTTATGGAACAGAATCAATTTTAGTAGAAGTTCCAAGGTAACTACCAGTAAACAACTGCTTGAACTGAGGAAGAAAATTAAGATAATGTGTAAATACCTTTTCAGCACCCTTAACATTTAATCATTTTATCTCAAGTTAATCTTTCATACCAAGATAAACTCTAATGAAGCTTACATGTCTACCAGTGCGTTCTACCAAATACTTTTAACAATGTATTTTACAGGCTTCGATGAGTAAAACTAAGAGTTTATTCCCAACCCTGTGTGTATGAGATTTGATAGTAAGAAAGAATTCAGGCACTTGTTTATCTCTGGCAAAAATATATATTAAATGGTGGTGACTAAGTTCAAAAATAGGAGTTGTTGTTTTTTTGTAGCTTGGAATTTCCTTTATCAAACAGTGTTATTTTGCTCTTTGTATCTGTTGTATTTTCCATGGAAATTAATAGGAGGCATTACTTTCAGAGCAATCTACATAGGCATTTAGCAGTCCATCATTCAGTCATCATTACAGCAAGAATAACATCCTGCTCTTTCCTGCACACTGAAATTTGGATTATTGGAATTAAGCATTGGTTATGCCTATTCTTAAAAAGGTATCTTTTCAAAGGAGCCTCTTGACTCCATGATAATTTCTGGAAAACCATGCTTTCGCCTTCCGTAAATAATTTTCAGGACACTGAATGACAAATTCTATATAATAAGTTGTGTTTGGCTGTTGAAATTGTTATCGGTCACTGGAAAAGATGCAATGATCTTTGCATTTCAACGTGAAATAATACAATAATGCCATTTGGACAAATATATTTTTAGCCATTAAAATGTGGGCAAAATTTCTCCATTTTCTCTCCCTCTCCCAACTATTTGCAAAAATATTCTGGGATTTCAGGCATCCTGTACTGTTCAGCTTTAGATTGTTCCTTCTCAGCTGCAAATCTGATTGGGATATTTAACAAATACAGATCTGCAGATATTGATGATGCCTCCAGAAGTTACCCTTGACTTTGCCTATCCTTCCCTCAGAGATACAACGTTTGACATGGATTCAGGCTGCCATAATTCAATATGACACACCAAATCAACCGATGTAGCCTTCATAGTCACATTAACACTCTAATTCTCAACAGTGCTAAGAAGTCACCTTCAGGGATGCAAATTTAATTAAATTCTTTTATACGTTCCCCCTTCAATATTTCCATGGGTAAAGTTCATTCGGTTCATTCAACAGATGTAATCTTTCAGATGATCCAAACTATAGATGATTGTTTCCATCTCTGTGCAAATTGTAACAAATCTAGTACAAAAGCTCAGATTTGAGAGGGATTCTAGAAGAACAAAGGTTTTTGTATGATGACAGCAAGGAAAGAAAAATAAAGAAAAAGAAAAAAAAAAATTCTCTGAGTAAGCCCCTTTGAAGTTTGTTATTGAACAATAAATAAGCTTTATTTAAGGGAGATTAAAAATGTAGAATCTTGCTTAGTAGATTAATATACTCTGTCTGTATACTGCATGTAGTTAAGGCACAAATCCTACCTGTCTTACCTGTGGTATACACTGTTTCCATTACCAGTGAGCTTTGGAATTCATGGTAGTTAAGTGTAGTCAATCCTGGCCCTTATTTGTCTCTATAAACTGCAAGTGCAATGGAGAGAAGTAGTTCTCAAGCACAGTGAATTCATCATGTTTCAAAATAGTTTGTTTGAACAAATTAAGGATATTGTCTTGTTTCATCTGGGAAAAAGAGAGATATGGCCAGTTTCTCTTATATATAGTGGGAAAATCAGAAGTTTTCATTTGTGTCCATCTCTCCCCAGCTCTCCACCTATTTTACATTCCCAGCATAGTTCTGCTGGTATGGGAGAGCTAGGTAAATGTATATCTAAATAAATGCATTTAAGCATACACAAAACACCACTTAGGAGGCATGAAAACTTTTCTCCCAAGCATTGCAAATTCCCATAGATGTCACTATTGCTAATGAAGAAAATAGAAAGACTATAATACATATTGGAACTACTACAAGTTTACTCTGATCTTGAAAATCAGCACTGGCTGAATTTAACATTGTTCTGTTCATGGTAGGTAGCTATTTCCTAGGTAGATTACATTAAAATTATTAACCTAGTATTAGTGAGTTAAAGCCTTTCTCTCATTCCTACTTGATGGATAGATGGATCATATATTTCTGTAAGGATAGTATGAACATAAGTCATGAGTAAATATGGTCTTTATTATTCCCAGGTATTAACTTATACTACAATTCATAGCTTAGTTGTTAGACATCACTGTCTTCTAGATGACTATGTGTTGAGCAGCCTCATGGGATTTGCATAAGCACTGGCTTCATATCCCTTGAGATTAAAGTAATCTGTGTTCTTACAAGTAATTATTTCTTCATATGCAAATTTTTTGTGGCACCTCTACTGAAATATGCAAGTACTATTAATTCTGAAGTCTGAAGTCTTTGACTCTTCTACCGAGACAGCCATCAAAACAAGTAGGGAGAGTTGTTTCGTAATGTTGTTACTTTTTCCACTAAGTCCAGTTTATGTGTTCTACATGAAAATGCATGCAGAAGATGTTGCAGCTAGCACAGATCACCAAGTCACAGAAATCTGCAGTTTCACCAAAGATCTTCTATTTGTATAGGCCTTTGCACCTTTCTCTGCACCTTGTATTTTTCTCTCTTATTTTTAAGGTGGGTTTTTTGGTTTCTGATCTCACTGACATTGGAAACATGCTCTTCTATGACTTCATCTCTTCTCCTTTAACCTCTGCTAATTCACATCTGAAACATCAGGAAAGTAAAACTGGCAAATGCAAAAATAAAATATCAAACAAGGACACAGAGGAAAACATCCTCACGGACCATTGGAAATAATCATTTGGTGAAAGAGAACCACATTATTGTGGTGACAGTCCTGTATTTATTCTCAGAGAAATAGGAAAAAAAGGAGTCAGGTGAGTGTATGAAAATAAATCTCATTGTGGATACCTGTACAACTGTTTGTGTGAACTTTATATGTAATTCATCACGCATCTCAAAAAATTTTTTCTGATAGGGATCTTTACCTCCTTTTTATTTGCAGCACACATTTTCATTCCAAACACAACAGATGATATATTTATACTTAGCAAAAAACTTAATCATTTCAGCTGTGTCCTATAAACCATGATCCAGCAAAACTAAGGGTCAGTTATTGTCAGGTAGCAAATTCAGTCAGGTACCACTGTGGAGTAATGCATCGGCAAAACCTGAGAACATCAGACTTGAAAACAGTTATCAAAGTATTAAAAATATTTTAGTCACAAAAAAGATGGGACTAGTCTTAATTTTATCTGTTTCCATTTTGTTTTAATGACTTCATCAGAGCCACATTAAAAGCTCAGACTTCAGACTATCATAACCAACCAATGCAGATATAAGTTTGTGATAAATGTCATATGGGTAATTAAGTTTATGCATGAATAATTTGTTATGTCATCTGGGGGGAATGTGGCATTTTTCAGATGACATCTAAAATTAAGTCCAGAAAATCTCGTAGTTCATCTCACAAATATTTACATGTGGTTCGTAGGGAAGTTCCTGGCACTTCCTTCTCTTATCGTTTCCGAAGCCTTTATGGCAATTTCAACTGGATAGGGTGTTGTTCTGCAGATTCCAGCCATTACCTTCCATTATTTTGTGGTGCTGCAAACAGAGTGAAAGGTCAGTTTTGCAGAGAGCTACACATTGCTTTGTGTGCGTAGGGCTTGGTTTATTCTGGTTTTAACTCTTCTGACTGCAGAAGTTCATCTTCTTATTTTCATCTTCCCAAACAAGATCAGTCAAACACCAATTTAACTGCTTTAATCTTATTTATGGAAATGGAACATACATGTTAAACCTTGTATTTGAGACTGAGAGATTCTCAGACTAGTTTTGTCCTAATGACTGGAGATATTCTTTGTTTTACTTAATGAGAAGTACTGGTGAGTTTCATTCAGTATGACTAAAAGTAGCTGAGTCATGTCCTCTCTCTGCATACACATTCAGCAAACAGATACGCAGTAACTATTTGTGATTCCACAGCTTGTGTCACTGTGTTAAGATTCCTATTTAACTGAAAGAAAATGGGCATCGACCTGTATTAACTTGATTGCGTGTCAGCTTCTGCACTTGGTTTGAATTATTAGGAAATAGCCAAGGCAAATTGATTGTATTTTAAAGTTCCTGTGAAAAGTTTTACAGCTGCATATTAGGAAATGGTGTTAAGCAAATGAGAACTAATTGTTTTCAGCAGCATTCTGTAATTGTCCATTCTGCCTTTGCCTCTTCAAAGTGCATTAATTTCATCTGAATAGGAGAAATAAACAAAAGTTTTAAAAGTGCTGTTAGATGCTGTGTAGGACTCGTGGCAAATACAATACAGTATTTCCATTGCTCAGAAATTAATCTACCTGCACTACAGATCTCAGAATCATAGATTATGGAAATCATGTACTGTAAAATGAGTCATGAGCCAGACAGGAGTGCACCCACTGACTTTGCTTTTCAATACTGAACAAGTCACAGTGGAAAGTCAAAGAGGTAGTTTCCAGTGGTGAACTACAGAAGACCAAAACCCTCTGCTTCCCTTCAGCACTGAGCCATAGGGGCACTGGCAGTGCTGTGTGAATGCCAAGCCTTGCCACAGCAGTAGCATAGGGTGTCACTGGTGGTTGCTGAAGCTAGCACCACCATGGTACCAGGAGCATTTTTGACAAGCTATTAGTAGTTCTCTGGCCTAGCACTGGTGCTCCCTCATTGAAAATAAAAATACTAACACCAGGCAGAAAACTGTAATGGCATCAGGAAGGGAAATTAATAATTTACCTGATCTTGAAATAGCAAAATAGCAAAAAAAGGTTCCATTTTCCAGAGCCTGTCCTGTAAATCCAGCAATTCTGTCAAATTACAGTGATCAACTTCTGATATGTGGGTTGTGTACAGACTGGCCTTTGATTAGGAAAACACTTTTCTAGGGTTTAACTGTCAACTGCATCAACTGTTTATGAGAACATTTCTGTTCTCATAAAGGCTCGGCATTATTTTCCAATGATAAAATGATTTTAATAATTTCTTAAAATGCTGTTACCAGGTTAGTCAAGTGTTTATTTTGGTGTTATGGAAACTTATTTCCAGAACTCCTAATTTTTGAGTGGATGTGAGATGGTTAATTACAGCTGCAGCTTTAAAGTGGAAGGGGTTTGAGGAAACATCACCTGTGGGAGTTAGTAGCCAGCAACTTGCCTCTGTGAGCTAGAATGCTCTCTGTACCTGCTCTATGTGCAGAAGAGATTCCCTCTGTAAGAATACACAGAGCAGGTGAAGTTTACGTGCATCTTTGCAGGATATTTAGGGAGCAGAACCTTGAAATTTCTACAGAGGTAAAGCAGTGAAACAGTAGTCCAGGACGAGCATTTTTCACCAGGCTTGCTATAGTTAATATTTATCACTGTTGTTTTTATCTTGCCTTTAAGCAAAGTTAAAGTTTCTGTCCTGTCCCACACAGGAATGTGTACTGATATCTAAACTACTAAAAATGTTTGTAAATGTTAGTAGAGAAAATAAAAAGTGAGGCGATAGTTTACTATCAATCCTAAATTATTCAAAAGAAGAGCAGGCAGCAGTTTTGCTAAAAGGGCCTTGTGATCATAGTTAAATGGGTTATATACCAGCAAACTAAAATAAATTTTTAAAAAATGCAAAATAATCTGTACGAAGAAGCACATGTACCATGACCTTCTTTTAATTATTATTTTTCTTAAAGTTTAAAAAAGAGATGCTAAAGTTACTATGTGTAAGCTTCTGAAAATATCTGCTTCATGCCCAGCAATAGTTAAAAATAATGTCATGAAATAGAAATAAACACAAAAAGGAATAGAATGTTATGAATTATGTATTAAGAAATCATAGGAAAAGAAATGAATATTGCTACACCAGAGTGTAAATTTATCTACACTCACACCTTGAACTCAGTTGTGTTACCACGTAGGCTGTAGCGTAGCCAAAACAGTGCAGAGAAAAGAAAGGATGACTGAACCTTTTGAAAGGCTTGCATGTAACAGAGTAACAGAACTCCTCAGCATGGAGAACAGATGACCCAGAAATGACGGTATACAGAGAGGGAAGTATTTTTCTGTGTTGACTCTTCTGTTCACCCTTCACCTCAGCTTCAGAGTTGGCCACTGTCAGAAGCAGTACACTAAACTTGGTAGATTTTTCTGTCCTGCTTTTAAGTTCTTAGGGTTTTTTTTGTTTGTTTTGTTTGTTTGTTTGTTTGTTTGTTTTATTTCATCTTCTTCCTTCTTCTCTGCCTAAAGACTAAAATTGGCTACAACAACTTGAAACTATAGCTTCAGGTAAACTGGGCCAGCTCCTTGGGTATTGAGAAGCATCTAAATTCTGGATATTTTTGAAAATGCCAGTGTTTTCTTCATATTATACAACTGCCATTTGCAACAACTCTGTCTAGTTTTTCATTCTGATGGCTATATTGCTATTCATGCCAGAAGACAAAAACATGTCTGGTCAGCAGAATTGTCCCTCAGACTAACGCCATATTTCATTCACCAAAAGCTTGAGAAATGTTATACATTCATCCTGAGGTATATATATTAGAGGAATGCAAATTTCTTATCACTGTTCCCTTGCATTTGCCAAGAGGCAGCATGTCAAATAAATAATTTAGACTGGCTGAGGCACTGCAAGAAAACAAAGCCATCAGTCATCTTAGCTGCATTATTGATCACCAATAACAAGATACTTGCTAAGACAAATAGTTCTGTTATTATACTAGTGAATTTTAGTCTACTCTGACTAAATAAATCTTATTGATCTGTTTGTTTTTTTAAGATGTCCAAATGTATCTGCAATAATTTTTACCTTTCATTCTGTCCAACCATCTATAGAATCAATATATAAATCTGTTTGTTTGGTTTTCATTGTTATTGTTTATTCAGACTACAGTCTTTCTCTAAATCTACATACATACTTTAAAAAGTCTGTGAGGGAATTTCATGCCTGTATGTACTTTTTACATCCCTAAGATCTACTTATTTGATTACTGAGGAAACTGTAAACACTGTGATTATATAAATCAAACATTTATCATCTCTCAATTCTAATGTTTTTCTGCTCTCTCATGGTAACAGAGCTTATCAGGTTCTTTTCTGGTGTACGATATTATTTTTACTTTGCTCATAGTTTTTTTTTTCCATAATCAAAGTTATTGCTTATTCTTATTATTGATGGGAATAACAGCAATACCCAGAGGTTCTTCATAGACCTATTCCATATAAATGTTTCAATATCTCAGAAATATCCTACTTTCTATCACTTTTCTTACAGTAATGAGTATTCAGAATTTGACAAACCCATGCGGACTTGAATGCGCTCTTCTGTCAGCTCCCTGGGTCATGCTCTCTTCGCAGTGAATTTAACCAGTTCTAAAGATACAGCGAAGAACATTGATCCAGTTGCCTTAGAAGTGTCAAATACTGTTTGCAAGATGCTCAGCTGTCACAGCAACCAAAAGACAGGATATCAGCAACTTGTGGATGATTAGAAGAAAAATTTATAGCCAAAACATAGGCTGAGAATGGCATTCTGGTATCTAATACCCTGAGCTTCCCACATCATTTTTTCCCAAAACTTTTATAAAATCTAGGAATTATCTAACTAAACTGCATTATTTCATTTTAAATTTTGCACGTTAACTTCAAATCACTAAGTATTTAAAAGATTAATTTAAGCATTCTCTAGACATTTCATCAAGACTAAAGACATCTATGGGCTAATTTTAAAGCAAGTTCCAAGTGCCACATTCCTAACAGGAAAGTGACCTAAGAATGGAAGTGAATACAAGTGAGCAATAAATACATGCTGAGTGGAAGGCAAGAACAATAATAATTAAAAAAAAAAGCTGGAACTTAAAAGTTGACAAAATATGAAGATGATTGAAACATTGATTCTGTACATGAAAGTATCACAAGTGACTTGCTGACACTTTTTTAAACAGAAGAACGAAAAAAAGCTCATTTATTGGTAAAAACACATTCTAGAATCTTTTGGGATTTACAGAAGTATAAAGAGTCTGTGAAAGCTAAAAAGAAACCACTCTGTATAATTTGGGGTCATAAAAGATGTTTTCACCTTGGAGAGATGCTCTAGCGCCTTTCACTGATGGAAAATAGTAGTCATAGGCAGGACTGCTATAATAAGAATCCAAGATGTGGTCAAATGAGATTGACATCTTGGTTAGCTAATATACAAATGGCAAAATTTGGAAGCTCTGGGTTCAAAATCTCTTGCAGTGAAAGTGCAGACTGAAGTGAATCACAGTCACTGAAGATAGAATACCCCAGGGACATGGCAGAACTGCAGTCATAGGTCCTAACAACCATCTGACACAATAACATTTGTTTAAGAGAAGTGTCGTTAAATATTTTTGAGACTAATTGTGCATTATGATATAAAAAAAAAATTAACTACATGCCCAACATTCCACATTATTAATAAAATCTTTGTTTTATTAAGCTTGGCTAAGGGAGGAAAATGTAGAGGCCTGTACCACAAGAATCTTGCAGGATTCTCGTGCCTTGTCATTTCAGAGCTCACCTACACTATAATAATCAGTTTCAAATCTATTTGGCAAAGCTAATGGCTTTTCAGTGCCCCAATTTCTAGAAAAAGAAGTTTATCCGAGACTCTTGTTACCACAAATCTCCCATGCAACAATGCTAAGATTCATGCTGGTCTGAATTGGTGGAAAATACTATAATTTCTCGTCAAACCATCTGCCTTCCACCTTCATCTAGAACAGACAAACTGTTTCAATTCCATATGGAAACAAACTGAATTGCTTTGAGAACTTTTGGTACATAGAAAAGTGACCAATATTTGAAACTGAAAGTTTTTTAGTATAGCTTATCTAATTTATAGATGTCAGTGTGTAAATCTAACCTAAACATTGATTCAGGAAAGTGACCTATGTTGTCTTTTGGTAGACAAGCCTCCAGGAGTGAAAGGACACTCTTTTCAAATTGTATTAACGTGAACAGAAATACTAGTTTATGTTTCGCAGCACCCACAGGCAAGGCTGGCACTCAGTTCTGCTCCTGGCGTTGCTCTTGTAAATGACATGAAATATCAGAAATTGTAGTTTATGTCTAAAGAAAACAACTAGAATAATTCTTATAGAGTCATATTCATCCCCACTTCCTTATTTATATTTGATAAGACATTTCAAAAACTGATGGATAGATGGCTTAGCAATCACTGTCCATACTTGGTGTGCCTTGATGGAAGCTGACATTTGGAGTGTATTAGCTTTTGCTACAGCATAGACATTTCTTTTTCCCTTTTTCTTCCAGGGGATAATAGACCTTGTCATAAACTATTACATCTCCTGTTAAAAAAAAAAAAAAGAAAAAGAAAACACTCCCCCTTCTCCTGTGGCACAAACACAAACCAATATTTACAGGTCATATGCATCTTGGAGGGCACTCCTTTTGGGTCTCACAAGTTCATGCAGGCAATAATTAAGCTCAGATATAAATCTAGCACCCAGGAAAATAAAGTATGATGTTGTCAGGTGGGATCTTATTCAAAGAAAGCCAAGCTTGCATGCTTTTGCTGTGTTTATGTTACTTTCTCCCTGTTTGTCCTCAGAAAGGAAAGCAAGATAGATTGGTCATGTTATTTATTTATTTATTTATTTTGCTTCAGAAGACTTGTGTCTCCAGACAAGCCAGATTAAGGGCTTTTTCCTTTTGTCTGAATCACTTTGTTTCATCTTCCCCTTTCCTGATTTCTGAGTCAGCCAATAATCAACACTGCCACTTTCTTTTAAAATCTCTTTTTGGAATTAAAATTTCCTCTGAGTGAAGAGTTTTTCCCAAGGATCAGAAATGGAAAACAGTTATCTGGTCATTTATTTGGTTATTTTCCCCATATTGTGTTACAGAAACGTGTAAAATACTCCTCCTGGGAAAATCTGGGTTGATATGTTAAGCTGTAGTACAGTGAATTGCAGGTCTCTGCACTGAAGGAGTTTCAATAGTGAAGCATTGTATATATTGTTGACAACAGCGCTCAGAACTCTTAAAAATGGTTCATGACTAGTATTTTTTTCTTCGATCTATATTGCTGATGCTCGTGAGAACTAAATTTTATATTAACTCACTGTTATAATTTACAGTGTACAAACAGATTTGAAAGTTTTTTCTAAATCTTCATATTCCTCAATAAAGTCCTCTAAAGTGCTATTCCTGTGGACAAGGGTAGAGGCTGTTTTGTGTCTTGCTTGTATACTAGCTTGATCATCTGGCAAAATGCTCAGATGGGAGAATATGAGGGCTGCTGCAAAAGTAGTGCCTCTTGTTTTATTATCTTGGCCCACAACATCAGAAACAGATGTTGGTGGTTTGGCAGTAGAGGCTGAACTTTCCCATCGGTATCCCATTGTATTTTGTTGCTGAGTGACAGATGGCAGCAGGGGGGTGGTCTGACCAAATGGCGTCAAACATGGAAGTGTGTATGAAGCAAAGATGTATCACTCAATTTCTCCATGCAAAAGAAATGGCACCCACTAACATTCATCAATGCTTGCTTAATTGTTGTGGAGACCAAACAATGGATGTGAGCGTATGAGGTGATGGGTGGTGCATTTCAAGAGCGGCAAAAGTGACAGTGGGTGCCAACTCTTATGCCTGTGGCATTGAGGCTCTCATTCATCGCTGGCAAAAATGCATAGCTAATAGTTGTGACTGTGTTGAGAAACAGTTTTTTTGTACCTGGGAATTTCCTCTATCAAACAGTGTTATTTTGGTCTATGTTATCTGTTGTAGTTTTCATAGAAATAAATAGGAGATACTACAATTGGAGACCTATGTAGATACATCTACATCTGCACACTGCATGGTACAACAGGACGGGATTTTGGAATAGTATGTGCCAAAGAGCTGGCATCCATATTATTCACTTATTAGTAAAATGCAAGGGGTAGGGACAAGGAGATTTACAATAAAATCCTGTTCCTTCCCAGAACTAAAGAAATAATTTTGACACATCCATGGTTCTTTAATTAGTACTCTTGCAGCTTGTGCTTTTAATGAAAATATTTTTTCCTAGAAACAGTTAAATCTTTGTCCTTCTAATAGGATGCAATTTCTTAGTTCTAAAACTAAGCTGGAAAAAGTAGCATTACTTGATACAATAAATAGCAATCTCTTCAAAGTAAGTAGGTTTATTGGACGTTCACAATGCTGTCAATTCTCATGAGGTAAGCACAGGTAGGCCAAAGCTGTCATGGAAGACAACTTGTTCATGAATTAAATACCGTTCAGTTGTGATGTAAAGCAAATGGTTAGAAGCCATAAACAGAACCGTATAGTACTTCACCCAGGAGTATTTTGTTTTTTCATGAATGGTTGACTACTGAAGTTAGCTTCATAATAAGGACGACCATTCAGTAAGGAATACTGCTGCCACAAAGAATGATTTCTGAGTTTGTGTTTTGAGGATTTGTCTCAGTGTGCAGTAGAGTCAGTTTGAGCTTTCTTGTGGATATTTATACAATCTCAGGTTGTGTACATACAAAAAACTGCTGGTGTAAATCAAATAGTACTTAACATTGGGTCTTCTGTGCTAATGTCAGGTCAGCAAAAGACCATTATCAAAATTTTAGTGACCTTTGAGTTTTTAATACACCTTCTCAAGACAAGAAGTGAAAATCTTACTTTGCCATGGGAAACATTTGTGAATTTTCCATGAAGAATTTGGACTACCTAGTATTTTTCCCTGTAACCTAGAATGGCATGGTATTATGTGATCTGTAGCTAAAAACTCACGTGAAAACTTGTTTTGCTGCTAAGATAAGCTAGGTAATGTTGAAGTGATACTCTGTGTTATTCTCATAGTTCAGCAATTGCAAATATTTCAAACTACTGTTTTGTAGCTGTATTTGTCCATAGTTGGACAACTGGGGAAATAAGATTTACATAACAAAAACATTTCTATATTGCCTTCACTTTGAACTGTCATTTCCATTTCTCCTATCTGATTCTTTGAGGTGATTCTTGCTCAAGAACTTTGGCAAACTGAATTGTTTGAGCTTATATTTGAGAACATACCTAGATGTTTTTTGCTTTGACCCCCACACAAATATTAGATCACAAATGATCCCTGGCATCACAAATGGTCTAAACAAATTACTTATTGATCTATGAGTTGTTGTGTATGATCCAACAAGCTTCAGAATAAGATTGAAAATAATAGATTTATGTCAATAGTGTATAAATTCAGAAATATGAGTTCAAGTGATTGCATTGATAATGGCTATAAAAAGGAATTCAATTTTTTGAAGGACAAAGGTTCTACCAAGTACTACTAATGAAGAGTGAAATTGCCTCACAAAAGAGAAAGAAAAAAGATGCAAAAAGCATAATACTATTATTTTTAATTAGAGCAGGAAAACAATTCTGTGCAAAATTATTATACTGAATAAGTTACTGGTAATAGAAGTATAGGAACATTCCTGATTTCAGTTGAAGAGCAGAGGCTTTAATCCTGTTTTGGTTGTGCAGATGAGCAGGAACATTAGCTTGAAGTCTGTCTCCTTTACTTGTCATTGCGGCTTCACATCTCATGTTGGTTAACTAGTGAACTACATCTCTGTGTTAAAACTCTAATTCTGCACTTATTTTTCAAGCAGAAAATCTGAGTCTAAAAGAAATACAGTCATTTGCAAATGGTTGCAGGAAGTGAGCCTTGGAGCTAGATGATTGGCTCTACCTAGAAACAGACTGAACGGATGAGCGAGCTGGAAACAGGATTTATGGCACAGATCCTCAACTATAGACAGTGCAGATATGACAAGATATATTGGCTCAAAAGTGTCTGACTTTCTGTTTCTACCTCTAAACATTAACTCGTGAATAATGAACACTCTCATGATACCAAGTCAAGTTTTAATAGAAGTTTTAATGAAAAAAGCTGCCAGGGACATAAGTTTTTGATTCAGCAGAACATAAATACGTCCTGTACATACAAACAAACAATGAAAGTGATAGTACATTTCTCTTTAGACTCCCCCAGTGGGAGGGGCATTGTGCCAAAAAAATAAAGAGACTAAAGAAGTACTCTTGCAAAGTTATTTGCATATTGTTATTAAGCAGCCAACCTTTACATAATGAAGGGCATATTTACAGTGCTGCTCAAATTGATTGCTCTAAGGCTGTTTTATGATATTAAAATATTTATAAATAGGCTTTAATTCAGCTTCCCCTCTGTCAGAAAACTCAATGGAAATACTAATTGCCATTTCTCTGCACAGATGAAAGGCAATCATACGTATGTATTGACATTCAACTAACACTATTCCCTAAAAGGTTCAGTTGTTTAGCTTGACTGCCAAATCATTAAATAAGGGCATAGGCTGGTTTTGTAAATAATACTGACTGTATTGAGAGTGTTATAGGATACACTTGAGTCGTACTATCAAGGTAAATGAAATTGCTTTTGGCCTCTATAGCACTGCCAGGCTTGAGATAAAATGTAATGACAGAAATTAATTTCTAGACCTGTCATGAAAGGTATCTTTCACAAGCCTTGACTTCAGTAAATATAAATATATTCATAATTTAAACACAGTATTCCCTGATGCTATTGATTAAACTGCACTCTAGAAATAAGGTTCAGGCTCAGGTCTTTCTCTTTAATTCATTGAAACATTCTCTGCAGTTACCTTACCAAACAAATAATCATAGCTGAAGACTGATGGGCAATAGGATGCACTGACAGATTTAATTTCCCCATGCGCCCAGCCTCCTGTCTCTACAGGGCATGTTTAATTTTGCTACGTTTGCTGTCAAAGAACTCTTTCATGTCTGCTGCTGGACCTGCATTTTATGAGAAGAGAAGGAAGAAAGGCACAGGGGATAATTATCATAAACTAGATATTGGGATTCATACAGCCGAAGATAAAAAACAAATGTTGATATTCATTGTGTTCCATTATGTATCCATTCTGATCAGGGCACCACCTCAGGCCAGTAATCTCCTGAAATTCCCTAAAATCATTTGCTAAGCTTTTTAAAAAACAAACAAAATATCTACTGTTATTAGTTCAGGAGGTGATCTGAATGGCAGTACTTTTCATTGTTTTATTGTGCTTTTTAAACAGACTGATTTAATTCAAAGTGATGAAAACCACTAGATTTTGATCGTTATTCAAATCAATGAAGAGAAAATTGTTTTAAACATCTTTAACTCTGTTATTGTTGATGCATTGCAGCTGCTTTTCTGAAGGGAGAATGTTTCTCAAAGTATGTGGCATTTATTTTTACTAACTCAGAAAGACACACTACATGTATAGGCATTGAAGTAAATCATTTAGAAAGCTTAATCTATAGCCATTCAATTCCTTAATTATCATGTTTGATTTGTTAGAAAATGATTAATTCTACATTTTTATTTAGAGTTTAATGATTATCTTACAGTTTATGCCAAGCTGTGTTTGAAAGGAAATTGAAATGCCACCAAAATCCTATTTATATTACTCATTTTGATCTAAATGAAGTTGATTTAGTCCTATGTTCACATACATTTTCCCAAACCAGCAAGAAAACTGGTTAGTAGTGGAGGAGAACAGCTTAGTTAGTAGAAGAAAACAGGACTTATTATGGATATATTTAAGAGTTTGCTTCCAATCACCATGTTCCTTATTGTTCCCAAACTAGTTGATCACCTTCTTTAATAACCAGATTCTGTTCATTATCTGAAAGATGAGGCATGACTTTTACCATTTCATCAAGTCTTTTCCTTAATTGGAATCACCAATTGAAATAAGTTTGTTGAATACTGACTTCTTTGGAAGTACCAAAGGAAGGCTATAGACATTATGACTGATTTAGCAAATCAATAAACTGTTTTCCACAATTTAACAAATTACATAGGTTGCTTTAAAGTAATGCCTCCTGTTTGTTTCCATGGAATCTACAACAGATGCAAAGAGCACAATGGCACTGTTTTATAGAACAATTCCCAGCTACAAAAAATAATTTTTCAACATAGTTACCTCCATTAGATATGCATTTTTGCTAGCAAGGAAGAAGAGCCTGCATGTCAGACATAAAAATCAGCACCAGCAGATGTGACCCTCTGTTGCTGTTGCCACTGCTGAAACACCACTACCACCACTGCAATGTGCTCACATCCACTGTTTGGTCTCCATAAAAATTCAGTAAGCATCAATTAATGTCGATAGACATTTTTTTTCCATACGGAGAAACTCAGTGATACATGTTTACTTCAGATGCCAGATGCCATTTGGTCAGACTGCCTCTCTGCTTCCACCTACCAACCTACACCGTAACAAAATGTAATGGAATATCTATGGGAAGGTTCTCAACCTCTACAGCTATACCACCAACATCCAGCTCTGACATTGTGGGCCAAGATAATAAAACAGGAGGTATTACTTTCAGAGCAGCCCTCATACTTCCACCTGTTTAGTTGTATTATACGCATTTTGATAGCAAACATACTAATTATTTATTATTATTTCATATGTATGCTTTTAGTAGGACAGCAAATGAAGCCTTTACAATAGTTGTTCTTGTTTATTGTTTAACAATAGTTGTTAAACAAATAGTTGTTTAACTTCATTAAATTATTTTGATAAATTTTATGTCCTTTTTTTTTTTTTTTTTTTAATAATTATCTTTTCAATCTCTTCAAGCACAAGTTGTTTTTCCTTTTGCCATAGAATCTGCAGAGATCTGGAAACTGCTCATATGAAGAACAAGACAGTCTTAATGTCTCAAGCTATTTATCTGGATTAATAAAATCAGAAGTCTCTTTTTAATTTCCTTGTAACACAAACTTAGGAGAACAAATGTTTCTTCTTTCATATTTCTTCTATTCTCACATATCATATGCCAATAGCATAAGAGATGAAGGTAATATGCATGGGATTTGGAATCTAGCCTGGCTATGAATGTATGACAGAAAAAATATTCTATCTCCTGAATTGAGCCAATTTTTCCTGACCTCCTTGACAGAGACCAGATTTGGTACCCCCCAATCTCACTTTTAGTGTTACCTTCAAACCATCCCCACTCATAAGTTTACACTGCTGTCAGATTTGAAATATGGTGTTGTGAGAACTATTTACAGTTTTTGACAGGGTGCCACAAGACATCTTAGCCTCTTTTTAAAATTGCAGTTCAGAGGAAATGAGTTCTTACCGTGGTTACCAAGCTGTAAAAGCCTTGCTTTGAATAACAAAAGCATATCACAACAGAGCATGAGTAATGTGGAAATATTCTGCAAGATCCTACACTATAGAAAGGAAGCAGAGGCCTGGAGCTGTGAGGGGAGTGCACTGCAGGAAAGCACCTGGAAATTAGGTTCTTTAGAGCTTTGCATTCTGGGTTAAAATACTTCTAATTTTGCTAAACTTTCTGCTCTTTTCGGGAATGTTAGCCTTTCAGAAGAATGGGGAGGAAAAAAGGATTAAAAATTGCTGAGAAGTTCTTGTAACACTTTCATGGGAGAGAGTAATTTACTGACCCAACCTACTCAGAAGTCTGAAAAGATAAGTCTGAAACCTTAGTGGAATGGCTTATGGATGCAGTGATTGGGTGTTTTTGAATGGAACCCAGAGTTGCAGAGCTGTCTTGAAAATAAGCGGTACAGGAGAAGAAAAGTTAGGGTACATATTTCACCATATACATATCAAATTTGCATCAAGAGTAGGATGAGGGCTCAGACAATTTTTCAAGAGGTAGAAGAGCACTGACCTAATAGTGCAACGTAGTGAAAAGATCAGTGGCAGCAGACTGAAGCACATGACGGAGAACCTAGAAAATTCAGCAAGATGGAAGAACATTTTGCTAAGCTGAGCAGAAACACAAAAAACGTAATCACCATTTGTTATGTACCAACTAGTACTTCTGTGTCAGACTGTAGTTGATGGGAACAGCAGGTAGCTTTGTTCAGTGAACACTGAGACATTAGAATTCTGAGAGCTTTTTCTGCCACTGAATTGATCTGAGATGCTGGTAAAAATATTTGTTTTATTAAGTACGGAATGTAGAAAGGAACGATAGTTGTGTTTAGCTCCTACACTGGGCTCTTCTGATTAACTCAAAATTTATAAAGCACTTTGAGATGGCACTCAGTTGAAAAATGTTTCAGAAAGAAATAAGTGTAAAATACATAAGACTTCAGTGTCTGTTCTAGATTTTCAGTAATTAAAATTGACAATATATTTACTGTATGAACATTGATAGAACTACTCCACAGTATAATTAAAAAGAAAGGAGAAACAACTTTGTCTGACAAGTACCTTGATAAGTCATAATTTCATTCCACACTGTGTCTGCTCTGTATGCCTTTTGTTACAGTGTAAGTAACTAATTGGTGTCTGTACAGTAAAGTCCCTACTGGAACATTAAGCACCTTGAAGAAAATATCTTTTTGGCAAACAACAATAAAAATACTGATGGAAAGAGTTGTTTTTAATACCATACTGAACGCAGCCTCAACAAATGAAGAGTCTTGATGTGATTTAGTATAATGCTAACAGTGAACACAACTGTAAATTATTTTTGCAACCTACTCTCAGAGTCCCAAATTGCCTTTTTACTACCTGCATTCCTAATGACGGTTGATACATTCTGGGGAAAAGAAAATACAGATCTCTTCTGTCTTGATTTAGTTACTTGGCTGAGTTCTTTTATACATTCGGTAGCAACAAGAACACCCCTAAAATTCTGCTTTTGCAGTGTTATGATGGAAAGTAGAAGGAAAGTAGAAATCACTATTGATGAGTAGGAAGCTTTTATAGTGGTGATTTAACCTGTCTGTTTTTTTACACTAAAATTTGACCAACGTCTGAAGCTGTGTTTGCTAGAAAGATCAGACAAGTTTCCTTGCTGTTTCAGTTGGCTTTAATGAAGGCAAACTGACTAAGGCAATTTTATGCTATGCATTTAATGCTATGCATAGAACAGAAATGCTAGTGACTTTATAATACATGTGAATTGTAATGTCTAGGATAATTCTTTCAATTTCTATACTTAGGAGTTTGAAGAAATAAATAGTATAATTTAAATGGAGACTAAAGCAACTGTACTTTTTCTGTAGATTTACTTAGCTAAAAATTTGTTTGTTTAAATCATAATCAGCTCCATTATATGCTATGTCAGTTGACTCTGTAGATGTACATCATAGCATCCCGAATATCTGGGGTTAGAAGAATGTGACAAACACCTAAATACTGTGCATCATTATGTGCTTAAGTTTCTATAACTTGGTCTGGAATTTAGTAGTTACAGCTCTGGATTTTATTTACTATGAAAGAAAAATAAATGGACTTAATCACAAATACTTAAAGACACGTTTTCATCAGACTAACTGACTTTTGTGCTTTATGTATCCTGCAGTTGTATATTAGTACTTAAAGATAAACTTAATAGTCAGGCTGTATGATGCTGTGGCACAAGAGCTGCAATATTAAACAGTTCCTCAGCAACATCCTCAGAATACTTCTGAGAACCATGTAAGGAACCACAGCAGTGATCCTAAGCAAAATTCCCTGGCTAGGAGTCAGAACCCTTCAATATAGACCTTGTCATATTTTCTTAAGCTGAAGTTCAATCTCATAATAGAGAGAATAGAAAAGTGTATAGCATCGAACTACAATGGAGTAAAAGAGGATTAAAACAGTGCTGAGTTGTGAGCTTGAGACAGACATTTCAGGTTCTGTCAGGACTTTTCTTCTTTTGCCAAAATAAGGTCATTTTGCTTTAGACACTTTTCAGTGTCTACTCCTAAAATGTTTTAGGTAAGGGGCACTCTACTATATACCTGGACAATAGGACATAACCCTTCTCCATCTTATTGTTATTCTGACATTGTTCTGTAGGTCTGCCTAGGAGATGTCACTCTCCTTCATGATTTCATAGATATTTTACCATTCACTGATGCCCTTGACAATAAGATTCATCCCTTCAGAAGCTGTAAATGCAGCAAAAGTTTAATATTTTAATGCATATGTAGTATATATTACATATCTCCTGAAAATGGCATTAATACAACACCTAAAGACTAAAACTCAAATGTTCAGAAATTCTCATAGTAAAGTTTCCAATGCTTCATTCAGATCCTTTCTATGTAAGCATTTTGATAGACTTTAATTGCAATATAAAATGCAGTGTTTCCCATGGATGCTCTGTCTCATTTAGTGTACTGACTGGTTGGCCCTTATTGAGTAATAAACATTCAATTGCACTTTTCATCTTCACTATTTCTTCACTGTTTCCCATGTTTTATTTTCTGTATGCTATTCAACACCTTCATTAAATATAGAATTAAAGTCTGATTTACATTATTCCTAATGCCATGTCTTAGTTCTCAGAAAGTACTGACACATCAAAATTTATGTCAGCCCTGTGAAGGGACTTGTATACCGTTCCATTTTGAACATGGGAAGCAAAGATACAGCCATTCTATTCTGAATTAGCCTTTGGTGTCTAGCCTGCGGGGAAAAAGAAATCATGGTATTCCAGTGTATTTAATATTTTTATCAATTTATCTGTTTACAGCACTGTTGCCAATAACATTTGCTATGCTTCCTAGTAAACCATACTTCAGCAAATCTGTTGCCAAGTATTAGATCAGTATTATTACCCTGAAAATGAGTAAGTATCTGGAAGAGAGAGTAACTTACTCTAAGGAATAAAGGTTTCAGCCCACCTATTAATAACCAGGTTTCCTTTCAGTTTGAGGTAATGATCACAATTGAGTATCCAACAGTCCATGTAGCTAAATTCCATTTTCATTCAAGAGACAGGATGAAATTGAATAAAACAGTAAGATCCCAGAGTCTTTGGAAACTTTTCTCTTAGAAATGTTTTCTCATATTCAAAGACTAGGGAAATAAACTTTGGCAGACAAGAAAGAGGAGTAAGAGCAGATAGAAATTCTGTACAATGATCTTCTAGCCAGTAGAGGAATAAAAAGGGGTGTAATAAAAAAGATTCAGTTCAACATAAAGACTTAGTAGCTTTGAAAAGGTACATACAAACATTTTGATATAGTGTGGATATGATGAGAAAAATTAAAATCATTCTTTTATATTAAGAACTGAGGATTTTGGAATATGAAGATTGTTAGTCTGCAGGCATATGTGCATTACTACTATAATGAGGAACTATTGATTTCCTTTTAAAGTAGTTTGGAAGAATAGCATACTAGAGACTTCAAAGAGGAAGGGGGAAAAAGAAAGTTAAAGAGCCTACATATCTGAGAGAAATTGAGAGTGATGGTATTCATAGTGAATTGAGGATTATTTTTTAAATATGATTGGAATATGCAAGTTAAGAGAGGGGAAGAAGGCCTTCTCTTTATGTACAATCACAGTTTAAAGCTGAATTTTATCTGAGTTTATTCCTGACTAGTCTGGCTATCCTTTTGTCTTTTCTCTTGGGACTTGAAATACTCAGTGAATGGCCTTACCTCAGGAAGTTATTTATTATTACTGGCTAATCTTGGTGTAACAGGAATTCAACACTACAAACAGGTCTGTGTAGTCATCAGTCTTGTGACACACCATTCATTGTCCAGTGACTGTAAAAGTGAATCTAATTCCTAGCAAACTCTGCTTCTCCCTGTCTACACAAAGTTTCTGGCACTCACATTTTTTTCATTCTTGGTGTCTCCTTTTCTTTGGCTACATGCTATAGGTCACAGTGACAACAAAAGTGATGCTTCAAAGCATTTGGCACATTTTTTTTCAGGTACTGGTAAAAGAGACTATATGATATTGTTCACTATGCAGCCTGTTTGCCAGAGATCTAACTGCATTTACAATTCTGTGATCGTAAAAATAATGTCATATCACAACGCTATGGGTATCTGTTTGTTCAGTCATTTATTATACTTCAGTTACTCGTCTCAAAATTCAGACAAAATTAACCAATAATACAACTGTTCACTATTTTTGTTTATGGGATTCTGTGAAATATGAGGTTCAGCAAATCTTAATTATCCACTTTTCTAAACTCTTTGCAAATTTTAATTCTGTCCTCTTGTAAACAGTTCAATTTAACACCGAGAATCTATCACCTTAGGGGAAAACTCCCTAGCCATGCTACTTGTTTTTCTCTACTATGCTGGCAGCACCTACAGAAACCAACACACATTTACCTTGGGAATCAGCTCCTGAAGTAGGGTGCCAAAATGAGTATGATCTCCTTGAACCCTAATGTAGGAACACAGTCTTGCTCTATAGCACTCTCCTTGCCACTTTTAGTATTCCTGGGTAATATTTATTGAAATTTGACTGAGCTGGGGGTCACGGTGGTAGCAAGAGGACAGGCAAGAAGATCTGAGGTGTTAGCTGATAGTTATAACTGAATTATAGATATTAGTCCTATGTTCTTTTATTCTACCACAGCAGAGACCTATTTGCATGAACTTCAAGGAATACAAGCCTTAAGAACCCCCCAAAGCCATATTTTTGAATCACGTCGCATCTCAAAAATTAAGTGAAATTTCTCATTCCAACTAAAGGGAATTTTGCCATGTTTTTGAGACAGCAAAAAGAGTGGTATTCTGTACAGTTTTAAAAGTTATAAAACTAATTTTAATTTATTTCTAAGTTCCCATTTTTATGTATACTTTGAAATTACTTTCACACGCTCACCAATTTTCCTAAATCTACTGCTTCTTTTAGATTATAGAGTGTAAATACTTTTAGGTGGTTTTAGTCTCAGTTGTTTCACTGGTAAAAAAATGGGCTTGTTGAAAGTAAAGTAAACCAGATACAAATGTAATTAAATGCAAAATAAAAATCTAAATGAAGTACATTTGAAATGCTATCTAGCAGTTAGCTACATTATGTACTTAGTTCTTTGGCTTTCCAAATTTTGCCAGGCCTCTTTTATGGCTAAGTCTCTTCTGGAAAATTTACAAAAGCTGTCTTGTGCTTACACGTGTAAAATGGCAGCATTCAGTACAAAAATTCACAGCTGATGATTTTATGTTCTTTAAGTTTTAAAACTCCGTAGAGTAACGTTCAAAAAACCTTTATCTTGAAGGAGAGAACACCAAAGACATTCTAAAAGTGAAGCCCCTTGAAAGAATGTCACGTTGCTCCCCAAAACTTGAAAAAATACTTGTACCTACTTAGTAGGCAAATGCAAGGCAATATATTTTTAATGTGGCACAAAGAAATTACTGTTAAATGCTCAGAGATCGTATTTTCCTGTCCTTTTATATACAAAGCTGGTCTGTGGCCAAGGCTAAATGAAGTATATCATTGTACTTCTATGTACATGAAGTACACTCCCAAGGCACAAATACATCATTTGAGCACTATTCCATTTTCATTCAAGAGATGGAATGAGATTGAATTATGCAGTCAGATTCCAGAGGCCTTGGTAACTTTTCTCTTAGAAATGCTTTCTCTTATTCAAAGTCTTGTTTTTTCGTGATTAAATAACATACTCATTTGCAGCCATAGGATGCCTGTCTCCACAGGTACTGCAGAAAGCTATGATAGTTTCACAAACTAGCAAATCTAAATACGTATGTGCCAGAGAAACAGTACTGCGCACTTGAGCTGACAGGCAGAACATATGTTTGCTAATTTTCTGTAGGAGGATTTGCAGTTTTCCACTTGAGTTGATGATGCTGAAATGAGAATTTTCATTTTTTAAATAAGATATAATTTATGAGGAAGACTTGCAGCAAATATTTCAGTGGGAGTAGGTTTAAAATTAGCTGAAACTCAGAAGATTTGAAAAGTAGCTTCTGTCTTTGCAGGGATTAACTATGCTGTAGTGGCACAGATGGGTCAATAATGAACGAATGACCATCTTAGCAAAGGCCTTCCCATGAAAAGAGCATGGTGTTTCCTCTAATTAAAAAGAGTCTGCTTCCTTTCTTTCTTAACCCCTCCTTGTTCTCTCTCCCTTTCTCTCTCTCCCTCTCTCTCTCTCATTATTTCACCTGACATTATTGTTAGTTATCCTACCTATCTTTTTCAAGCACTGCTTTTTATCAGGTCTGAAACACAGTGGAAAAATTCACGGCTCCAGCGGGACTTCGCTGATACATATTCCCTTGTGACACAATTGTGCTACATGCAGTACAGTATGAGACTTTCAGTCTGCAGCTTCCATTGAAAATCTGACTTATGTTAGCCATAGTGACTATGGTGACTATGAAAGAGCTAATGTATCCGACATGAATATGCATGACTAACAATCTAGGATCAGTTCTTAATAACCAAATGTATACATTCCCTGCAGCATATTACCATTACAGATTGTTTTCTGTAGCAGAATTCTCTACCAGGTGACCAGAATGGCACAGAGTTCAATCTCACTTTCAGCCTCTCTAGATATTCTCCTAAGTTCAGCCCAATGAACACCAGGATTGTACCTGTTGTACAGATGACATGACATCAATGACTTTGGTTTCCAGGGGAAAATGTATCTTTTACAGACACCAAATTAAAAGGAAAACCATTATGTTTTTTGTTGTACTTCAGGCTTTTTCCCTTGGAAATGCAAACTAACAGTGTGTTATCTCCAGAAGCAAGATGAGTCTGACCATAGCAAAGGAGTAGGCAACATATCAAAAATGACTCAATGCATTTAAGAAACATTTCACTTTCATGGTCATGACCCACTGGCATGAGTGCTTTGAAAAGAGAAAAAAAGGTTATAATTAATTTTTTCAAAACAGATGTCAGAAAGCTTTCTACACTTGGTTAAAATATGATGCATTCCAAAATGCATTTAGAATATCACACAATACTCAAGATGTTTATGAGTTATTTCTTTAATATTAAGCAAAAAAGAGTTATAGCCTATGTTAAATGAAATGCAAAGTGGAAAGAAACAATTGCAATGATTATGCAAACAGAGAAAAGGAGTATGAGGTTTGTTAGAAGATCAGGTAGGGCATTACCAAGGAAAATGTGTAATAAACAATTTGACCATCTTCACTACATGTATGGGGTTATGAAAGAGCTTCCCAGTAGTTATGGCTCTCACTGAACAAAATGTTAGGTTGAATTACACAGAAAATGATGCTGAGGAATTCTGTATCTACACTGATAAGGAATTATGCATCTAGTAACTAATATGTTTATCCATATAACTTAATCATTCATTAAAACATTTATGTATGTTTTTACAGATGAATCATAAACTATGTCCTTTTTTTCCTGTTCTGTTTTAAATATTGAAAGACTATATGTCTAAAAAGTGTAAGATCTCTTTATTAATTCTAAATAAGGAAATTTTGATCTTTCTTACCCAATTAGTATAATATTAGCATATATACTGTAGTAAATTTGATGTTACTATGTCCTTAAAAGTGTAAGCTCTAAGCTAACAGCACATACTTTTATGGAGGCCTGTAACTTAACATATACTGTGGCAAAGACTTTAAGTATATTTTGTGCATAAATACATACTCTCCACCTCAAAACAAAAGCCTATACCAAAAAGGACAAAAACCAGAATGGGAGGTGAAATCATAGATGACTGTAAAGTCTGTGAAAGATGTTCTTTAAGCATCTTCCCTTTAGCTGAGTGATTCTCACACTCCTGGAGTTGCCCTACCTACAGTTTTCCGTATGTCAAGTATTTCATCACTTCTCCCATAAGTTTGGAGAATGCAGTTCTTTCAGCTAGCACAGTGATGATAAGGACCAAACAACATAACAAAAGCAAATTTTATTTTCTTTAGAGACTTCAAATAAAACTTGCCTTTAAAATGCTAAACCAACCTGAAAGTTTGCATATCTGCCCTAAGATTTATCACCTCCTGGATCTGAGAAATGCCTCTCTATGTGTCAGCCCCATTTCTCCCTGACAGTGCCTACTAAATGACTTAATATAGGCCTGTTTTGTATACTTATTTGTACCAGTTTTGTAGATATTCTTATCCTGTGCTGTCAACTGCACTAACTCCCTGTTTCCTTTGTTGTTTTTCTTTTATAGACCTCTTCTAAATTTAATGAATGCTTTCCAACTTCATATGCAAAGGTACAGTAACTTCTCCATATTGATAACATCAGTGCTAGTGTTCAGAATATTGCTATATCCTGGTGTTCTTAATTGAAGACTTTATATCTGTCACTGACTATTTTTGTGCTGTCATAAACAAGTTACACAGTGGCTTTAGAAAGCTGTGAAAGGTTTGGAAGTAGTGGTAGGATTCTTCTATAAAAACAGTTTCTGCAAGGGCTCCAATCCAAGTCAGTGCTTTCATCCTCCAGTGTTGCCTAACATCAGTAAAGAAATCCTGCATTGCTGCAAGGTAGCAGGCATATTTTTTAACTTTTTAAAATTATTATTATTCTCTTTCCTTTAAAATAAATAACAGAAGCTTGTTGGTTTTTTGTTTTGTTTTGTTTTGTTTTTCCATTCTGAGAGTCAGAGAACAGTTAACTGTGGTTTATAAGCTTCTAGCATATGCTGTTTAAAAGCTATTTAGATACATAATTCATCTTTGAAGGCAGTCAGCCAACCCTTTAAACTTCACTAGTGATTGTGTGTGTGTTTTGTGGGAAGGCAGTCATTTCTCCTATTGCTAAACAAAAATATACTATAGTGAATGTACAGCTGCCTCTTCATTATATGTAGTATTAATAAATCTACCACCAGGACAGTCTGTTCTAACGTGTGACTTCTTGAATATGAATACATCATACTGGATTTATGCTGTAGAGGGAAATTTGTGGGGAAAACAATAAAATAACCTGATGCAAACAGCCTAGATTGATAGTGCTTTCTTGGCACAGAAAGAGAGAGGAGACAATGTAAAAGAATACTGCAGAATGACTGCAGTATTTTCTGTGTATAGTAATGCAGATAGTCCTTTCTGGATTCTTTGATTATGACTGTTTCGATCTTTACTTATTTTCTTGTAGTTTCTGAATGATCTCCCTGTGATAAAAAGCTCATTTTTAAGTGTCTTTAAACATACACTGATATTCCAGGAGTATAAGAGCATTCCTGTGCTGCTGTTACACATACTTTACCTACCAGCCCTGGTAACCGGCCCTGGAAGATCTCTGGAATACCTCTAAGCTCTTTCAGGTTTCTCTCAGGAAACAGATTAAGGAACAGTGAAAGATCTTTGAGGTCTTAGAAAAAGCAAGGCAGTTCTCAAAAGAGGATAGGTCATATACAGAGTGAAACTCTTGGATATACAGGGACTTGAGGTAAGGAACTGGGCTCCAGAAAGTGCATTTCTATCACCCGTAATTGTAGAAAATCATGTCATCAAGAGTTGTCATTCCCCAGTGTTCACATGTAACACAAATTTCCTACCTTGCCTTTAATATATATACAGCCCCTTTAGGCTCAGACACTGTCAGCTCTGTATATTCATGTAGTCCCCTTTTACTTTATACTGATTACTTTATACCTGAACTGTACAGTAGACATCTGTGCAAAACGTTACATTAGTCAGTCACTTAATCATGTTAGCTATCATCAGATCACAAGGCAGCACTCTACCATTTCAGAAAAGGAAAAATTTCTTTCTAAGCTTTTGCTCGTGATAGATTTCTTCTTTTTATGTTTTCAGATATCAGAGTTCAACTAATACCAGGGCATGTCAGACAGCTTAAATGCAGCAAAGAACTCATGGCTTCAGATTCTTCAAATTGTTATAGTTCAGTAACCCTTAGAATGCAAAAGCAAATAAATATTCATATGCTGAACTAGGAGAAGAAAGCAGTTTTTGTTTTGTCTTGTCCTCTGCTCCATTGCTTTACTGCTTTATCCTCCCATTTTATATTTCCTGCCTCACATCAAACACTGAAATCTGTTATCCTAGAGATTCATATGCTGGAATAATGCATAACTAGCACTTCTGAAACAAAGTATTTTTTTTTCTCTGCAACCAGAGAAAACAATGCAGAAGTGCTGCATAAATGTCCATGCACATGCATATACCCAAGGATTTCAAGACTGAGCACATCATCCATAAAACCTGAGCACTCAACAAATGAGTACAAGTGAGTACTTAAAAACAAAACAAAAAAACCAATATTTGAATACATTAGAAGCTGAAGAGGTATAAATTTGTCGGGATGATTCAATGTCATGCCTAATTCAGCACGTTTCTGTTAGAATGATCTTTCATTTTTTTCAGGACAAATTTAAGTATCATGTGGATACTTAAAATATCCTTGCTTTGACTTTAGCCAAAATCCCTTTGGGGTGCTGGAAGAGAATATTTCAAGCAAGATTATTAGTCCTACTTATACGTAACACAAACATACCCATATATTTGTCTTTGTTACCTCCTTCAGCACAAAAATAATGCTATTTAAGGATTTTTATCTTTCATCCTCCATTGTTTGAAGAACATACAAAGTGTTCTCTCAGAGGGGAAAAGAGCAGTGATTCCCTATTAGCTTTGACCTCTAGAAACTAGCATTTAATCAAAAACCTTACTGTCTATACTCTTGTAAATCTAAGGTAGTGATTCACAGAGGACATAGCTGGCAGCGTTCAACTGTGCATTTTGTTGATCCCATACTTGTATGTCTTTTGATATTATATATTGACTGTTGTACAGACAGAGATCACTTTGTATTGTTCCATGGCCACAGACTGTGTAGAAGATGGTCAGACTATATGATCATAGAGCCATGGAAATTGTGTTATCCACAAAATTAGAGCAGCATATGATTGACATCATCTGTTTACTTGAAACGGATTTTCTTATTGAGGCTTTCATGTATTTCATACCTTTCAGAAGAAAATGACAATATTTGAACTTAATTTATCAATTTATTAGAAACAAAGCGCAGTAGTTTTAGCCTCTTGAAATTCAACAATTCACATGCGCATCTAGGGGCATGTCGCTCCTAGTTTCTGTTACATCTAGTGAGAGCTTTTATTATACAAACAATGATGAGAAGATAAGAGATGTGGAAGCATGTACTTCAACTTGAAAAAGACTTTCTTTGCTGTTCTTACAGAGATGCCATGTAGTTTTGATCTGATATCAAGTATACTGCTATTTCTATTCTTCTTGTTTATGATTACCAGTCAAAAAAGAGTTCAGACAGTACAAAGCAGCACAGTGCTGTTATAACGCTTGGTCTTAAGAAGAGATTTCTGAAGAGATATTTAACCTCGTTTAATAGAAACTGAGATTTAGTTTGATGTGCTTTTTCATTTAAAGTTTTATCAAAGGAGAGCAAGATTTCATCAATGATGCCAGCCAGTCTCATAAATTCTTTATTATATATACAAACCATCAAGAGCTGATAATTTCTCCCATCTTTTCTTTAAGTATAAAGTAAATCTGGATGCTATTCTTAAACAAACAAACAAACAAACATTCTTTGATCTTCCCCATTCCTCCCCTGTGCAGTGCTGTGACTGTTTCTACTACTCTACTTTATCATACTTTTGATTTCCCATCCACTCTTCTGATAACTTTAGTATCATTCTTTCCATTCCATGAGCTCTAAGCTTTGCAGAAATTTAAGTTCATCTGTTAGGCTTTGGCAAGTTGTCTGTGACCACAGTTCAAGAAATTTCTTTTGACTTAAGCAATGTCTGAAAAATAAAAACTATTTTCCCAAGGCCACTAAGACCTTTGTGAGTTATTATTTTATTAAGAACCTGATCCTGATATTCTCTTTCTTACAGCAACAGAAAACTTAAGTACTTATGCTAGCCACAACAAAACTTTTCCTGGGAAAAGCACTGTACAATTTGAGAAAGAACAGAAGCAGATATTCCAACTTACCCCTAATATCTCTCCCTACAATTTTTTAATACTTACTCCTTTTTAGTTCCAGTGCATGCTTAGTGAATCTCAGTGATCACATAGTGCTGAAAACCTGAGTCATCATAAAGCACTGAAAGTATCTTTCTTTGGTGTACTTCTCATTATCATTCATTTACTACTAGTCTCTGAGACTGAAATAAACTCTTCAGAAAGAACAAAATGTTCTCTACTTTCTTAATAACTCTTCAGGTATTCCATCACCTTGGCTTTGCCCTTTTAAAACTTCTTTTCCATCATTAATACCTTACATTCTTTGTAAGAACAAGTTTTTTACATGCCTGGAGACTGATGTCTCTTGCTTATGCTCAGAAAAGTAGTACTTTATCACTTCTGATCTGGAGAAACCACCTCCAGGCAGAATGATAAGTGCTGTGGTCTCTGTGGTCACCCATTGGCTGCCACTGAAAGCACATGGGCAGGATTGTGTGAATGGAGACTGTTTACAACGAAAGTCAGTAGTCAAAGCTGTCACACTACTTTATCTCTGCTCATGATAATACATTTCTGAAATCTATAGCAAAAAAGAATGGTAATGTGGTCCTGTCTTTATTGTGTCATGTGGACAGTAATGTACTCAATAGAAAATTCTTCAGCCTTGTGCCAGAATACTGAATTTATGTTCTACTGACTTATTGTTGAACTACTGGTATTACAAACGCATCCTGATCTAATTGAAGAAGTACTATTTTTATTTTTGGAAACTGTGAATGCCTACAAATTGGGAGTTCTTACCATAGATCTCAAATACCTGTTCAACTTGACTTGGCTATGTTACAGAGAAGGCATAAGACTTACTGCTGTCTTCTACTTACTTCATGACTACTACTCAAAGAGCCTCTGGTGAGGGTCAGACAATTACAACTCTCTTTGCAATAACTGATGTGATTCCTAGTATAAACTACTGCTTTCTAAATGAATATCAAAACTGAAGTGACTGGATGAAAAAGTGCCCTGGCAGATGGCATCTTGATTAGCAGAGAATGACCTGTTAACATCGTTGTTGACAGTGTTTCCAACTCTTCTCTCACACTAAAAGGAACACCACCTCACTACTTAGTTAGTCTCTGCTCACTTTGCATAAATACCAAGCCTTGCCATGTAAAGAAATGCAGAGTGACAGCAAATGCATGGATAAGTCATAGGACTGGAATTCCTAAGGTCTAGATCCATAGCCTGACTTCTCAGAATTTCTGCTGTCACACTGTATACATCATTTTTAGTTCAGTACACCTCATTGCAACAACCGAGTTGAATTTATCAAGCACCTTAGGGCATATAAGCTAAATCCAACAGTGCCTGTATTTCCTACATAGAAGATTCTTTGCATTTATGAGGTATTGATCTTGTTTTATCCATTTCTGTTGTTTGGGCATTATCTATATCTTTTAATATATCAGGAAATAAAATCTTTCCAATTTATGTTTGTTGCTGATGGGCTACTAAAACCTGCATGTATCAAATTTCTTTGTTGTTAACAATCTCGTTTATGAGATTGGCAGGGATGGTGAGTTATATTTCTCAGATAATATTTTGAAATACGATTTTGGTTTGACTTTAAACAAAACTCTGAGTTGTTTGTTTTCTTTGGGAAAATTGCTAGATCTCGGAACCCCATGGTTTTCACCACACAGATTCCCTGAGATCCAGAGCCCTGGAGGTGCTCTGTGTTTCAACTGCCCTGAGGCTATAAACTACCTTTGGAAGGTGGTGATTGGGAGAGCAATGTCCTACCTGTCTTAAACAAAGATCAGGTTTGTGATCACCTGATTACCTTGAGCATCCAGAATTCTATGGGTCCTGATGAGATGCATCTCCGAGCCCTGAGGGAATTGGCTGAAACAGTGATACCTGAGGAGTCATGGGGGTCAGGTGTCCCTGGAGACTCAAAAAATAGCCAGTGTTTTTCCCATTTGTAAGAAG
Source organism: Phasianus colchicus (assembly GCF_987193195.1). Taxonomy (NCBI): domain Eukaryota; kingdom Metazoa; phylum Chordata; class Aves; order Galliformes; family Phasianidae; genus Phasianus; species Phasianus colchicus. Next base: position 22,310,362 of record NC_143440.1, read on the forward strand.
GGTAGAAACCTGGGAGCAACCCAGGGAACTACCAAACTGTCAGCCTCATTTTGTAGAAGATAGATCATTCAACAGATCTTCCTGGATGCTATGCTAAGGCACAAGAAAGACAGGGAAGTGATACAAGACAATTGACATGGCTTCACTGTGTGCAAGTCCTGTTTGACCAACCTAGAGGGTTTCTATGATGGTGTACCTGCATCAGTGGACAAAGCAAGAGCCAATGATGTCATCTGTCCAAACTTCAGTAAGGCCTTTGGCATGGATCCCCATAACATTCTTCTCTCTAAATTGGAATGGATTTGATGGGTGGATTGTTTGATGGACAAGGAACTGATTGTAAGATGAGACCCAGAGATTGATCAGTGTCTCAATGACTCGATGGAGATCAGTGACAATTGGTGTCCCTCAGGGGTCAGTACTCTTTAATATCTTCATCAATAACATCAACTGCAGGATCAAATGCAACCTCAGAAATTTAGCAGATGACACCAATCTGTGCAGTACAGTTGATATACCCGAGGGATGGGATGTCATCCAGAGAGACTTAGACAGGCTGAAGCAGTGGGCCCAGGAGAATATCATGATGTTCTACAAAGCCAGATACAAGGTCTTGCAGCTGGATCATGGCAACCCCCAGTATCAGTACAAGCTGGGGAATTAAAGAATAGAGAACAGCCCTGCTGAGAAAGACTTTGTTGTACTTGTGGATGATAAGCTCTACACAGGCCAGCAATGTGCCCTTGCAATCCAGAGGGGAAAAAAAAAAAAAAAAAAACAAACCACCATAATTAGGCTTTACCAAAAAGAAAAAGATTTGTCTCAAATTTATGTGTAATGGCTTATTTTGGAACTGTTGAGGCTTTTGAAATATCCAGTAATAGAGTAAATGCATTCATCTCGAACAGATAACTTTACATTTTAAATATTTGTGGCATACATGTAATCTCACAGAAATTAAATATACTTGTTAACTCTCTGTGCAGTGAAGGATCCTTAGCTGGTAATCATCAGAGTAACCTTATTTGAAGCTATGTAAAGTTCTGGGTTTCAAAGTAGAGCTTCCAAACAGCAACAATATGATAGAATATAAATCTCTCTCTCTGTAGAAATCCAGAAAATCTGATTTAAATAGAGGGACATCCCAGAAAGCATTTGTATTAGCAGCTTTTGTTGGTGTGTTTTGACAGGACAGAAGCTGAAGTAACTCAATGAGAAGTCAGGATACCTGACCTCCAAACTTGGTTTAATTGGAACACAGCTCTTTATGTTGAAAATTTAGCTTAAAATATGCCTGATTTCACTATATAAAATGAATTTATACACATGGTAACCATGCAGGAATGTTAGGGGACTGGATCAACCAGGATATCTAAATCTGATATTTCTAGAAATAGGTATTGCCATGAAAAGTATTTTCAGGGAAAAATGAAAATATACTGATCCTGTTAGCTGTTGAAAACAAAGCACAAATACATTGGAACAGCAGGTAGAAGGTATTTAAGCATCAGAAAATCATTTGAAGATACGTGTTTTGTTCTAACACGTTGGCTCCTTTGTTTTATAGCATTGCAACATAGTGATGACATCACAAATATCCTCCTAAGCTCATTAGCATGTGCAGGACTATTCAGGCAGGTGGGTGAGCTGGTCTGGGAGTAGCTGAGAATCACAGCTGGGCCAGCAGCCACCTGTTCTGCAAGCTGCTCACAGGAGAGGCAAAGTAGGAAGGGGTTGAGGTTTGGTTTAGGTGCAGGCACTCATCCACACTAAATCTCCACACGTCTCCACAGCAACTAGCTTCTTTTTTTTCTATTTCATTGTATTAAGCAGTAGAATAGCTAATACTTAAATTAGGAGACACATTTCACTACAATCTTTTTCAGGCTTTATGGATTTGTCATCAAGATTCTATGCCTTTGTGATGAATTGCCATTAAAACATCATTCTCAAAAGAATGAAGAACGGCTTTCATACTTGAGCAATTTTGAAGATAAAAGAAACATTTAACTAAAGTGAAATGGCTGCTAGATTATTTGCTACTCTGTCCAGAGATATTTCTTTTTGCTGGATTTTTAAATTTTCAGTTCCCCTTTGACACACAAACGTTGATATGTGCACATCATGCACACGACATCACATTATTCAGTCATGGAGATGATTGTGCTTCAGTAACTGTCTTAGGACTGTGGCAATGATGTATATGCCTGAGGTAATTATATAAAAACAAACACTAGTCTGGCACAGTGGATCTCTTGCAGTCTAACCTCATCTTGAACTTCTATGATCTTTTTCTCCTCACAACAATTTTTTTATAGATCATTTTCCTCAGCTATAAGCTGAGGTTAAGAGTGCTGATAAATATCTAAGAGTGCTAATGACTGTACAGAGGATGTTGTTTGTATCATCATTCATATCATCATTACAGCTTCACTGTACAAAAAAAAAAAAACAATTATATGTTGAAGGACAAGTAATGGAAACTAGCATGTATATTGTGAAACATCATTTTAGTCCTGTGAAGGATGACTGAATCAGCACGTAACCAACATAGCTATCCAACAGTACCCTAAACAAAGAAAGAAAGCTAAAATCCTGTGGAGGATCAGCTTTATAGCTTCCCAATTGTTGCTTTCAGACTTATTTTCAGAAACATTTTTCTTCGTTGCTTTCATGTTTTACAATTGAAAAAAAAAAAAAAAAAAAAAAACATAGTTCTGAAAGGTATAGAATTATCAAATGGGACTGAACACAGTTACAATGGCATGAAAATATTGCTTTTTTCTGCTGCGGGAATTTTCTGTGCTCAGTGGATCACCAAGGTAGTAGTTAGCAGTAAGTGGACAGCATTCACGCTCTTGGTGAAACTACATAGCTAGTTGAGCAATATTGAGACAGTCTTTAGTTTTCTAAAAATAAACAATTTTTAAAGCTAAGTCATTTTAGTGATTGCCAAAAAAAATAAATGTGAAAAAAACTTCTTATATTTATAAAAACTTGGGATGTGTTTTTTCTTTATAATATATATCTTCACGTTAAACAGCAGTAATCAATGGCCATTGTTTTTCTCTCTTGTTTTTCTCCTATGTTATTCTTTCAGTGATGAACCACTAATAAGCAAGAAAAATGCAGATTGAGTGACAATCATGTGTCTTGATTAATTATCAGAAAATAATAAAGTTTCATAAACATCTCATAAGATGAAAACGATTCGTTCTTATTTACATTTACAAAGACTAGAGATATATATTTATCATATCAGTCTAGAGAGATTAAGGAATGCAGTAGAACATTTACTAGTTCATTACTGTGATGCTGCTTTTAGGTATTTGCATAACAAGCATGTGTCCAGAATACTAAGAATAGCTGAGAAAGAGAATACATTGATAACATTATTATTACCATGTTATTCTATAGTAATAAGACATAAAAGTCCAGGTCAGGACTTATTAAAGTTTACAGTCCAGCAAGATGTATATTTGCTTATTGGATACAGAATTAGGTACCTCCAGTGATTTGATGTTGTCATACTGTTTATCAGTTCAGATCTTGATGATAATTATTTGCTATTTGAAGAGTATGCTCTTAACAGCTTGAACAAGGCCACTGATATTTTTGTTTAGAAGGATGATAAGTTAAGCTCTGAAGAAAAGAATACAAAGAAATTTTACAGTCTTCAAGGAATTCCAACTGAAAAATAACAACAACAACAATAGTCATAGAACAAGACAAAACCCATTGTTTTTGCAATGTTGTATTACGAAGTCCATTAGCTTGACATGCTTAATTTAATGCTCTTTAAATAGGGAAAAGTAGAGGCATATGTGACAACATCGTGAAAGGAATGTGGCTCTGCATTACTTTAATATATTACCACTATAATGAGAGGAGAGAAGGGAGATAGTCCAGGCTTTCTATATTATTCACTGTTATGTTAATATACTGTTTCTAAACTAGAAAGTAAAAAACCAAATTGATTTCTTTGGCTTTCAAGTAAAATATTCAGTAAGAAAAGCCCACTGTGTGCTGTGTCACAAGGGCTGTTATACCGATAGGCTTACCAAATCAAACTCTGTGTCAAGGTGGAGAGATTACCTTGACTTGATGGTGAGAGATAAACATCATCAGGATAAAAGAAGCAAGAGAGAAAGAGAGAAACTCTAAAGATAATGAAATATATCCATGTAGAGGAAATTAATCTTTCTATGTATAGGAAATGAGTTTGTACTTTCTTTCCCAGAACATTTCTCTCTCTTAGCCAGAGGAGCAATGCATTTGTTATGTATCCCTGCAGCAAGTCTTAAAGAAAGGGTTATAACATGGTATGAAAAGCAGCATGGTGTATGGAAAGAGTCGTGGAGGCACACAGACATATCAGGCCACACTGGCAGGGGAAAATGCTCACTGGTAAAGTGCCTGTTCCCTATTCCCTACTTCCAGCCATCACCTCTGAAAAGAGTACAGCAGAGTATTGAAGGAATTAAAAAAAAAAAAAAAAAAAAAAAGGTTAAAGTAGGACATCCAAGATGAATGGCTCAAATCCTACCTGCTTTTTTAGTAGCAAAGTTCCCATGGAAAACAGCCATAATTTCACCTCAGTAAAGGTCACGTAGCTTGGGGCAGAAAATAATAAAGATGCAGAGATACACAGATAAAGCCATATAGGTGGAATGCTAGTATCCACATCTACTTTTCAAAGAAGAATGACAGGTTGTACAGGAGGAAAAAACATTTCTCTGATGTAGATTTACATTTCTGTCCTGCTAATAAATGGACCAATGAAACAGTTGACTGCTCCCCTATTGCAGATGTGGGAGTTATTTACTTTCTAATCCTTTCCTTTTTAGCCCTGGCTGGACAAGAATGAAAATCCCTGGCATTAGGTATTAGAAGAGATGGAGAAAGCACAGGAACCAATTTGCAGGGTTTCAGTTGACTAGTTTTCTTCATTTGACTCCTATTAGCTCTGATAATGTATCCTCACCATTAATCAGCTAGGGAGAGAAGAGGCAATGCCAGTTTTTTTTCACACACGTGAGAAGATGCATGTGTACCACAGCTATCTCATTGGAAAAAAAGGGTCAGTACCTTGCAGTGTCTCCCTGGGGACCTACAAGGTGCAAAGACACTGACCCATATAACAGGGACATCTGTCAGTAGTCACAGGTTTTGAATGAATCTTTGAAATAAATATTTGAGTTAGTTACCTTCAACATAAACCTTACGAAAGAAATCAATCCCTCCTGTAATCACATTAGAAACAGCAGGACTGACAGAACTGTGGAGGATGCCAATATTGTTAGATGTGACCTTCTTCCAACTGGTGAAATTCCCTGCACAGAACCACAATTGTAGTGATCTGTAGCTTCTGTGGCCTTTATGGCAGCTACTGCTAGAGACCTCATGTTTTCCCTGTACCCAGATGCTCCTGAGGAGAAGAAACAGGCTCTGGGCTAAGCAGCCCCCGCACCTTAACCTCTTGTATCTGCACTATAAAAGCCAAATTGATTTCTAAGATGGCCCTATGCAAATATCAGAGCCTTATCAGTATGGAACTTGTATAGCATAGTTATGCTAGTCACTAGCCAAGCTTGACAGCTCCTCACTGCTGGGTCATTAGACAAAAACATGAAAAAATGCAAAAGGTGTTGGTTGATTTCCATGAGTTGATACAAATGCTTCATCCCTAATGTATTTTAAAAGTGTAGCCAGTAAATTGCAGTAGAATTGGTTTCCATAGCAATGATGTCGATAGCAATGTCATTGAAATTTGATATTTTGTCCCACAAAAATAATGATGTCCGTACTGAGTCATAAAAAAAGTCCATCCAGACCAATGTCTTTTCTCAAACAGTGGCCAGCAATAGGTTCCCTGGGCAGAGTATAAGACCAGGGCAAGTGTCCTGCAATGTATATCAGAGATACTGTAGCAGTATCCAGAAATTTGCAGCTCAGAATCCTTCTGAGTTAGGGACAGTATCTTTGTTTTCAATAGTCCTTAATGGCTTTTTGTTCCATGACTTTATTCTATTGCTCTTTAAGCCTATTTAACTTCCTGCACCAGCTGTTTCTCTGTCTGCTCCTCCTCTCACTTCAAAAATCTTTACCTATATATATATATATATATACACACACATATATAAATACAGAGACAGGTAAGCCAAAGCTTGAGGTGAAGTCTGCTCCAAGACTCCTAAGGCCAAATTAAAGCTTTGTCTTTTGCTAGCGGTTAAAAGTGGGTATCACAGATGTGGCAGTAATTTCTCTCTCTTGTTACGAATTGAGCTATGAGCAGTGAGGCTTCAGCAGCCCTAGGACTTGAAAATTATGCTAACTCACTGGAATTACTCTGAATTTGGATTATCCTGGCAGCTCAAGCAACCATCTGAGGAGAAACATGTGAGGATTCATGATGAACTGGACCCTGGGTGATCCAGAAGCCTCCTCCCTTCAGACTAATATCCATCCCCTCTATTAGAGGGGGCAGCTGACTCTATGCAGAGAGACACTGCTTCACTAGATTCTCACTAATAGGCTTATTTCCCCAGCAAAACTGAATTGGGAATGTGTGCATAGTGAATAATTCAATATGTTCTTCCTGTGCTTTATTCACGGCTGTTTCAAAGCAAGCACAAAATATCTGTGAATGTCTTGGCTAATGGTGACTGCTCAGCAAAGTGTTTGTAAAACAAATTCCAACACAAGAGCTGCGCACTGCAAGAATGTTGTGCCTGTTATTTGCAGTGGGTTTTATCATCTAACTTACTCAGAGTTTTACATTTTTCTGAGTGAGTGCCTACAACTTTTCTAACAAGTAAATGAAATGAAAATGCCAAGTATTGAAAATAAATGTCGGATATATTTATTTGTCTACACTTATCCTCTCTCAACCACCAAACAGTCTGCAAGTACCATTTTCTAAAAAGCTATTGTGAACAGTCCTGGGTTAATGTAATATACATGAAGAATTTCAGTTTCATAGGATAAAATTCCAGTGAAATTTTTGTATAACTACACTATGTTAAAACAGAAGTCATTTTACTACTTCAGTGTTATGATTTGAGAGGGGATTGTAGGAATAGCTGGCTGTCCTTATCAAACTTAACATTCCCCACATATTGAAAGGTTACTGAGAAAATGGAGCAGATTCTGTAATATTAGCCGTGGTATTGCCATTTCAGTGTTCCCCTGTCTCCTTGTGGCAGAGAAGATGATGTGATCTAAGGTGATCATTATTATTCATGAGGAAATAAGAATTATTCTAAACTTACTGCACTAACCTGGATTCTTGATAGGTCAAGCTGCTATTTTCAGTAGACTGGGTGAATACATATATTGTGACTCTTCTGTGCCCAAATGTAGATTTAGGATTAGAAAAATACCTACTATAATGAGATGAAAGTTAAACTCTCTCCATAATCACTCCTGCTATATTTACTGTACAGATTTCCTCAATGTGGGTTTGTTGTGGTTTTTTTTTTTACAGTTTATAACACTGTTTTTATCACTTCGTACTTTCAAAGATTCTCAAATTTACTATGGGTTTCAGAGAGCTTGACTTGCAGCTACAGTCTTGTGGGGTCATCAGATTAATCTCTCCTGGCAATGTCTGTAGACATCCTTAAAATGTAAAGCATATTGAAAACAAATCAGAGGTTGTTTTTAGTTCATTCAAAGATAAAAGACTGAATCTTTTTTTTTTTTTTTTAAAGCAAACACAGAAAAATACATGCCATATTATGAAGTGCAGAGCATGAAAGTCCTAAGATTAGGAGAAGTAGAAACTATTCAACAGTTTGTTTTCAGACTCCTTGTAAATAATCAGTAATAAAATCATTCTGCTTTTATGACACACAGAAGAACACAGAAAGGTCTAGAGCAAAAGGCTTTGATTTTTTTATTCTTTTTTTCCTATTGGGTATGATATATGGTATTAAATATTTATTTTCTCTGATATATTTTTCAGTACTCAAATTTCTGTACAACTGTTTATTACAAACAGCTGCTAAAACTGAGCTGTGCAATAAATACAGAATGTCTTACCTTTGGATAGCTGGTTTATCTTCATACTGAACTTTGAAATTAAGTTTGAGGAGTAAACTATAATATTGATTCATGCCAAGAATTAGTTGCACAATCCTGATACCATCCCTAGAATCTTTGGAGCATAAGAAGAGAAACTAGGATTTTTAGCTGAGGGTAACTTTAGAATGCAAATGTGTATGGAATGTTTTAGGATATAGTGAAAGTAACATGTCTGAAGAAGGGTTTGTTGCTAAGTTACCACAGAAGCATCTGCAAGTCCTGGGAGCGACTGCACCAGCAAGCTGGGACAGAGCCCTGAAACAAGGGCAATAATGGATGCAAATCAGAAGTTTATTTTATCCTGAGAAAATTACAAATAATTCTTTAAGGTGAAGAAATTGCAAGGGATTCCATTTTGGAAAGACTTGCCAGGATCTCACAAAAATTATTTTCAATTCCTATTTCCATTTGGGCAGGCCTTTTACAGTATAATAGTCAAGATCTGATGGTTGGATGCCTTCAGAAACAAATAGGTCTCCCATTTTGCATAGTCTTTTTAAATTGAAAACTTCTCAGGGTTGGAATTATGCCTTGTCATATTTTTTTACACTACTCGGTAAAAGCTTTCTAATTTTGATTGAAATCTCCAGGCTTGTCCATAATGAAAATAGCCATAATTACTTCCAACAGGACAGAATCCGTGTGTCAGGTTTAAACTGAAATGCTAAGATGGACATACTGGCACCTACAGTGCAATTGAAACCTCTGAATTGAGACACTGTTAAAATATTAAGTTTTCAATCAACATTTTTTAGAGTTACCCAAATAAATCTGCCTGCAACTAAGACTTAATACTCCCTTAATTCAGGTTTTATGTAATTTTTAAATTGCACTAACTATAACTCATGTAGAACTAGAATTACCATTGTCTGGAAGGTTTCTATACCCCTTCTGCATGCCACCATGCCAAAATAGCTAGTTCTCTGCACATAGTTACCAGGAACAAAAGAGATCAGCTAAAGATGTAGAGTTGTAAAGTGGAATCACAGTCAAAGAAGTGAATGTCTGGAACCAAAAGTTCTGCCTTAAATTTAGTCTCTTAGGCCATTCAGACTTCCGAGCTATTAACAACAATCCTATTTATAGCTAAAATGTCACTCAAAATATTAAAAAAATCTAAATTTCCAGATTTTAGTCAGATTTTTACTGGAAATAACACAGTGAACATTGTGACAGCACAGCTTTGTTCTTCGAGCTTTCTGTTTCCACACCAATGTGATCCTTGATATCTAATGGCTGTAAGAAAACATTACAAAGTAATAAAGTAGAGAGCAAGAAAGGGATCAGAAATCCTCTGCTTGTGTCATTGGGTTGACATATGGGAGAAAGTTCATTTTCAGGAAAAAAGAAAAAAAAACAAAAACAATTTACACAACCAATTAAACTAAATTTAGAGAAAGGTAGATATGCCCTTTTGTACAGGGATGGATTCTATTTCTAGAAAAAAATGATTCCAAACTTACCAGGTTTGATGTGACTCTCACTGAAATTTTCTAAACTACATCAAGAGATTTTTCAGAATAAACCTCATAGGTTAGAAAAGTTTCTTGCTTGTATCTACAGTACCTGTTGGTGTCATGTTTTACTCTTTCCACAATCCCTGATCTCTTTTCTCAATTCCTTACCTTGTCTTCCCATCCTTTGTCCTGATTTCATGAGGAAAAATAATGTTTATTGAAGATGTTCTTCCCATAAAGAATGCTCAATTAGTTATAAAATATTACCAAAAATTCACTTCTCTTTGCCACTTTTTTGTTTGCATTACTGTCCTTCCACAAGCATCTTGTTTTGCATTGTAAAAAACAGTGGCTGTACCACAACTTTTAACACACAGTATTTTCTTGAAAAACATAAATTTCTCCTTATTATGGTCAATATAAAACTCAGCTCTATTATTGGGCATTATAAATGAGAGATGCTGAAAACATAAGAGAAATGCTTTGGGATTGGAACTTTGGAAAGCTTGCTCTTTAGAGTCCACCCAATTTACTTTGTGCAAGTCTTTGTTCAGCTGGGAACAACATGGGCTCACTACAAGGGCAGACAAGACAGACCAGCCTGGAGAGCTGTGAGGATGTAAGGTTCAGAACAGGTATATAATAGGATACATGTATTTTCTGAGTGACTTAGATACAAGAATTTCATTGTATTGTAGTTCTCCCTGAGTAGCGCAGACAATAAACTGCATTATAACTTTTAATAGAGACTGTGTTTGATTGTATTAAACACAATTATATTCCAGTTCTGCCTGAGCAATGCAGACAATGGAATTCATTATTACATTTAACAGAAAATGTATTTAATTTTCTAGTAAGTAATCTCATTGAAGTTGAAATTGGCTACTAAAATATTTCCATCCCCCCCCCCCCCAAAAAAAAAAAATTACCTTTGGTTGTAATATTTTTGCGAAATAGAGTTGTCTCTGTTCAATTAAGTTAATTTCCTTTTAAACTAAACTGCAGGGAAAGTGATTAACTTTTAATTTTGTGTGGAATTGTTTCACATTTTATCTAAACATTATCTTGTGCTTTATGCCCTGCTTATGTGCTTTTTGTATAATATGAAAAACAGAAACATCCATATACATATGTAGATGTATTTACGAAAAAACTTTATCATCTAGTTCAGTGACTGGCACAAAGAGGCCCTTATGATCAAAATGTCCACATGAATTAAGATGCTAATTTCTGAATAGAACAAAGGACATCCTAACATGTGTTCTCACAGCTACTGCTGGGCTACATGTTCATTTTGCCCATGCAGGATAGGCAGCACAGTATTAAAGTAATTCAGACTAAGAACAGCTAGAAAGTAACATGACCATGACTGTTTTTTCATTTCTGATCTCAGGAAGAACTCTGCTGAGTCCTTTCTATTTATTTCTTTTTAAATTTCTTCCTACCCATCTCACTTCCTCTCACTGCTTCGTTTTCTTCCTAGAAAGAGAAGAAAAGAGAGATGGAATGCATTTTCATTTGGAAAATATTGACAAAAGCTAAATTCCAAAAATGTAAATTCCAATAAAATTTTTAGTAGAAAACAATGGATTTTCTTTCAGTATCCCTCACAAGGGTATTTTATGAATGAGTTCAGAACAGCATGTTCATTTTGCTTGGATCAAGAAACTGGTGAAGGAAAGGTAATGGTTTATTTTATTTTATTTACAATTTGGTAAGATCAAGGACATTCCGATGTGGATCAAGGCCTCATTCTGATGGACACTAAGTACAGAATAAGAGGATGATCTGCACCTCATGGGATTTATTACCACTGTCAAATTTTGACAAAAGTAACATGAATCTAGTTTGGAAGAGCAGCTTTTGCTAAATTATGTGCTACAACCTTATTTTCTGTGGAGTTAACGATAACTATCCGTTGTGAATAATTACAGCTATTTTTCTTTTTTCTTGCTGTCATAAGAAAGCCTCTGGAGTTGGCAGGTTTTTTCATGGGAAGGAAAGGTTAGTATTGAGATTTGTTGGGGGCCAGAAAAGCAGGGCATTCCTATTTGTAATTCGTATCTAGCTTCTGCTTACATTGCAGTTCCCAGGACTTAACGTACTTCTAGTTTTATTGTTGGGTAACTGATTTAAAATTGATCTTAATAAAAAATTATTCTAACTATATATTAAAAAAAAAAAATCCTAAGAAGCTCAGCTTGCTTCTTTCTGCCAGGTAAATTCCAAAAACTAATTCATGCAGTAGAAAATTCAATTGGATTGTGTCACATTCATAACCTAAATTTTATATCTATCTTAAACCTTTGAAAATATGGTCATGTGTATCTATTCTAGACTTTAAGGTTTTGGGAAGTTCCTTTTTGTTACAAACTAACATCAGGCTGAGATTTTTGGCCCCTAAAATCAATGGAAATTTTGCTAATGATTCTGGAATGAAGGGGAGAAGAGAGCAATATCTGCAGCATGTAAATCCTATCCTAAAGAGAAAAATTTCTCCAATAGATAGGAAATAATACAGAGAATAAAACTATCACATGGAATTTAAGAAGCCACTGCAGGCTTAGTAACAGGTCTGTCAAAGAACACAGTCTGGTTAGGAACACTGACACTCTTAAAAAAAACAGGATGTCAAAGTCTGTCTCACTTCATGGTAAAGGAATACTGTCTATTTAGCACCATCCAGGAAAAGAAAATCAGAGGAAAGAACTCAAATTCTGAAGCAGCTTTCATCTCACATATGCCCACCATGCTGGTTTTCCATTCTGTATCTCCATGTCCTTCATTCTGCCTTCCTATGAATGTCTCAAACTGCAGTTGAGTACAAGATCCTTTGCGTGGAATTCAGAGTAGAAGACACCTGCTAGCAGTTCCAGGCTATGGGAGAGAGAAAGGGCTTGCATGCCTGTAACAGCAGTGGAAAGAGTTTACTGGTATGTTAGAGAAATCCCAGATCTCACTGTCACACACTACCACCTGCACTGGAGTACAGCATGTGATGATAGATACAGCTTATGCCTCTCAGCTGCACAGCTTCCTGTTTCTAAATAAAATCTACTTCAGCAGCAAGACAGAGATTCTGAAGCAAACCTAAGCTCCGTAAAAGTGAGAAACACATTCAGGGATTATATGGCTCCAGGACAGCTTCAGAGCTACATGACTCTCATCCCATCTGAAGGAACAGAAGAGAGTAGAACACATGATACCACAGGGCCAGAAAGGAATCTGAGAGGTACATGACTCCTGAGCGGTACGTTATATTTCAGTTTCTGTCTTGCTTTGACAGCACCATTACTAATAACAGAGTATTCTAGGATTTCTACAAACTGCGGTCAGCGTGCATGAAAGGTTTCAAAATAATTTCTTATAGCATAAATAATTTGCCCTGTTGTCCTTGGCTGTAATCTTCCCCACTCTATACGCTTTCTGCTAGTGCGGCATTTTAGTCTGCCTTTATATTAAAATAGTTTGCAAAGCGCTTCAGGATCATTCAGATTGAGAAGCACTATATTAATATAAAATATTCTTCAATAAGTAAGTTAAACAGTAAACACTGTATTGATTCAATGCCTCACAAGGTTTTATAAGAATTAATTCAGCTAGTCTTGGATGTGAGCCCTTGTTGTATGGGCTGAAAACTGGCTGAAGGCTTATAAACAAATTGTAAAGAGTAATGGCACTGCATCTTGCTAGGAGTCTTCTCAAACACATCTTCTGGGTGTTTTGAAACATTAAGTATTTATGCTTACATCACTGGAAATGGAGAGTTACTCAGGGAGCTCTCCCATTTTGTAGAGGGGAAAGAAAAGCCTGGAGAAACTCTGCAATGCATTAGCTAGAGTTTTGGTGAGAATTGGAACCCAATCTAATTACCCTAGTTTCAACATGATCCTTACAGACTTTCATCACGTATCTTTGGTGACACTTATACTAAATATGCTTCTACCAGTTCTATATCTGGTTTGAGTTAATGTATTTCCTGAGGCTTAATAATAATTAAAGCAAAAATGAAGGATAGTTTCTCCCCATAATATTTTCCATCACTTTTCTGTTCTTTTTAGTCATACGGTATTTAATATCAAGACATACAGGTCACCTTATAAAGCTTATTTTCCGTATTGATATTTGAAAGCATTAGAACAGCAGCAGCCAATGGTGTCCTCTCTCTGACAATGACCAGAAGATGTTCATTAAAGGAATCTGTGCCATATAGAACAAATATTAACTCAATGATTAAATCCACATTTTAGAATAACAACATGCAGTGTACCTAATGTCCATCGTTTTTCGGGTCACTTTTTAAATCCTGTCAAGATTTTGATCTCTATATTCTGTGATAATGTATTCAACAGTTCAATCACACCTTGAGTAAACAATTGATTTCTTTTATTTTAAGCTTGTTAGGCATTTTTACTCTGCAATCTGTGTGTCTTCTGTTATAAAAAGCTGTGCTTTTTATATTCACCTCTTCCTAGTCATTTCTCATTTTACATTTTTTTACATATTCTCCTAGTCTCTTTTTATGAGAGTGTACTCTTCTAAGATGAACAGAGTTTGGGACAAAAGCATAATGAAAAATTTTTTGGAAATGTGCTATATCAAGAGGATGACACATTACCAAAACTCTCAGCTGGATTTGCAAAGCATAGATTGCTTTTTTATTTTTTTAAGAAAAGCCTTATTGACTGTTCTTGGGATTGTCATATTTGTCCATGTCTATTTTTATATTCTTTATCACTACTTCAGTCAATTTGCTCTACATGAAAAATGTCTGAATCCTCCTACTCCCCATGCACCCCATGGAGTCATTTTGAAAACAGAGTTAGTTTTCTACTTGCTCTTTTTTGGGAGTATGAACACTTATTTATCAGTAGTTCATTTAGAGCAGTTAGTATTTCAACAGCAAGTTTGAGAATTCTTGAGTTAATACCATTGCTTTCCTATGTTTTTTGTTATTACACATTTTATTGATCTCTTCTAAAACCTCTTCTGCTGACATTTCACTTTGAGACAGTTCCTTAGCAGTGTCCCCTATAAGCAAAGGTTTCGGTGCAGTGACCTCTTTAAGCTCCCATGTGGTTAACACTAATGTAAGCAGTTCTTTAGCCTTTTTGCTATGACCACAGCATCCTACAGTGCTTCCTCCATTGCTCAGCTCTCTGCTGTATAGAAATTGGAAGGATGTTTGGTTTTTATATGTTTCAGAGAGATTTTATTATCAATTTTTATGCCTTTGGCAATACACTTCTCAGAATCAGTTCTGACATGAGCTTATTATTTTTCTATATTTTACCATAATTTTTATGCATTTTCTGTTTTGCACCTTTGGATGTGACTCCTGTGTTTTGAAGGATGTCTTTTTTTGTCATTTGGATTACTTTTGATAGGGATAAACATTTATACTGAGGATGCAATATGGTGTCTTTAAATATTCTTGAAGGCTTTTTACACTTTTAATTACTTGCCTTCATCCTTTAAAATAGTTTTCCTGCTACCACGTTGAAGTTAAATTTTACTGTAATAATTTTCTATGGAAGTTCACTTCTATAAGATTGCTGAATTTGAATATGTAGTGGTTACCACTTTTCCTTTTGAGAACAGTTGTTTAAAGGAAAAGTCACCAGTGTTTTCTAAAAGTGTAGTTTTTGTGTAGTGCTTTACCTTGACACTTAGCTAGTGGGAAAAAGGAGGTCTCTCTACACCTGTGTTTTCAGCCTTAGGGGCCTTTTTTTTTTACAGTCCAACAATGTGCAGTCATTACTACTGCTCTGATGAGTAAAAATATTGCATATATTCTCCCCATTTAAACAAGAAATTTTAATGTGAAGAATTTCTGTGATGCAAATGTTGAGATTTTATTTTTAAAGTTTTAAAGTTAATTTATATTAACTCTGTACACTATTTAGTCATACTTTTGTCCTTATGTCTTCCTCAATAAAAAACACCAGGTTTTTTTTTTACTTTTTTTGTTCCTTTATTCTGTGCCACTAATTGTTATGCTTCAACCAAGTATCTGAAATGAATTTTATATCAACTGTCTCACTCCTGGCTACAGTTTTTTCCACTTACCCTCACTGTTCCTTCTCCCAGCACTGTTGTTACTCACATGGACATTCAGCAACAGATCCACAGCAGTACTCTCTAGGAAACCGTCCAGATGGCTCACAAAATTTGCCACTTCTGCACCTGCCAGAAAAATCATCATGCATAATGTACATAAGTGTTTTTTGTTGTTTTTTTTTTTAACAAGATATGTAGTTGATAAGGTAAGTAAATCAGAAAAAAATGCCTTTTTTCCCTTTATTCATTTTTCTGTCAAAGCTTTTTGTTATGGAGAGTATTTAAGTATTCTTTCATATGGGAGACAGAACAGAGAAAGTGGAGATTTAAGATCCCGTGCACGAACATTTGCAAAGCTAATTACTTATCTTTATTCAAGTATTTATTTAAAGCTCATGTCTGCCAGTGTAACTATTGACAATCATTAGACTTAATGTTCACTTTCTACTAAGCTTTTGTGCTTGTGGTTTGCATTTTACCTTATTTGTATGTGTCCACCCTCTTGTTTTTCACCTGATCTGATGGCTGAGTAGGCAAGGCAGTTCCTATCATGTGACTCTACAGACATACACAGAATCCCCTTGTATGAATGAACTTAATGTGTGACAAACACACATAAAATCTGTCATGTACTGAACTTGCATGATATGATGCTAGGTCTACAGTAAGGATAAGAGACTGTAAGTCATAAAGAATTTACAATATCATCTTCTTTGCAGCCTTCAGCACCTTCAAAATGGAAGATATAACATTTACCTAGAAATTAATATATATGTCTGATTATATTTATAGGTTGTACTGTTTTTATATACAGTAACTAGGTCTTTTTTATGTAGCTAGGTTAAAAATTTAACAAGAACTGATGTTGAAAAGAGTCTTAGCTGTTGTATTGGTATCAACAGACCTTCTGAGCAGGATAAATGCAACTGGAAACTATCATAAGCAGTGACTTTACAGAGCTTGTAAAAACACACAAACCATTCAGTTAGTCCAGTAGCATTTGTCAAAGCACTTTCAGCAGTGAGAACAAATACATCTACCCTCACTCGTTTGAAGAGTGGAACAAGGAATTCCTCTCCAGGTTCATTTAAACTTACACTTCTGATTTCTTCCATTTAGTTCTATGCAGCCTTGGCTTGTCTTCCCTGCTTCATTGTTCTCTGTTTCCACAGTCCTTGCATCCACATAACATCTGAGCAATGTCCTTGCTTTCTTTGAGCTTTTTTCTTTTGAAAAAAAAAAGTTATGAATTACTTTTTCTTTTGAGGCACTTATTCTAAGAGGAATTCTCAGAGCTGACAGAGTCTTGTTCAACCTGATGGCATACAGCACCCACAGAGAGTATTAGGGAAGTGGCTATTGACTGGATATATTTATTACCTTAAAAAAACATATTTATTCTGTAGAATATGTGTTTGAAAAGTGGTTGGAAACTCAGTTTTAGAGAAAGATGGTTCATACCATGTCAGTAAATAGGTTATTCCATAGTGACCCAGCATGGTCTAGAAATAATTTTGTAGGAAATGTCAGAAAAGACAGCTTCTTCAGGTTATATTTAAACCTACTTTTCAATTCTGTTAGTTTGTATTTCATGTAGGTGGAGGTACTAATGGTGTTTCTGGATGTTTGTTGTGCAATGTGAAGGTACTGCTGAACTTAAAAACAGGCCAGGGAACAATAATGGAGAGGATAATATTGCAGACATATAGGGTGTGGGCCATTCCCTCATTCATCTTCAGTTTGATGGAAGAAGGTCTGCAGTAAGTGAAGGATGGGCATGCTGTAATGAAGCTGTCGGCAGTAACGCAAGTCGTTTGTGCATGGCCTACCACACTAAATTACTAGTGACTGCCTGAGCAGGAGCTCTCATCAGTCATCCCAAACACACCTGCTGGGCACGGCGATGTGGACCATGGGGTAAGATGTCATTATTCTCTCAGAGATACCTCTGATAGTTCTTCATCATCTTGCATCCCTCCTCTACATGAGTTATCATTGATCAAGTCCTTTTATGTTTTCAGGTACGGAATCATGGTACATACAGTAACACCATTATTCTTCCTTACAGTCATCCACATCTGTATTATTTCTTGCCCTTCCAAATGAGTTATTGTCAAACATCTAAACTCTTTTTCCCACTTGTGTCCTGAATATCAATATTTGAAAATAAAGAAGAATACTCCATTTAAGTCTGTGCTTTTTAGAGTTAAATTATGCACTATATCTTTTCTGAAACAGATGAATGGACCATCTGTAATTAGACTTCTTTAATTGGGTTTCATATACAGTTTTTTTGTAGAGCAAGCCCTAAACAAGAAACAAGTCTAAATGTTACCTGTCTGAAAACAAGGGCAATCCTCTATATCAAAAGGTAAAATTGGTCATCTGTGTAACAGAAATTAAATTTCAGCCACATATTCCATGATAATAAATGTCAGGGAAAGTCAGTCACAGAGAGAAATGTTTGTTCAAAATTAATTATCTGGAATTAATTTTTCTGTACAAGAGAGAAGGATGGTATGTTGTTTATATAATCAGCACTCTACTTACATTCTTTCTCATGAGCTCCTCACACTTAGACATTTATTTCACATCACTTTCACTGTATCAACCCCAGAATTAAACTAACACTGAAACTATTACACCTGAATCGGTCTCTCCTAGATTGACCTAGACCCAGGAACTGTCTCTTCTATGAATGGGCTGCAAAATATCATGAGAGGATTCACATTTCCAGTGAAATGAACTGTTTTCTAAAACTGATGTTCAGTGTTTTTTGTACTTCGGCTACCATTTTAGCCATATATATAGGACTGACCACTTGGTATCACCTTTGTACCTTCCATCCTGCAACCTGTGTTCCCATCCTTCATGCTCTATACAGACACTATCTATGAACCATGCTCTAAGATGAAACAATAATGAATGGATGCTACACCTGCATGACCTTTTTTATTACTTATGTGTATTTTCTACAGGAATTTGAATTCATTTCTCTTTAGAGCTGCATTCAGTGGATATCCTCCACTAAATTTGTCAAAATTTAGATGCTTCAGTCTAAGTTATTGCAAAGGTGCATTTCCTGGTTGTGATGGAAACCTGAAGTGAATGTGCCAAAGGCAACTCAAAAAGCTGCCTTTTGACAGGTATCAGAACTGGTCAGAACAGGGCAAGGTCATTTTGTTTACTCATGTTAAAACTCCTAATAGGTCATTGGCTTTCCAGTGGTAACGCATGGAGTACCCAGACCTATTTTAAGGAAAAATTACATCATATTTCTGTAACAGTCATATGTGCAAAATAATCACTGTATTAATATTTAAATGTGATTCATCTTTATATTCCATTTTGGGGGCATGCCATGAAAGTTTTGCAATATCCATCACCTTTAACTTGCAGCATTTGAACGTGCTTATTACTGCACCAAATATGCTTTAAGACTTCAACAATAAAAGTTTCTAACGTATTAAAACAAATAATCCTTTCCATTTACAAAAGTAAACCTGACTCTATCATGGCTCTATCATGAAAAACAATGTCTGGAATACATCTGGGAGAAACATGGGAAACTGCGAGGTTAATATTTCAGTATATAAGTATGAAAGTATGTCTGGAATTATGTATTTGATTATCTAAGGGAATTAATCGGCATTTTGTCTCTATTTAATATCTTTAACTGTTCAGCCATCCAGATTTATACTCAGGTGTATAGTCATTAGATGTAACTTCCACATTTACAATTGTAAGCTAGGTTGGACACTGAAAATGAGTAAGAAGAGACAGGAAAGATGACAGAAAGAGAAAAACTTGGAAAGACTGCATGTTTTACATCATACTTATTTAGTAGATTAAATTTGTTCTGTGATTATAGGCATCTGTGAGATATTATCAAAATAGAATTATTGTATGTAGTACTTGAAGAATATCTAAGTTTCAAGGGCAAATACAGACAGTTGAAGGACAGAATTAAGGTTGAGTTTGACCTCTAGTATGTAGGAATTGTGATAGAGTCCTTAATCCTTGATCATATGCTTTTATTTACATAAATTTGTTTGGAGTTTGGAATTGAGAGAGTGCATTTAATGAACAGCTCTTCAATTTTTCATTTTCTTCTTATTTTTTAGTATGTGATATTTGTATTTTTTAGTGCATTGCATACCAGCTGTGCTCCAAATACTCAACTGTTTGTTCCCCCATGGGATTTTCTGTGTTGTTGACTAATATCTAACTACTTCACAGGCATTAGTAAATTTATCTTCTCAAAACCCATGTGAAGATTGAAGATTGCCATTGTCCTCTCTTTTGTAGACAGAAAACTGAGCCACAAAGAAGTCAAACATAGCCACTAGTATCAACCATGCTGAGATATGTAGCACCTAAGTTTCAGTATTTAACAATAGATGTCATTTTGTATGCTACGAGCACATCTCTGATTGACTTCAGCTATAGCTGTGAGCATTTTACACTCCTGCCAATCAGGAAAAAGTCTCTTGCTGGGCACCTTGGGAACAAGTGACAAGCTGTTAATGACCCCATATGAAAAAGATTGGATTTGGAGTTACTTACTAAGCATCACATCAGAATTCATCAGAAAGAAAAAAAAAAAGAAAGGAAAAAAAAAAAAAAAAAGATGAGGATAAAAACTCATTCCTGAGTTCAGCATGTGACTATTTTAACTGTGAGGCTTTCCTTTCTCTCACAATTCCTGCCTTAGAAAGCAAGCAACTTTGGAAAAAGCACTAGAAATGAAGACACAATCCTATGCAGTAGTTTCTTGCACTGTATAACGTCCCTTTCTCACTCCTTATTCTTCAAAAAAGCAGATATACCATATTTCAAGTTCAAATAGCAGACATCTGGAAATTTCTTTAAGACACACTGAAAATACTTTGTCCTGTTACAGTCTAGTTACAAACATTTTCTTTGAAGTGAAAAGACAGGTGTCATCACAGACACTAAAAGCTGACTTGAAATCACTTATTTTGTGAGCAGTTTAAGATAGGCTTAGTCTTCTGTCATTAATGCGACCACGACTTCAGAAGAATCTCCTTGTCTTGTGCAACAGATGGAAATCAATGAAGAGTGTTTACCAAGTAGTAACAACACTTTTATCGTAGAATCAAAGAATAATTTAGATTGTAAGGGCTCTTTGCAGGATATCCTCCTTCTGAAAATACGCAGCCTATTTTCCTGAAACTGTATGCATCAACTTCTGCCATTGTAAGAATGCCCCTAATAATAACAGTTTTAAATCTTGTTTCTATCCATACAGGGCACATTTTCTGCCCTACTCATTACTGAATGAATGGTCAGTATTATCAGCCTGTTCTCTCACTGTAGTTTTTAGATATCAACCACATTAAGGGAAGGCACTCAGGCAAAAACAACTTTCAGTCAAGTATGGAAGACCAACACAAAAGAGAGGAAAGGGAATGCTAACACTGTTTTAGAGATTTCAAATGTGATTTTAAAGTTATTGCTGGAAGTCTACAAGGTTAAAAAAAAGAAAAAAAAAAAACCCTAGAATTTGATTAAACTCAGATCCAATACTTTGATCCTACTCTTGATCCAATACCTTGTGCATAAAACTGTATCTACCCGTCTACTACCATTTGCTCTCTTAACCTCTCTTTTGATCTAGATGAGCGACTTGAACTATTACAAAAAAGTACAGGGTCTGTCTGACTTTCAGTTCTTGCATGCAGTCTTTAAAGTGAAGGCTAGGGTGTCCCTATGAAGAAATATGTATATAGCTCAAAGAAATGTGCTTGCATTTTAGTTGAATCCTAAAAGCAATGATAATAATAGATGCTGCATGTGTAATTCATGATTAAGAATTAGCAGCAAACCTCCACAAAGCTCAGAGAGGGAGTTCTCTATGTGGGAATGCCTGATCTTTCAGGTCAACCTTTTTCTTCCAGTCCTTCCTTTCATGGCAGATGAATGTGAACTTTCGTGCAGAGTCACAACTGCTGGCTAGAGAGAATGGTAATTTGTGATGAGGGATGAAAGACACTTCTCCTGTTCTCACGTAGTAACAGTAAGTGTATTTTTCTTCTCTCTCTCATCAAATGGCAACAAAGCTGCTTTTCTAGCCACCAATTATTCAACACAACTTTATTGCAACAAAGATAAAATGAATCAAACATACATAGTTCCAGGTCTGAGACCTAACAATTAATCATCTGTAACACTCTCAACAGCCCAGTTAGGTTGTAGTGGCCATTTTTTTATGATACAATATAAATTGAACTTTCTATTGTTGTTCAAGTACAAGGTAATGAATGGAGAAGAGTTAATCTTCAAAATAAATAAGTAAGTAAATAAATAAAAAAAGCAAGTTTCTTTTTAGCATAGTTCTGATTAGCAGAAAAAGAGCAAACCACAGACTATAAGCCTCCCTTCTCACACCATACCCACTCAAGCAAAATGTCCACTCCTTTGCTTTGGGTGCTAATTACCAGAACTTTCTTTATTTCATGTAATTATGCCCTGTAGTATTGCTGTGTTGTCTTTATCACAGCTTTAGATTTCGACAAGTGATTTCAGCTGCAGAAGCAACTCTAGCTTGATGAGACACTTGACAGTTAGGTCTGTGTTCACATATTCTCTTCAGTATCAGTTTCAGAGTTATAAGATGCTACTAATTTCAGTTAGTTTAGTACTACATCTCTGAAGGGTGTTACCCACCCTTATAGCAGGGCATTCAGGATCACTCTGTGAGTGATCTTCATCTATTGCAGTGCAAGGAAAACATTTAACTGAAAGTACCAGTGAAGGCTAATCTGAACTGAACCAGCTGATTTTGCACTGTATCAAAAGAATAACAATAAGTAGTTGGGAGTCTGTAACAGCTTTCATTATGCACTGATTTATGCAGATCTGTTGATTGCAAAGGGAAGAGATGTATGCTGACTTCTTGTTTTCCATTTTTGGTTTCATTGTCCCCACAACAAAATGAGAGATTGTTCATAGTGAAGGTACCCACATTTTCTATGCATGAGAAATACAATATTTGGATGACCTTGAGTCTGTGCATACATCGACTATGGTTTGTACTTTATAAATCCCTTTGTAAAGTTTGTTGAATGCATCACAATCTTGGATAAAATGTCAATTACCTTTCTGTATTTTTGAAATGCTTTTTGCTACATCTCCAGATAATAGAGCTGCTTCTAAAAGACCATAGCAACCCTGACAGGTTTCTGCAATGTCATCCTGCCCTGAGAATGCAAACTAATATACAGCCTATGCTGAATGGTCAAACTGGTCAGTGCCACCTGCAATCAGCCCCAAGATAATGTTGAATAATTAGAAAACACATAAGCTAAGTTAACAGATGGATCTTGTTCCTCTCACTCTCTTGCTTGCCCTTCCTTAACACGATTTAGTCTGCAAAGAACTTTTCTGAAATCACACAGTGAAAGGTTTTGATAAGCTATCACTGTGTTAGACAGCTCTCCAAGGAAAATCTTAGGAAAATGTACAGAGAGAAGGCTTTGCATTCATGCATATGAATTCAGCAGTGTATCAAGTTGCCTTTCTCCTAGGATGTGAAAATTCAAGTAACTCAGACATGGCTGATGTGACTTGAGCTCAAAAACTGTAGCTGTCTCCCAGAGCCTTGGCAGCTTTCCTCTTCTAATTGGCATGTGATTACTTTAGGGGCAGAGTGTTTTTGTTGTTGTTGTTTTCTTTTGGTTTTCTTCATCAAATTTGAAGTATTGGCTGCTAGAAGCTGCTGTTGAAAGATGTCACAACTGTAATAAACTCTTCCAGTCATTAATTTCAGTATTAACAAGTTTTGTCTGTACATTGGAAGATACATAATTCACAGAAATAAGCTTTTTTTTTTTCCTAGCAGTAACGAAGGGTTATAGTAGATACAAGATACATAATTTAATAAGATTTTACACTCTCTTCTGTACTCAACAAAGGAAAAAGCTGTCTAGTCCTGTCTGAAGGCCACCCAACCAAATCATCTAGTTCCATATTTTTCAAGTGCACTGTCTGCAGGGTAAGATTTGGCACCTGATTTTCCTAAGCAGCTGTACATTTGCAACTGTCCATGAAAACAGTGTCTGTAGTGTCTCAAAAAGGTTCCCAGAATTGAAAGATTTTCTTTGAAAAGCCAGAAAAATTACTTTGTTTCCTTATGGGATGGGAAAGTAAGTTTAATGATAAAAATACCTCTCAGTTTATCCTGAAATTAACTGCCTATATGCTAATCAGAGAACCATGAGCATTTCCAATTAAGTGAAATATAGAAATTAATAATACTAGTTGTTTGGAGCCCATTTTCCTATATTGCCGTTTCATTATCAAATCAAAGAAACCCTTTGCTCTTTCTCCCGGTATTGTCATAGTAGATTTTAGGCACTGCTTTGTCACTGGATGATTCTTAAATGATGAGATGAATAACTATGGATCTCAGGTGAAAGATGAGTCTATTATGGCTAGTTATTTCCTGTATCAAACCTAAATCTTTCTATTTGGCATTCACCATATACAGAGTTGTGTTTCTGGATCCAAAGCCTCCTGAGATGCAGGCTCCTAAGACGCAGACTCATAGAGTAGTTGTTATTTCTTGTAGCTTAAGAATCTTTTTCAGAGGACTTTCTTGATGGATGAGCAGATGGTTAGGAGTAATACTATTTAAATATTAAATAAACAGTTCATTTTTTCTGTAACTGTAGGTAGCAAAAAATATGCCTGTGATTTTTGTTTCAGTTATATCTATCCTTGACAACAACTTTGAGGAAGACCCATAAAATAACAGCACAGGAAAAGGTTGTACCTTGCATCTGTCCTCACGTAACACAGTGGTAGTTTATGAAGCCAGATTTGAATCTCTGTAGATCATTTTCCAAGAAAATTTACGTTAAGAAGAACAAGGATTAAGCTATCTCTTCTATAATATGCTGGAGAACCAGGATCAAAGGTGGGAGCAGTTGGCTTTGCATACCGAAGTGCAATAAAGGTTTTGCTGTACTGCAGCAAATCAGTACCCTTTCTTGCAGATTACACCACAAGTACCGTCTTAACTAAATGAGGTTTTCAACAAACCCATGTCACTTTGCATGAGAGTGGAAATGTAAAACAGCCTGTCCAAATTCCAATATACATAATAACTTTTTGTAGTGTAAACCTGCACTGGATTGTCATTATTTATCATCATTACTTAAGTAGTATAATTGAATATAGTTAAGTGCATAGTTGAATGGTATTGAAGTGGTGTCACACTACTAAAAATAGTGTCTTAGTTGTGCAAAATAAAGCCATTCCACTGAGCTAAGTAATAAAGTACCTAAACCATATCCAAGGGCTTCAATGGAATCAGAATAAAATCTGTGTGAAACTGAAAAGCAAAGAGTAATTTATGAAGAAAGAACAATCACCAGAGATCAGATTCTGTCAAGGGTACAGGAGCAAAACAACTTTATTTGTATATGAACTCGCAGGATTACTTTTAATGACCACAAAATATTAGGACCTTTGTTCTATATTTCTGGGAATATGGGAACTCTGTTAGAGCAGCAGCTGTTTGGTGCCACATCAGCTGATTAAGATAAAGAATGAGAGTTATTGCTTTCATACAAAGGCACTGAAAAAGAAGAGAAACCGTGCACACAAAAGAGCTTATGTAGATTGCCTCAAGTGATGCTTAAAAATACAGCTTAGAGATGGATTAATCAATGTTAAAAGAAATAGCCAACAGAGTAAAATTTCTGTGATGTTTCTAGGCTTCTCTGTAGGGAAAGAATATCTTGGTCCTGGGCCATGTCTCTTGATTCATCTGTGGAGTTAAAGGATCAGGTATCATCAAGCACTGTTAAAAGATGAAAAGCTTAGTTTGGAAGCTGGAGCTTGCATATGTCAGGAGGACAGTCAGGTTGCTGGATTTCTGGAACCAGTTTTCAGCAGCATCTGGAGTAGGTCATTAAATTTATCCCATGTGGACAGCTGTTTGCATCAGGCTAATAGCGATGACTGTATCCCTGTGGCTTTGTACACCTGATTGAAATATGCTTCCATTAAGTATTATATGATAGTGATGATGACTTAATATTCATGTGATAAGACTACTGGAAGATGTCATCCTTTACCCTGCTCCTCTTGTATCCATATGTTTTATGTATCACTTTGATTAATCGATCCTTATGAAGCAGCAGATCGGACATAACTCTAATGAAAAACAGCAGTATGGGCCAGATTATCACTTGGCATAAGTAGGCACAGCTCTGTTGACTTCAGTAGAGTCACCCCTTATTCTCACCTGAATGCCATCCAGATCTCACAGTGAGATTCACTTAAAGCCAGAAGGGTACATCAGCCCTAGTGTCTCAGTCCAGAACTCACTTGTGAAGTAGTATTGAAATTCCTGTTATACTATAATATATATATCCTGTGTTACCATTCTAGATTGTAACTCCTGATCATAAATATTTATTGATCTATTGTGCTTTAAAAAAACATAAGTTGGACTACAGGAAAAACCCTGTAGAGCCTTCTGTTGCATTAAAAGGTTAATACTCACCTCAGCACAACAGGTCCAGTCGTGTTGAAACAGACTTGTATGATCAACCTTAGGGAATTTTGCTGCTCCCAATGACAGCTCTTATGAACAGTAAAAAATTTGTCAAGTTTAATCAAAACCTATAAGTCTGGGAATACCAAATTAAGATTGCAAGCTAAAATATATTGTCTCTGTTTATTATGATATATTCACTATAAACTAAACTCAGATATCTGGTTCAGTTTACATTCAGTAAAACGCGTCCATGCCTGCATCCTCAAGAAGTGTGCTTTGACTTTAGGTCAGTAAAGCAATTCCAGTGGCATCTGCCAAATCTTGGTTTGAAGTTCTTTGACTTGGCTTTGTTGGAGGTTGCTTTATTTTTCAAAAAAGCTAGCTACATTTGCAAAAAATCAGTTAAATTACTTTTCAGGTCTTTGTTCATTCATTGTTATTACACAACTTTTAGCTTTGTCCATTTTTTATTATTTAGGTCATCTCAGCGAATGCCATAATAAGCTTAATATCATGTTTCCAAGTTGTCACATCAAACAAAGGCCACCACAGATGGAAAGGGAGAGTGGATGAGGGCAGACTTTGTAACAGTTTAACAAATATGGTATTTTTCAGAACTATTTTCTTTTTGCAACACTTCAAAATACAAACCATTTTGCTTGATGACAGTCCTGTGAAGAAATTCAAGAAACAGAAATCTCCTTGTCAGGTAGCCTCTAACAAATTTGTGTTAGTTTTCTATTTTTCACTTATCTTCGATGCAAAGTGAAATTGTTTGACTGAAGGTACAAGCTGCTTTTTGTGTATGGAAACAGAATCTAGGAAATGCAGAGTAGGTCTTGCCGGGAAGGTTCAATTTTAAAAATGGTTATAGAGAAGCTTGTAGAAGTATAAAAATGTCTCTGCTGTACAATTATTAGATTATGTGTTGTATTGTGACTGCAAAATATTGGAGCTGTTTATATGCTGCCCACTGCCTTTATCGGGAACATTTGGAAGGCCATTTCAGAGTTTCACTGGGCTCATTGTTTATCCTTGTGTGAACTTGATCAGGGGAAACTGGGTGAGTGTAAAATCTAACCATCCTCACCCTTCTATGGAAGCTAAGTGTCTGCTTATACAGGTTTTGCACTGTTGTTACTGCATCTTAGTAACACTGCACTTATGTAAATAATTAAGAATCAACCCTACATCACTTCAAGATGCCCTAGCAGAGAAAATGATGTACCTACATTCATATATTGCAAGATGGAGAGGGAGGAAGGGAAGCAAAGAAAAGTGACATAATTTTTATGGTTTAGCTGAGAGAAGGTACTAGTACCTAAAACCCCGTATGCGTGCACGCACAAATATATGCATGCACATCAAATTGCAAAAAGCTCCCCTGAGTTCAGAGAAGCACCTATCCTCTGACTAGCTGCCAGGCATCAGATGAGCCCAGACTGAAGAAAAGAGACAGTTACTTACTTCTAAAGGAGCAAGGAGAGTGTTTGCCTTTTGCTTCTTTCTTGATTAAAACCTCAGTGTGTGCTGGCAGCAGGGAGAATAGAGGCACCTATGGACTTTCAGTGTAGGAAGAAGCAGAAGGAAAAGGCAATAAGCCTGTGAGAGAGAAGAGAAGCAGGGCAAAGAGGAAAGAGAGGAAGCCCTTGACAAGAACACAGCCCCACTGTCATTTCTTTTAAAATTGCTAGGGAAAGAAAGAGGAAGATAGCAGGCTGATACGTAGCATTCATGAAGTCCTCATGAGGGCATCCAGGAGTGGCACCAGCTGCAGATGCTTTGTCCTCTGCCAATTAGTGACAAAGTTACTCCTCTGACTGCATATTTCCATGGATCATTAGGGTAGGCCATATTAGATAAGAATGCCAAGAAGCCATGGCTGAGGCCAGAATCCAGTTGTTGTGAGAAAGAAAAGTAGACTTTGATCCAAGGGAAAGAGAGACATTAGTGTAGGAATAGTTGCAGAAAAAGACAGAAATCTTTGAACAGTTCTGAATATTGTACTAACTCAGAAAACACGGGAGACATTAATTACTCTGAAAGGAGACAGCCATAGGCCTCCGGGAATGTTCGATTAAGTTTACATAGCTTCTATTTTTGCCCTGGTGTTTTGTTTGCACTTGAATGTCAATCAGTTCAAGGAGCTGAAAAATCAAGTATTGCTGATGCACTATTGATTAGATTTCATGTCTGAGATCACTGAAATCAACAAGAAAAAACATATATATTCTACAGATTTGTTTGGGGAATTTTATTTGATTGATTTTTATTTATTTGTTTGCTTTCCTGAGAATCCACAGATCATTCTTTCTGTCTACTTTGTTTTGAATGTTAGAGGTGAGGTGCTTGCAAGAGGGGCTGAAAAACTGGAGAGTCTTTCCGTGTCCCTTTTTCCATTTTAATATTTATACTTTTCCACCGGGGAAGGAAATGTGCTGTGCAGGCAAACTGAAAATGCTCAAGCGAATTTAACTCTTCAACAGTCTCATAAAGAAATGGAAACATACCATGAGGTTGGAAAGAAAGGAGAATAAGAAATTAGAGAAATGCCCTAAATAAGGAACTTTAGTTAAGAAAGATATAAAACCATTTGCCACTTAGATGAGTTGGTTCAGCCATTAGACTTGCCAAGCTGTTTTTAATGGCTGTGTTTTGTTTGAAATAATGGAAATAATGCTTCAGCAATACCCAGCACAGGTGGTATTACCAGAACTAGATACATCCTCCCAAACACCTTTTGCATTAACAAAAACATTGCAGCAAGTATACGTTAAAAATAAGGCTACATCAAGGATTGAAGCCACAGGATTTGCCTGCACCTTCACCAAGCTCTGCTCATCCAGTACTGCAGCCTGAGCAGAGGCAGCGGCTGCAGCAGCACAAGCAGCTCAGGCTTATTAACCTTCAGCCAGCATCCTACTCCCAGGACTGGAAGGACAGGCAGTTTTTTGTCCTTTGTTAATGCTACTGCCCCAAAGCTGCTTCAAACCTCTTCATTTCTACCTGCTGTCACAGAAAAATGTCATATAAAAGAAACATCTGCTTTCTTACCTTCTGCCTCATACTTACATTGGAGGAAATTCACTGTACTGTCCTTTTACCTTAAAAAAAAAAAAAATCTTTCCCTGTCTCTCCACATGTCAAAATTGGACCTTTTATCCACTACTGTAAACAGAAACATAATATTTCTGTTTGCAATTCCAATTTCACAGTTGAGCAGGATCTGCAGAGACAGAGAATTCTAATAAAATTGCAGAAGCATTTAATGCAATGACTGGCAGATGGGGAAAGGGTTTGTGGCAGCTCCATTTTTCTGATTATGTTAACAAAACATGGCATGTGCTTTTCTAATGCACAGACAAGAGTTTCATTTACAATTTAAATCTGATGACTGAAATGCTGATTAGATGGCTTTTTTAGAGAATGTGTTTACCACCTGGATGATCTAATGATACAGAATTTTTTCACTTACAGTTATTTTTCTTCCCTCAAATTACAGTCCAAGATGGAAGTTTAATGAAGTTATATGTGATAATTTCAAAAATTGTCTAAATGTAATGATGCAGTTTTGATAAATTATTTTGGCATATTTGATTCAGCAATAAGGATAAAATAGCCCGTTTTGATACACACTAAGAAATCCTCTAAATATAGATAGGTATTTTGGGGTACTATTGGAGTAGCAGAATTGTACTAAGAAGAGATGAAGAATGTATGCAAAGTCAACTCCAGGTGCTAACGTGGAACGTTTTTAACATTTGTTCCCAACAGAGTTTATTTAATATGAAATCAGTCTGAGGATCTGGACATTTGAATAAAAGCTTCCTCGTTAGCTGCTGTCTCTTGCAGCCTGTTGGCACAGGTTCTGGATCAAACTTAGTGAGTTTTCCCAGCACTTGAACTTTGTTGTCTCACATTTGAATCGCCTGACATGTCAGTGCTAATCAACACATGTTGTCTGGCTGCTAGCATCAGAATTTGACATGTATATGCTCTCCAGTTCTGTTACAAGAAACAAATTTAAATTATTTTAAAACAAAATTCTGATTAAGCAAGCAAAAGTACGAAATACCAATGAGACAGGAGCAGGAGGAATCACAGAAGGTCAGAAAGCACTGCATAACACAAAGACAAACCTTGGAGAAAACTCTCTTTTGGCTTTGCCTTCTCCAACTGAATCAAAGCTCATTTTTAATGAAGATTCAGAATCAAACTGAAAATTCCTTCAGCTGATTTTAGTTGACTCCTGGTTTGCTGCAATCATTTAAGGTTACAGGGGAATCATCATGTGATTTTCCATGTGATTTCTTCCTATAAATTATCATCAGGTCTCTAGACGACAGGAAATGTAAAGGCAGTACTTAAGGCACTGTTTAATTGGTAGTGCTGAAAGATCCCTCTCATTTAAAACCTCATCCTTTCTCCTTTTTGTTTCCAAATAGCTGTGGTAAGGATAGCTAAAGTGTAGGAGCATTATCTCTAATTAGTAGCCTTTTAATAATAGCACAGAAGAGGTAAGGGAAATTTGCCTTAATTTATTCAATTTGGCTTCATCCTATAGTTGCACATAGGATTTCATTCTCTAACGCTGCCAAGTCTTACATGAAAAGCATTTGCAACTGTATGGATTGCGGTTACCAAGGTAATGCCATACTGAAAATAGGTCCTTAAAATCCACAGACAAATAACACCATCATAACGCAAGCAGAAATCAGCAGTGATTCACAGGGCTTCATCATCTGTCCCCAAGCCAAGGACTGTTTCACTCACAACCCTAGTCCCTTGGTTTGCCGGCAGGGCCATGCTGGAGTCACAGAGCAGGAGACATATCTTCCGATCCTGTCGTTAATCCTCCCCTTCTTTTTCTTTCTCAGTGTGACACTGTCAGGCAATTCAGTTTCTCTTCTGTAATCACAGTTCTGTTCCCTTTCTGTGCCTGTCTCCCCTCATTATGGAGCAGTCCTCCTGCTGCCCTCTCTACCACCAAAGTGCAGCGGACAGAGCTGGCTGTTGTGACACTTTGGTCCCTCATGCAGCACAAATCAAGTTGAAGCACTTTACTTCTTTCTTGGCCTCTGCATGTCATCCAGAAAAATAGCTATCTAAGGATTGCACCTTCTAATTCAACAAATCTGCTCGCTGTGGAGGAAATTTAGGGGTGTGTTGCAGCAATTTATGCCAGCAGTTGAGGAGGTCAGCTAGCAGAGCTGGCATAAACTGGCAGCAAAATCGGCTTGAGTGTTCTAAGATAACTGATGCAGAATCTTTACAACCAGTTTAACATCCTTTGCCACCCCTCCCAGTCCTTTGCACAGTGTAAAAATCAGGAATTAGCATGGTTTTTTGTGTTCAGATATGCCAACTATGCTCAAATGCCAGAAACTACATTTCCGAGCTGCTTGGAGTCAGAGGAGCAGTGTCCCCTCCTTTGAGTTCTGTGCTCAGCACAAGCACAAGGTGAATTTCCTGCTGGGTTGTGAAGTCCTGTCACTGCAGTGATTTCGGTACAGTTTTTCAGTCCTATTAATCATACAGAGCCATGGGAGAAAAGTCAGCTGTGATCTAAGTGACATCATGCATCCATAGATAAAAAGGGGCAGAGAAATCTAGACTCTTGGACTACTTATAATGATTTCAAAACATTTACACAGGTGGATTTGTAGTCAATGAGGGGAATGTATGCCTAACAGCAGTCAGAAGAAAGCCAGCAAAGCTTCTACCTTGGGAACTGAATAAATCTGAGAGAAATCACAGATGAAGGAAGGCTGTGGTACCAGGGATGCTATTTCTAGAGTCACTTTGCAGAGTAGGAAAAAAATGACTTTTAAAACTGACAAAACCTTACTTTAAACTGATATCAAAGCTTGCAGCTCCAAAGAATTCTTTTGAAGGATCTATCAGAGAAGATTGTAAGCTGATATTTCAGGTTTCAACCACGCACTGCGAAATAGTGAGAGAAATGCCACCAGCACAGCCACTATATCGGTAAACCTTGCAGTTCACACATAGAACAGGAAATCTCAATTTGTGCAGTTTTAAATTTTTTTTCTAAAAGACAGAAATTTTATACTATTTTGAATTAAAGAGAAAAAGATAGAAGAAGCAGCAGCATCCACCTATCCTAAACATAAAACACCTCGCTTTTTTATTTAGGATAAATTTGGAACTTTCTTTGCATTTAAAACTGATGAAAATAGGTTGCAGTGTATGATATAAAATTGTGTAGGGAATCCAGGCATGAAAAGCATTACACAATATATTACATAATCTTAAGAATATTGGAATATGGTTTTCTAGGGCTTTCAGATAGAAAAGGGCCAAGGCAAATAAAAAATGAAGTAGTTCCTGCTACAGGAAACTTTATTTTCATATTTTGGAGTTTTTTTTTTTTAATTATTTAGGCTTTTGAATTTGTTTGGTGGAGTTTTTTGGTTTTTTGTTTTTGGTTTGGACTAAAAATATCAACTGGACTTTTTCTCTATGAATTTTTTGCTATTTTCAGGCTGATTCAAAATAACCTGCTTCTAAACTGTTCTTGATTGAAAAGAGCTGTATATTTTGAGCTCATCTTCTCAACATGAATTTGTATGAGGCTGCAGAACCACTTCCTTGTTCCAGACACAACCATTCTTTAAGCCATTTTTGTCTTCTCCCCATTCTGTCCAAGGTAAGACTGAAATAAGAACATTATCACTAAATTTTCATTCTTTTTATCAGATTATTTCTTCCTATATAATTTGGGCACTTTATCAGTCTTATAGAATCTAATTACCAAGATTTCTGACTGCACCTATGTGGGCTGCCCCAAACACAATGCCTCCTATTTTGTTATGTTGGCCCACAGCTTCAGAGGTGGATGTTGGTGGTATGCAGTAGAGGTTGAGCCTTCCCAACAATATTCCATTGCATTTTCTTGCCATGTGATAAATGGCAGAGGAAGAGCAGTCTCACAAAACGACAGATGACATGGGAGTACGTAGGAAGCAAAAGAGTGTCACTGAATTCCTCCATGTGGAAAAAATGGAACCTGCTGACGTTCATCAATACTTGCTGCTGAGAATTTTCTCTATCAAATAGTGTTACTGTGCTCTTTGTAGCTTTTGCAGTTTCTGTGGAAATGAACAGGAGGCTTTACTTTTGGAGTAACCTATGTACATGTAGTTCTACTGTAGCATTTACCCTGAGGCAGCATCTAAAGATGAGTTTTCCCCATCTCTGAAATATTTTTCTGGGCTTTCTTAAGAAAGGATGAACGTGATTTTGAAATGTATTGTTTTCATCTTATGCAAAGTTCACTCTGACAGTTGGCTGGTGAGGATCAAAGCTTCATATGGCACATTGAAAGGTCAAAGTATGTATTAAATTGGGCACTGAAAAATCAAAGCTTTGTAATTTACAGGCAATAGCTCAGAAATTTGTACTTGAGGAGCAGGGTCAGAAGAAAGCTCTTATCCCTCTTAATTCAGCTGGCAGCACAATTCTTTTCTGTGTCATATCAGTGCCTCCTGCTGCTGCCATGCAGGTCTGTTGATATTTCTCCTAAAAATCTCTGAGCGTGTAAGTGCTCCATGCTTTCAGTTCTGCCTCCTTCTATTGCACCCCTTTTTCAGGACTTAAAAGATATGTACTTTTGAAAGTATTTTTCGATAGTTTTTTCTATATCTCCATATCCTCTTGGAAGCAATACTTTCCTTCACATGCTGCTTATGAGGATTAATTTCTTTTCAAATTAACTTTTTCATGTTCTGAGATTTCTTTGTGAAAGATACCAGTGATAGATTTAGTTTATGCATGTGTACAATAAATACATTATAAACAATAGTAATTTTAAAATAAAACTCTTGTTTCTAAATACCACTGATTTAGTACAAATATCAGTCTCAAATAACATCTTTGATTTTATAACATTTGATTGTAAAATTTCAGGAGGATAATGGCTGATTAAACCCTTGCTGACACAGCAGAGCCATGTTGTTTTTGTTACAGCTTGGGCATGGGTATGGTTTTAGTTAAATTGGTCCATATTCCATGCGAATTGTTTGGGTTTATAACTGATGTATATGGCTTTATCATAGTTCAATTATTGAATTAACTGGATTTTTAAAGGATTTGTATTTTACTGTTACTTCTAATTACAGCAATTTAAAAAATAACACTATTATGCAGACAGGGCATAAGAAGAGGAAAATGATCTTTTTTTAACCCTTCCTGAAGCTTTGGTCTTGCATCACTTTGTCATAAGCCTAACCTTTAAAGAAACTATCTTTTACTACCTTTTTGGGGTGTTTTTTTGGTTTTGTTTTGTTTTGTGTATGCATGTTAAATGTAGTGCAAAGGCTTAATAGTGGCCTGGTTAGGGATATGCTGGGGAAATGGCCATATCCTGCCATTCGGAGTTGCCCTCAGCAATGCCAGGGCACTGCAGCACGAGAATCCTCCCTGCATTCCTTCCCACACTTACTCAAGGCATACTTCTATGTCATTGTGCTGCAGCGCTGTTCTGAAACAATATAGATTTGTGAACTCTTGGTACTCCTGGCAGAGTGTGGACTATCGGACACAAACCAGAGGAAAGCAATAAGAACATAGGACTGGAAAAATAATGCTGATGAGCAGAGACTGAACAAGCTGGGGAGAAAAAAGACTTAGCGAAACCTGCTGAGATATCCAGACACATACACCAGTTTTGTAAAGTGAAAGAAGAGTCTGTTCTCATTTTTTTCCTGAAGGTGGGGATGATGCCCCTGGCCTGTGTTACAGCAAGAAAGATTCAGGTCATGTGATTAGAAAAACCTCCTCCTGATCTTAAGAAAAGGGGAATACTGGAACAGATAGATGGGAGAAGCAGCAACTTCTCCTTCATTAGAAGTCTAAGAACACTATCCCATGTCAACAGCATAGAAATGATACAATAGGGTAATTTCTAAACCTATTTTTCTGTTGTTACTCTATGCTTGAGGTATTGTTTCTTCCTATTTATATTGGCAGTACAACTTGAGGACATTTTTCTTCATTCCAAAATGACCAGTCTCAATTCTGCTGCTACAGTACTAAGTGGAAGCAAATTTGGCTGGGAAAAGTAGAAATAAAATGAAGAATAGAGAATCCCCTTCCTATCTAGGCAAATAGTCATTATCTGACATGCATGTTCCTTAAATTTAAGTGCATAGTAGTATTATTTGAGACAGAAATTCCTATAGATAGGATGAAACACTGGACGGTGCATCCTGAATTAACAAACCAAGTCCTTCTATAGCTCTTGGAAGTTTGCTCCTATCACATCTCAATTCAGTAAATCAAAGTGTCTTCCATCCATCCTTACTTTCTCCCACTCCAGTGTGAACTGCTGAACAAATCTGAAACAACTTTGTGATCATGAAAAAATCACTAGTCTTCGAAGTCCAGACAGGGGATATGGAGTGTGTCACCATCTTCCTATGGTGGGACAAAGCCATCCATGTTCTGTGCCTGTCAGCCTCAAGTGTGCTCTGTTCTGCCTCAGTTAGGATGGAGTGACTGTTAATTTCACAATAATAAAGGAAATAAAACAATGAGTAAGCAGGAGAAGGAGGCCTTTCCTTCAAGGGATTTTAAGTAGTCTTCAATTCAAATCCATACCTTTTGGTATATTGTTTGTAGGAAATGTGTATCATTTACTTCCCGGGAGACACCTGCTAGCTAACTTTGCCTGCAGCATCACTCCTCCAGAAGCAGAAGGCAGGGCGTCAGGCTTTGTATAAGCCTACTTTTCCACAATTGTTCTCTTCCTCTGAAGAATTGTGAAGTGCCAGGGAAGAATGAGTATCCCTATAGCTGCTCTTTGTTTTGCCCATGTTAGGGTTTGTGTATCCTATCTCATTAATAATGTTTACCTACCATTAATCTTGGATCAAGGATCTTTGTGCTACTGTAAATGTGCTCTAAAGCTTATGTGTATGTACAACTAGGCTTTATTCTGTCATCCCAATCCAAATAATTAAATCATTTTTTTAATTTAAATTCCCAGGATCTCTTTCGAGGAAAATGCTGTGCTACACATACAGATTTGTTCTGTTTGCAGGCTACTTGTTATGTAGAGTTCCATATAGAAAAAAATATTTGTTCTCTTTAAATTTACTGTACCAATCATAGCAGGAAGATAGCAACTGTTACAATCAAATACAGAGAAG
Organism: Phasianus colchicus; assembly: GCF_987193195.1. Taxonomy (NCBI): domain Eukaryota; kingdom Metazoa; phylum Chordata; class Aves; order Galliformes; family Phasianidae; genus Phasianus; species Phasianus colchicus. Next base: position 22,346,667 of record NC_143440.1, read on the forward strand.
TTTCATGGATAACTAACCTGCACCATTAGGTCTTATTCTTTTTGCATTCATGCTGCTCAGAAAGACAATAAATCATTAATAAGAAAAGGGAAGGAATTCCAGATAGAGAATGAACAAACAGGAAAAACAGCCCTCTAAATTCTGTAATGTAAATTCCCCTACTGAAATATCTCAACTATTCAGGGAACAAAAAAAAAAAAAAAAGAAAAAGAAAGAAAGAAGGAAAAAACGAATGAAAAGAACCCACAGATAACAAAACTCTCTGAATAATTTAAAAATCCGTAAGTTTAGAGTATAAAGGAGCTATCAAGGCTAGCTACTTGGAGGCTGTCAGTTCTGAGAGTAGTTCCTACACATCTTCACAGCAGCACCCTGATCTCCATAAGTTGTTTGTGGGAGCTGCATGCAGGCAATCTGTCAACTCTTGCCCCACTTCTGATGTGCAGGGCTATTAGCTCTCACACAGAAAGCTGAAACCAGCATGACATCTCAGGCCTATGGTGCTCTGTCAGAAAGCAGAAATGCCCCCACAAATCTTTTCTTTTGCCAGCACTGTATTCCACAAGAGGTAATGAATTATTAGCAGGCAGGTTGATCTATATAGTCCAAAAATGGAATATCAGGCAATTCGTCTGTTCGGGAAGGCAGTGCTCAGTCACTGCTCCAAGTGGATGCAGGGCAGGACAGTGCTTAGATCAGAAGATCAGATGATCTCTTCATCATAATCTCCATCTGGCTTTGATCTCTGCTTTAAGATTTGCCCTTAGTTCTTTCTTCCATCTCTCTGCAAATAGGGACGAAAAGTTATTTGTGAACTGAAATAGCGCTCACAAGTACCGATGTCTTGACATACTTTCAGGAAAGCTGAGGATGAGCAAAGGACTACAAAGTCACCAATCTCTATCTCCCTCAAAGTTTGCTGCATGGCTGCAGCCAGGTTCATTAAAGACACAGCAGCCTGCAGCTGTTCACAACAGTGTATTTCCAGCACATTTACCATCACTACATATGCACATTATGTGATGAGGGCAGTATGGTGTATGGATGTGCGTTGGAAAATGGTGTGGTCTCTCAGAAAGGTAACAATAAAGAGTTTTTATTCATTTTTTCTTTCTGACATGAAGAACCTAATCTAAAGCTAACCTTGACGAGTTCTTCATCCTATCTTTTACCACTGATAGATCAGGATGCACTTTCACTCCCTTTTGTTCTTCTTCTCCAGATACAAGAAGGCAGGAGGTGAGCAGGGATAGGCAAAGGCACTGATTATGTCCTAATGGTGTGCATACCTCACTCTGCATATTCTCAGTAAGAGCTGCACTCATCAGACATAAAACGGAACAGATGTATGAACCTGCCTGGTCTGTTGTCATATGCTGTTTTTAAAACATGCTGCCATTTTCCCCTTAAAATTTAAACCACTTGTCTTTTGCATAATTTGGAACATAGGTGTTTTCCTTTGTACTTTATGGAATGAGAGAAAGCTATCAGAGTTTAATAGTACACTTTCCAATTGCCACTGTCTAAGTTTGCATTTGCTGTTCAAATTCTTGCATATCCAGTCTTGTATGCTGTACATAACAATAAAATTCAAGGTGCTTTACTGGATATAGTTAGAAAAACTGTTAGTGGTTATAGGCACCACTGTATCATTTTAATTTTAACATCCTGTATGTTCATCCTCACACTTCTCATTGAAATTAGTGTATCTTTTATTGAATATTAATTAAATTCTGAAATAAGTTACCGCCTACCTGTGATTCCACAGTTGTACTAACTGATTTAATTATGTTGATGATCAGAAAGGTATTAGGAGAGCGCATTCAGACAAATCACTTTCCCTAGGAGCTGCAGAGTTCTTGCAGGACAAACAGAGAAATAACTGACTGTATTAATCCAAGAAGAGTTGCAAGAGCAAAGACGAATCAATTTAATATAATAGTAAGCATATATGGTGCCTATATTTGCCCCATTCCTGTAGGAAGAGTATGTTTTGAGTGAAATACTAATAAAATAGCAGAGACTAACAGTAATCTCTGCTATTTTAGTGTCATGGTAGAGAAGCCAAAGACAACACAGATGATTTAGTTTGAATTCCTCCCTCATACCTCCTCATCTAGGTTTGTACCCTACAGAAATGAAAGAAAAGCCTGTATGCTGTTGTAGTAGAAATGCTAAGTCTCAACTTGAATCAGTGATTGAGCACCTGGTGGGAAGGCAGGGCCAACCCAGGGGACTTCAGGTGTATGCAATGCACCTGAGTGAGTGGAAGGGGTGGAGCCAGGATCCACCCCTTTCCAGACTTCATTTAAGTGTTGGCAGGGGAAGCACGAATTTCTTGCTAGAGCTCCCTGCCTACCTGAGACCTTCTAAGGGTAAGCAGCTTTTCTTTTCCTTTATTTCTGTGACCTTGGCTGCTTGCACTGGGGCTTATCCTCACTTGGTGCAGCCTGGGACTCTGTCATCCTGATGTCACTGCTGTGCTTTCCATCACAATATAGTGTTGCAGCTGTAGTTAAACAATGTTATATTCTGTATAGGTTGTCCAGACAGGGTATGATTTCAAGATAAAGCTCATTTTCAAATACATTATGTCCTTTTTTTTTTTTTTCTAGGATAGTGAGAAGGGGGGGAGGGGTAGTGTATGACTCCAAAAACTGTGTAATAGTATGAAAACTGTTTTCCATTAATAGATAGGAATTATGGAGCAGAAGATGGGCAGAATTTGTGTATATAGTATTCATTTAGAAAATAATTTCCGGATGCATTCTGCTCAGTGATCTCAGTTTAAATAAGCTCAGAAACCAAAGGATTTAGCTCAGAGGTGTGGTTAACAAGCATTTCTCAAGATACCTTGCCAGGCTATGTTGCCGACCAAATAACTGTTATCAACTGAGAAAAGGAAATAATTCTATTCTGAATGCTGAATGAAATGAGGGGCTGAAGCAATCTTTTTTTTTTTTTATTATGGTAGTTATATGAATAGTATCAACATAAGCCAGTCAAAATGAAGAACATTATCTCTCCATTTTCAGTCAGCAACTATGCAGCGTCCCTGGTTCTTAACATCCAACTCATTCCTGTTTCCCTATTGCAAATATGAACCAGTACCAATTGATTTTAAAAATGAATGTGCTGTGATTGAACAATAGCTGCAGGGTGCTGAATCAAAACTACTCTCAATCTTGTGACTTTCTTTAGTGGCTGAATCCCTACAATGAGGATATCAGCTCTAACAATGCACAAATAGTAGAATTGTTGTGTAGTAATCTTTATTTGGGCATCCCAAACTTATCTGCATCACATCTGGATTCATATGGTGGACAAGGACTGAATTTTATCAGAATAATAGTTGACATTTTAGGGTGGACAGATATGAGATCTGTGCAGGTAGCCAGAGAGTATTAAAGCTGCAGGTCAGGGTAGGAAGATCTTCAAGTCTCTGTAAAGGAGGCCGACATCTTTTGGGAAAGAAAAAAACACCACTCCAGACACATGCAGAGCTAGCAAGGCAGAAATCTTTGTGTTCCTTATGCCAGAAAAAGCTTTCAGAACAATAAGAATGGACCTTAAATTATAGAGTTTCCCTATTTCTCAGTACAGCGTGCCCATGTGCAATTTCTCCTCAGCAGCCCTTTCTCTCTTCTTTTAAAATAACACTGTAGAGTTGTTCTGTGAAATTGTTCATTCTTTCAGAAACATGAAGGCACGTGCCTTCACCTTTGTTGTGATCCTCTGCTTCTCCTCACCTCAGCAAGCACTGTAAGACCAAACCTCCAGCACTTTTGCTGGGAACTGTTAAATCATCTGCATACAGCATGAAATGAATTGGGCAAGAATATCTTTAAAGCTGCATTTTCTATTCATTTTCTGAAGGAACTGGAAAGAATAACTTCTGTGTCTCTTTCAATGGGGAAAAAAAAAAAAAAAAAACGTTTTGAATCCATTCAAGTTATTCCTTGTGACAGGACAGAATGTAGCCCAAAATGTACATGCTGCTTCCTTTACATTGAGTCAAATGTACTATGTCTTAACACTTGCCTATACACAAGAATTATAACAGTCTGACTTTTGTTAATTCACACATTCCATACAAGTACAAAGAAAAGATACCTTCCATCCTTTCTATGCTTGTGTGTGGCTCTTTAGCTCCACTCACTGGCGGTGATTTAATTTTTTATCAAGGATTATGAAATAACTTTCTGATTCAAGTAGAATGCCACTGTTTTGCTCTACAAGTCAGAGACTATTTAATGTTTCTGGATGTTATAGCTGGCTATCACATACAGAAGATGAAAAAGGCCAATTCATATTAATTTTTTTGTTTGGTGTTTAGTATTTTAATTGCTATATTGACCAAATAATATTTTGAGTTCCAGAATTCAGATCTATAATTTCTAGAGTTCTTGCATGCTATGAATCAAAAGAATTGATTCTCCATTTAAGAATAGGAGCTTCCTGATGAGAAAACACCCTTCAAGTATTTTCTTGATCTGCCTTTCCACCTCCGTTCTTCAGAGATCTGTAAGAAGCCAATAGGTGAACAGTCCATATGGAAAATTTGTCTGTTCTGTACCTTCTTTTCTGGCTTGTTTTTAAGTGTGATATTTCTAGTGTGCTTTCCCTAAGCAAGTGGCAATGTTTATGCTGAGGGGTGTGGAGCAAAAGGAGAAAGAAGAAATGTTTTAACTTCCTTCTGGGCTTTACAGAAGGTATTCAGACTTAGTGGTATGCCCCTGGTGCACACAGCTATTCAGGAAGGGAGGCAGAAATTGACTGGGTCAGTGCACAGCCACATGTCCTGAGAAACACATTTTCTTTCAAACCAACATGCTGACTTTTGAAAGCTCTAGGCAGCTACACAGTTATTTCTGCAGAGAAGATGAAGTATATTCAAAGCCAAAGCCTGCCCTGCTAACTCTTCTATCACAGAACCTTCTGAAAAGACATAATCTGAGTGTAACTCAGACCCGCTCAGTTCAACAGTTTCCATACGTATGTTACAAAAGTATCATCTGCCTTCTTCCAGCACTTGCCAGTGTTGTTGGATTCCGCAGAGAACTGGGTTCATCAGACCGAGCCCCCAACTAGGGGATTAAAGTAACATCTAAAAAATGCTTCCTAAAAAGAAAATCAGAAGTTGAATTTACAACAGAGCTTGTGATTTCATCTTTTGTATCCTTGTCTACCCCACAGTACCATACTACTCTTTCCCTCTTGTTGGCTCAAGGTCTTTTGTTATCCTAAGTTTAAATATGTTTGAAGGCTTGAGTTGGATGACCTGAGCATGTCTTTCTATGTCTGTTTATCAGACATTACTTTTGTTGTAGCTCAGTAAAAATAAAAGTTTTAGTTTTTCAATTTTATTAAAGTTTAAAATTGTAGAAAATTGATACTTGTTACCCACAGTCTTGGAACTAGAAAGAGGTAGAACACCAATGCATGCTTACCACCAAGGTTTTTTCACTTGTAGCAAGTCACTGTAGTTGCTGCCCTTCGTGTATGGAGATGACTGTTTTTATACTGTTGTACTTTTATTATTACTGATTACATGCTTTTTTTTTTTATCATCGGCTGAAACACACAGACCAGAATTCCACTATTTTTAGCACTGACCAAGCGTAGGAAAAACAACTGAAGATGGTATCACTTCAAATATTTCTGCCTGGAGAAGTTGTGGGTGCCCCATCCCTGTATGCACTCAAGGCCATTTTGGATGGGGCCCTGGGCAGCCTGATTTGGTGGGTGGCAGCCCTGCTCACAGTAGGGAGTTGGAACTGAGTGGGCTTTAAGTTCCCTTCCAGCCTAAGCCATTCTGTGATCCAATGATTTTTAAGTAAACATTTCTATCAAAAACAAATCTTAGTTTTCAAACTGGGCTTCTGGTTTTGATATGTTTGTATCATGTAGTGGTACTGTTTAGTTTGAGTGGACAATTAATGGTATCAAATTGCAAATACATAATTCACTCTTTTTTTTTTTGACACAGATTATTTTAAATGTAGTGGGCTGATTATTAAGAAGGGAAAGAATATTAATGTTTTTTTAATTCTTGTTTTTATAATGTCATTAATTTCAGACTATATAAGCCTTGAATTATAAAGACACAAATGCTCTGTACAGATAAAAACCTATACATAAACTACTGGAAGTCAAATCTGTCAGCTGTGTGCATGGACTACAGTATGATAGAGAGGCTATCTATGAATTAAAATAATTTGAAGTAATGCCACTTTTATTTCTATAAGCAGTCTTCCTGGACTTAAATATAGTAAGGTAGATGTAAAGATTGTTTTGAACTCTCAGCTTATGGGCTGACAGATTCAACAGGAGCAGTATTCAGAAACATTCTTTAATAGGAGAATTTACGTGCAGATAATAGGCTTTTCAGTTTTTAGCAGAATTGCTTATTCTTAGATAAGTAGCCACATATTTATAAGCAAGCATTTCAGTCTGACATGTTACATATATATAGTGATGATTATTCACATCCTATTTCATTATATTTTTGCAAAATCATTTCATTGTTCAGTCCATAACTACAGATTTATTCTAATCTGTGAAATAGCTCCTTCCTCATTACAGCTGACAATTAGTTTAACAAGAAGTTTTGGCATGGAATCCTTTTTGCAGTATATCTCATCTACTACTAGTATGTTTTCTGAATGTCCCCACCTCCATTTCTCTTATCTCCTTCTCTCTTTTTAAGGCCCTCAGGTGCCTATAGACGAGAAACAGGTTTGATTTTTCCAGTGCTAATATCAGCCCATGTGTTGAGCTCCATCACACTACAGCCTGTCCTCCTGTGTCTCTTCCCAGATCCAATACCACCGTTGGGCTGTGCCTTTGTGTGTTCACATCCCTTGCCTGCCTGGTAGGCTCTGGGGCCCAGCACTGGGCTGGTTTGCTGCCATCACCTTGCAGAGTGCATCAAAGTACCCGTTTTCCTACTTCTGTACTAGAATTTTTTCCTCCTTTTCCAACTGTGAAACCCCAAAAGAAGGGCTATGCAAACAGCATGCCAAACATTCGTGAACATATCTCTCTGATAGCTCAGGACATGCTTGTCTTACATGTTCATATTTCCAAGCAAGAGCACGTACCATTTGGTAAGGAAACTGAAAACAAAACAAATAATAATCCAGTTCAGCATAGCAATTCCAGGCTGTTTTCCAGTCTATTTTCTGTGTGAAATCAGGACATTAAGGGTTAAGCATTTCAACCTTATAGTTCTGAGTTGTGTTTGTAGGTCATTTTAAGATGTCAGCACTGAGATACTGCTAACTTTTTTCAAGTGATGTTAAACAGTCTGTTGCTTCTTTGTCTTAAAACAACTCACCTACAAAATATGTATCTCCTCCTGACAGATGGATAACAAGCATGTGGAAAAAATGGCTTTTGTAAGTGACTGGTTGGACTTGAAAGTGGATGTTTTGTATGCAGAAAAATGTATACAGGCCAGCAGTGTCAAAGGCTTAAAAGGAAGAATCATTATAGCTCCTGCTAAATGCAGTTATGCTGCCAAATTGCCTGTGATCCTAGAAAACAAAATCTTGCGAGAATAATCAATGGTTTCCCAGTCTGTTGTAAAAGGCAGGTTCCTTTGAACACAATCTTCCTTCAGTACAGTGTCTTCATTACTTGACACACAGTTTTGCAACTATTAAAGCACTTTTTCAGACAGCTTTGTTGCCATGCATAGGACAACTCTGGAATCTGTGTAAAAGATTTTCAAGGAAAATGAAAGACAAACTAAAGGGAAATGCAAACCAAACAAATGTTCTAGTTAAATAGACAATGTCAAACTATACCGAACTTGCTGAAATTTAGATTAATTATATAAATGAGTCTTAAAATCTTCCAGCTATGGTATGTTGACAGTTATTATAGTTAGACTGAACTACTGTGAGGAAGATATGGTCTGTTTCTTAACTACAAACTGATCTTCCATTTCACACCTGTATGAGGTAACAATTTGAAATGGGACAAGGATCCATCCTTGGTAATCAAATCAATATATACTCGTTATGTAATAGAGGGTTTTACCATCTGACTGTTGTCAAATGGATGCTTTGCAGCAGGAACTGATGCAGGTTGGCCCATTACATCAGGAGAAACATATCCACAGTGATGAAGTTATTTTCCCATTCTGTCAGCCATAGGAGAAATACTGAAATTGTTTTGAGGGCAGAAATGAATTCCTCTTTCATCCTATAGGCTATTAAGATAAACACTAAGCCAATACCATGTACGAGCAAGTTTAACTTCTGTTCTCAGACTGACTGAGTTCTGTGGCACCCAGCCATAATTTCTATTTTATTTCATAATCACTTTGTGCCTTCTTCCATATATGAAAGCAGCCTCTGCTCAGCTGTCACCAACCTCAGTACAGCTGCTAGCTATCAGATAATGCACACTTTCCCTGTTGTGAACTATAGGATTGCACCATATTTCAACTTTGGCAGGTGTCTCCTATACTTTCACCCATTTCTCCTATCCTCAAGTGAGTCATGGGGTACGTTTATCTAGCACCAACCATGATTATGTGGTCCTGAAAACTTCTCCTGACAGCCTAATTAGTATTGCTAAGTCTATGCATATCTATTCATCTTCCAGCTGAGTGTCATGTCTAACCACTGTATATGCAAAGTCGGTATCTCAGATCATTTGTGACAAAACCTGTTACCTTGATTTACAAATCAGAGTATTAAGAATATAGCTCCGTATTGTACTAGCTCTAGTGGCAAAATGATCCAGGTGTTTAAAACAAACTTTGTCTAATTTTATTTTTTTTTAGTTGGGTCATTCTTGTGATGAGATTATGGCATACCCCAGAATAAATTTCACCATTCTTAATGGGAGGAGGAAGCACAGCACATTGCTGCCAAGGGGGAAAAGTGAAGGGATAAGACTAGAAAAGACTGAAAACCGGCTATGTCGTGGTAGGAAACATCCTTTGTTTTGAACCAGATTTACAGATCAGGGTTAGTGACTTTCCATCTTGTTCTCAGAGTTGTTATTCAAAGCTGGTCAAAACCAAATGCTATTACAAGTTTATTTGACAGGTAGAAAGTAGATACATGCCACTGACAGGAGTATGATGGATGAACGTGGGAAAAGAAAATGAAAATGAAGTTGAATATATTCCTTGGCTCTTAGAAGAGAAATATTTCTAGTTCTTGTTTACCTACAAGATTCATAGGCAGCAAATATCCTTAACTATTTAAATGATCGTCTATTTTTTTGCATGCAGGCAATTTGTACATTAATAAGTATCCTAAATATTAGATTCAAGGAATTTTACAATACCCAAGGACTGAACCGCATAAGAAAGAATTGTACTTAGTCAAACAAGAGGCTGTTTCAGTTTTTTAGCCTGTATTTATGAGATTTTTCTAAGTCACATAGTTTTAAACAAAGCCTGAATCTATTATTTCAAAATTTTAGCATATCATATAAATGTAAATTACATTGCAATCAGAGGAATGAATTCATCATAAACAGTCTCTTTATGGAAAGCATTAAGGAGACACTGCGGATAAAGGAAGAAAATCTCATTACTCTATTGTGAAAGTACATGATTATAATAGCTCTTGACATCAGCCAGTGATGTATCTTATGGAAAACCACAGGGGAAGTAAATGCAGAATCTCTCATCAGAAACAAATTGTTTCTTAAAACTCTTGTGAGAAGGGCTCTTTGAACACATCTCCTGAAGATGTAGCTTGAGAAGCTGGTGTTAAGGTGTCTGCAATGTTGTAGGGTGGGAACGGGACAGAAATATGTTTGCAGTTCATGATCTGTCATTGTTAATTGGTATCAATCACCATCCATCTGTAAACCTCAGCTTCCAGTCCCTCTTGCTGCAAATTTTTGCTCTCTTGTTAGGGCAAAAAGCAGGAGGCCAAATTATACAGAATAGAAAACAGTTTGTGTAGATGGTCCCAAAAGAGTGGGAAAGATTTTTTTTTTTTTTTTTTTTTGCCCTCACCTTCCTTTACTGTTTGTGGGACAGTCAGGGAGCACCATGCTCTGAGAGATCAGAATACACTTCACTAGCACAGGAATGTTACAGAGGAGACCTAAGTGTCCTGTCTGGCCTTGTCTCAATGGATCATCCCATGGAGACAGCGGGAGTCCTCAGTGCAGAGAGCATGAGCCCTGCTCAAATTTTCTCTCTGACCAAATGTTTACTGGAGAGGAGAAAATGTGGCTGAGACAATTCTTGGTGAGCTGAAAGATCAAATCACAAAGAGCTCAACACTTCTAACAGGAAAATGCAAGATGGTCCAATTCTGAATTGTAATGTCAAAAGAATAAGGGTTAGTGACACTGTAAAAACCTAGATTAACATTAATTTTCATTTCAGAATCATTTTGAGTTTTTCTTTTCAGATTTTTTTTTTTAATTTACAGACTTGTTGCTTGATAATGTTTGTTTTGCTAGAACTTCTGGGTGGGACGGAGGGGGAAATGAGTCTGTAAATATTTGTATTTAATGAAATATAACCTGAGATAAAACTCAAGACTATGAAAAGATCTGTGCTCCAGTCTGGACTGTTTATAACATCTTCAAAACTTAGATGATCGTGTCTTTTTTTTTTTTTAAGATTTTCCTAAGTTTGACAGTCTGTGTCCCAAAACTTAGCAGATAAGACCCTTTTTTAGTCTTCCTGTTTTCTCCTCACCTTGTAGCAATCTAACAGCAAGTGCTCTGGATGTTTCAGGCTGTCTGTATGTTAAAGACTAAAGATAGGTCACTACCCACAGTATTTTCTTTGAATACTTCCGGACCAAAATAATATTCATCAAATTAGCAACTGTTGTGGAATATGTAATGGTCTGTAAGACAGTGTTTAAAGCTGAAACATTTGAACAGCTGTGCAATGGATAACTCATGGAATTTATAACAGAAGGGAGTTCTTGTTCTTGTTTATTAGATAAGATTTCCCACTGTAAGTGATCCTCCTGTCTTTTTTTATTATTTTTGTTAAGAAAACAAAACTGTGTTAACATATTTACGAACATCAAGTTTAAGCAAAGATCAGCCATTATATTGAATATCAGGAATATAAACATTTCTCAGGCTTCTGGAGAAAGTGATTATCTCCTAAATGGATATTACTGGGATGTTTGAAGACAGCGTTTGCAATTCATATCTGATTTACTTTCCAATTAAACAATGCTCACAGAAGTACTAATAATGAAATATATGTAAAATCATCCAGTATAAATACCCACAGTGATCTATCTCCATGTCTCCTTATATCTGGAGTGTTTCTGAAATTCTATGCCTCCATAAACTTTTCTCATACAATTGTATTAATTTCAACAACAGTGAAATTAACTTGTAGATATTATTATTTGAAACAGACAAAATTTAGGAATAAAATACACTTTAGAAGAAATGTCTTGCTGATAAGCAGTGCTGTATATTTCTAATATAGCAAATTCTTATTTTAAATTTCATACTCAGAAAATCCTCTTTTCAAGTTTGTCCCAAACTTACTGTGCACATACCATGTAGGTTAAGAGTATGGCATTCACATCATGTAAAAAACCTAGGAAGGCTGGAAGGTCTGACCTGGCTGGGATTTGAATCTGCTTCTGTGCAGGGTGTATTGTCCCCCAGACCATTGCAAACCACATGGTAAAAGTTCAAGTAAATCGTGGTTATTTTCTACATTAATCACAAGTATTTATTTTTAAATACCTCAGGCAAATGTGCTGTATTCAGACCCTGGCAGAACAAGACAGGCACTGTTAAAAACTTGTTTGAACACATTGTTTCGATAAAATGTTTGAATTGTCTTTCATAGGCTTTATGAAATACTAGTATTGGATTTATGAAATATATAGCTTTTTATGTTCATAAAAATGTTTATAGGAAGAAAGGATTGTGGGCATATGGATGAATACATGCTTACACCGCATTCATGCAACTGATTTGAAAACACTTTTTGGGCTTGTGGGGAAAAAAACAGCTAATGTATGGGACTGAGTCTCATGAGTAGTCTATTTCTTTCAAGGCCTAACAAAGCTGCTGAAGTGGTATTCAAAACAATAAGAAATCTAGTTGGATTCATCTGTGCTTATTTCTACTCATATTCACAAATCCTTGGGGATAATCTAGACAGTGAGGTCAAAACTTATTTCAGATAAGTATTCAGCCTGCTGTGGCCCTTCAAGTTGCTTTGTTCATCCAGTTGGGTGAACGACAGCCCAAAAAGTATTTGATTTGGTTCATTGAGTTCAATATTGAAAGCTCACTGAAAACTGGCTTATTCGTTATATTACTTTGAACTATATTCACCTGCAATATTGGCTTGATATTTTCAAGCACAGATATAGTGTCTTTGACCTCACCTAGGAACTATTAAGAGAATCTAAGATTTGGTAAATTGTTTGGCCAGCTCTGCAAATTCATACAAATATTTTCTTGAATAATCTGTCAATACAGAATGAGACAAATTTATCAGACAAGTTAATCATTATATACTTCTTGCCCATAGTTCACTACTCAAAATGCCTTTTGATTTCAGATGACCTTTTTTTTGTATACTGGGTATATATAAAAAAAATCCATAGCAGGAAGAGCCAAGGTGCTATAAATTTCAGAGAAGGTTAGTCCAAGTTTCTATGCATATGCGCATAGGTTCAGCTCTGGTAAAGGACTGGTGTTTCTGCAGTCTGCTTTTTCTTATTTGTGCGGCAAAATCAATTTAACCAGAACAGTAGAAAGATTCTCTGAAAAAAGACAAGAGCTCAATCCTGCGGCTCAGCAAGACTGTTTCATTACACTTGACCTTAAAACTCAGATACCAGTCCCCAGATCCGAGCAGTCTCTCCACGTATTCAGACACGTGTCCCACATGTGTATGTGCACAATGAAAGCTACCCATGTTTCAAACTGGCTTCTCTGTGCATGTCCTATGATAGAAAGCGAATATTCCTAATCCTATTTCCACCTATCAGATGAATCTGCCAGAGCAACAAACCACAGGCATGCTCCTCCCTGAAGTGAAATGAAACAAAATATATCATCCAACAGTCTTGTTTTTGTCTTTTTTCAATTTGTTTGTTTCAGGCAGGGAGCAGGAGAGTGATTATTATTATTTTTTTTTAGTTAAGGATTTGGAGCTCTCTAGTGCAATAGAAGTTTCAATTTGAAGCTGAATGTGTATTGCTTCAACATTAACACAAAATCCATCTCTTCTTTCTCTTTATTTCTGTAAATGTAGGTAGGGTGTAACTGGTCTGAGGCTAGTATCTTTGCCTTCTGTGATCCTAAGGTAATGCATTTGGGCATTAGGCTGATCTAGTGAATTAATAATAGGATACTCTCAAGGTCTCATTAAACTAGTGATGGACTACTTACACACCAGTTGGTGTAGTTTTTCAGCAGATAGATAAAAGTCTTGTCTTCTATCCCCAGAGGCAGATATTTTAGTCTCTAAATCTAGTAAAACTTGCAGCAACAGTTGAAAAACTACACAGATGTCATAAGATGCACAAGCAAAATTTTCCCACTAGGCTTCAGTTACTGAGTCTTTTTTTCTATTACTTCAGAAAGAGATCAGTAATAAATAGTGACTGATGGAAGCTTTTTTTCTGCAAATCAAAGTCATTCATCCTGTGTTCTGTAAAAATTGAGGTGTGACAAATCCAGAAGTCCTTTGCGTAAATCTGTTCATTGGAACAGCCCTGGATTGGCCCCGCATGTTTGATCCCTATATCTTTTGCCCAGTGTGTGAAAATAAACGCAATAGCCAGAAGATGTGTAGCCTAGTAGTTAAGCAGACTAGGCTCTTGCTTCATCTGCTTAGACTTTGCCACTGAGGATTACATTTTTGAAGGTAGTTTATAATTTTGGAGGAGTACTCTGTCTAAAAGATCAAAGAACCTTGTGTTTGGCAAGCCGAAAATAAAATGCACCTGCAAATGGGGAGCAAATGTTAAGAACCTAAAACACCCTTAAAGCAATGCCACTGATTCCAGGGATCTTTGGGTCAATTGCTTAGGCCTTTAATTCTGTGCCTATCAATTGGTAGCAGGAGGCAGATGAAATGAATGCTCTGGACAGGCAGTGCAGTTCAGTAGAGCTGCAGGTCAGAAAATTTATGTTTTTACCCACATCTGCCTCTGAGGCAAATCATTACATCCCTCCCTAGCTTGCTATGGGATGATACTCACCCACCCTTTAAGGCATTGCACTTTGTGCTCCACCAGCAGTAATCATTTTGTGACTAGGAGGTATAATTATTTGAAATACTATGAGATGTAAGATGCTCTGAAAGTATGGTGTTATCATGATTAATAATGAAAATGCAAAGAGAATAATTTCCAGTAAATTAACACAGAGTGACACATCAGTTCCAATCTTGCGGGTTTTAGGCATGGCATTTCTTCCCAAGAGTAGCAGTAGGATCTTTCTGCCTTCATTCATTTCAGGCAGCAATTAGGGTCAGATTGCCTTTTAAATTTTTAATAACTGCTCGGGACATTTTATTTTATGGTGATTCCATAACATGCATCCCTGGGCTCCTAAATTCATCACCAGGCTTCTGAACAAACAGAGCCAGCTGATTCCTCTGTGTGTAGCTCAGATGACCCTCCTTTAGAGTTTTCTGAAGGTCAAGTGAAACATCCAGAGGAGTCTTTTTCATTTTTCACACCCTTCTTTCCACCCACCATCAAGTCAAGCAAAGCTTCTCTTAATCATTATCAGGGAGACAAAAAGTTATAGTGCAGAGCAATGGACCAGAATTTCACACTCCATTTGCACAATAACTCTGAGGGCTGCTAATGTGCTGTTTGCTTTTTAGCAGGCATCTCTGCAGCCATCACTGAAATGCATTTTGGCGCTGCTCCCAGGGCAACTTAACTATTTATGACAGCTTGTCTTGAAGTGCATACACGAGCTTTAGGATGTCCACGGCAATCTGCAAATTGACCCATCCACATGGCATTTGAGATCAGATGGAAAGAGCTTTAATAACGTAATGAAGTTTAGGGTAGATGTCATTTTTAATTTATCTTTTTTACTCATTCTCCGGCAGTAGCTCCTATTTTCCCGCCCATCTTCTGGCTAGGATATGTCAAATTGTGAAATCCTCCCATATTAACAGATGCTAATGACTTGACTCAGATTTGGACTGTCTTTTATTACACATTCAGTCAGACAATAAATGGGAATCATAGACTCCCACCCTGCTTAAACCATTTTCCTGTAGAGAGAGAACCTGCTGTGCCAGACCCAGCTGTTTGCTTATTGTCCAAGAAGAGTGATGGATGAGTAATTTAAAAGACAGAGGGTCTTCATGACAGCTTTCATTTCCATGCTCCTCTAAGGTTGAAAGGTGGATTTTATTCATCAAACTTTTATTTCAACTTTTTATTCTCTCTCTTAGAAGTAAAACTGCCTAATAAAATGTCATTTTCAGACACAAGCAATAATAGAGAACAAGCTTCAGCTGAGGTTCAGCTTCAAACCCCAGCAAGACTGGGGCATTATCTCAGGGAGCTTCAGTAAGGTGAGAAAGATTCCTAACTGAGTTGCTAATTTATTCACAAGGCAGCTTCTATTAAGCTACTCCATCTCATTAGTCCTTTCTATGGACTTTCTATGTCCAGATGTAATTTGTTACTGAAAGTTGAAGAAGAAGGAGTTTCGGCTACTTCCCATCTTTCCCCTTTGGTTTTTTTTTTTCCACCTTGTTTGACTATAAATATTTTGTACCACTGTTGGTTTAAAACGTATATCTTTCTAGAACACATTGCAGCTTTCCCCTTAATTCATCTCCTTCGGTGATAATTATCTTCCTCTCTCTCTCTCTTTATCCCCCAGTGGGCAAGCAGCATTCTCACTTCTCTCTTTGCAAATATCTTCCATTCTGTGGGTACTTGTCACCTTTTCACTCTGACTCTAACTGGTTTGCATAATTACATTACACTAGAGCCAGTTATTCCAGGTTGCTCACAGTTTGTTTATTCACTTCTAACTAGTGAAAGTACCTAAAATTTGCTCATTTTTCTGACTATATTATTAATTCTAAGAAAAGATATTCTCTCACTATGCATACTTTTCTTTATAATCTTAAACAACTGTGGTTATATGTCTGTCTATATGTGTATATGTATATATGTGTACATACATATTATACACAAGTACCTACATATTATACCTATAATATATAATAATGAGGACTGCTCCAAAAATAATGCTTTCTGTCTTATGATGTTGGCCTGCGACATCAGAGGCAGATGTTGATGGCATGGCAGTAGTGGCTGAATCTTCCCACCTATATTCCATTATATTTTATTGCCACGTGACAGATGGCAGCAGGGGAGGAGGTTGACAAAATGGTCTCCATAAATGTTCAGCAAGCATCAATGAATGTCAGTGGGTGCAGTTTTTCCCCTAGGAGGAATTCAGTGCTACACCTTTGCTTCATACACACTTCCATGTCTGACACCAAATAGTAGATGTGAGCACAGTGAGGTGGTGGGTGATGCATTTCAGCACTGGCAACAGTGACTTGAAATACAAGCCACATATACGGATGGCCATGCAGATTTTTTTGAGCACAGCATGCAGGTTCTTGTTCACTGCTGGCAAAAATGCATAGATAGCAGTGGTGACT
The DNA here is from genome assembly GCF_987193195.1 of Phasianus colchicus. Classification (NCBI taxonomy): domain Eukaryota; kingdom Metazoa; phylum Chordata; class Aves; order Galliformes; family Phasianidae; genus Phasianus; species Phasianus colchicus. The sequence continues at coordinate 22,363,309 of NC_143440.1, forward strand.
ATTTTGAAGAGTAGTGTTTTGTAGCTAAGAATATTTTCCATCAAATAGTGGTATTGTGCTCTTTGTGTCTGTTGTAGTTTCCATGTAAATAAATAGGAGACATTAGTTTCAGAATTACATATATATATATATATATATATATATGTATATAAAATATGATTCTGTATAACATCCAAGTCCAATGGTGATGAAAAAATATTCATAACCTAGGAACTAAAGAGACCTTCAGGAATAAATGGAATTTTATTATGTCCCTTTGAAATACTACACTTGTACAAAGTACTGCTGTTTTATGTGAAGTTCCCAATACAGGACAGACATGGATCTGTTGGATTGCATCCAGAGGAAGGCTACAAAAATGATCCAAGGAGTGAAACATTTCTCCTATGAGGACAGGCTGAGGGAACTGGGGCTGTTCAGACTGGAGAAGGAAAGGCACTGGGGAAACCTGAGAGCAGCATTTCAGCATCTAAAGTACCTGTTGTGATAAGACAAGGGGAAGTGGTTTCAAACTAAAAGATTTAGACTGGATATAAGGAAAACTTATTTCATGGTAAACATGGTTAAGTTCTAGAACAGTTTGCCGAGAGGAGGTGGATGCCTCCTTCCTGGAGACACTCATGATCAGGCTGGACCAGGCTCTGAGCACCCTGATCTAGCTGTGGTTGGCCCTGTTCTTTGCAGGGCGGTTGGAAGAGTTGGTCCCTTCCAACTCAATTCTATGATTCTGTATGGAAGTGTTGCTGGTGTCAGGGTTAAAATGTAGGAGCAGAGCAGGACAGCCAAGTGCTCTGAGAAGGTATCTGAATGCATTGCCTCAACCTGTTACTTAATTAATGTTATTGATACAGTTCAACAATTGCTAACATCACATGCAACAGAATCTTCATGTAAGACAAATCTGGTTTATAATGTTCCGTGGTTAAAATGCTGACAATTAGCCTGCTCTAGTTTTTCTCTTGTACTTATAACAAGGCTGCACTGTAATTACAGGAGCCAGGAAAAGGGATAGCAAGTGATCAAGGGCAAACATAAAGTTTTCCCCTATAAAGTTTTACTACATTCAGTCCTAGGAAAGGATATTTATGAATTACAGTATTGAGCTGAAAAGATATTTTGTTTTGGTTTATTTGGTTTTGCTTTTTTGTTTCATCAAAGACAGATGAACAGAGAGCAAGCAACAGAGTTAAGAAACTGAAATTGTCATTGTTGTCGTTGCCTTAAACACAGACTTTCAACAAGAGCTAACATTTCCTGTGATTTAAGATGGTGGATGGAATGGTATCTTATGTGAGAGACTACAGATTACAAAACATTTCTTCCTTGTGTCTGTGGACATTTGTCAGCCCCAGTTTACTCATGACAGCAGCAGAGATCGTTCCCACAACAATAATAATTCACAAAATAAAGCATTTGTGTGCTTTTTTTTCCCCCAAGGACCTGATTGATCTACTGTCAGTAGATTCATCAGCAAAGCCCTCATTGCTTCAAGAGTGGTTTCTGAAGAAATGACTACAAAGAATTTGTCTTTCCTTGACCCACAAATGTGAGATCAATTGTGTCTAAGCAGTATTCTCATGTTTAGCATCAGTATGAATTGCATTGGTTGGTCAATTTTGCTTTGGTTGCTTTCAGTTTGTTTTAAAGAGTGTTGCCTGAAAGAATTTGAAGTTTTTATGCTTTTTTTTTTAACTACTGGGTCCTTGCCACTCCAGAGGAACCGCATCAGAAGACTAGCACAGAGCTATCAGCTCACTGACCATTCTTTTATGTAATCTTCAAAATCACAGAGATTATAGAAAGCAGGACTAAAGCTGGCATTTCTCACATCTGAGTGAAGTTACAAAGTTTACCATTTGCGAGTTTGGAGACTGCCACCTGGTGAAACCCTCAGGTCATTTATTGAAAGCCTCTGCAAAAAACTGGCCTGTGTTCATTCACCCTCTCTGTAAGACTCATGGTTTTAAAGACCAGTGTTACACATCCCTTTCCTAGGCTTGGAGAATGCTAGGGCTCACAGTCACTCATCAGAGAATTATAAAATCATTTAGGTTGGAAAAGACCTTCAAGGTGACCTGATGTCCCTTAATGTTGCATCCATACTCACATGAAAACAATTTCCATGGCTTTTTCCATCTATTATGCCTTTTTTTTGAGATGAAGGAAATATGTCTGCACACAATGCAACCACAACATGAAGTTTATAGTGGCATAATGATGATCTGTGTTTTCTTTTCTGTATCTTTCTTGAGCAGCTCTAACAACTGCTGGGTGGTTTGTTTGTTTTTGTTTTGTGGGGTTTTTGTTTTTGTTTTTGTTTTTTCTGTTATTCAACTCTAAGCTACCATTCTCCAGAAGCTTTTCGTTATGACACTAACATTCTTGAATAGTCACAGTAAACTCAAAGCCCGTCACCTTGTATCAATCAATTTCCACAATGTGAGTCTTTCATCATTTTTTATGATAAAAGGAGATATATAAATGGGAAACTTTGTCATCTTGCTCAAACATACTCACAACATCAACTTCAGCATGCTCTCCTTATTGTCATGTTGTGATCTGGTATTTGCAGATCATTGTCAATGAATGGAAAAGGAACAAGGGTGCAAATAAATACTTAATAAATTAATTAAAATTATTATTTTTTTTTTAGTTTATTGTAACATTATTGGAGAGAAGAGCTGGCAGTTGTGGGTCCTTTCATTCTGTAAGTCTGCTACTTCCAAAACAGAAATAGAGCAAGCCGTCCTTAATAATTTGTTTAACTGAAAGGTCTGCAGTCTCTTGGGAAAACATATGAACAATCTCAATAGAATACTGTCTCTTTTCATTTCTGTATGCAGATTTTCATTAGCAAGCTATGGTCGTAGGCAAGCTCAGAACCAACCTTTTTTAGTTATTGTCAGTGTAAAATTATTTTTAAAAACCAACAACTTCTCAAGTTGACTCCTTTTCTTCTGCAGATGTTATCAGAGCTGGGAGTAGCCCATTGTAAATTATTTCATGGTGAGAGTCCCAACTCTGAGTCTCCTGCATTTCACAAAAGAAAAATTCCTGTTGTCAGCTAAAGTGTGATCTCCATCTACAGCTCTTGAGTGCACAAGGGAAGCCAAAGGACGACCCAGCACTCAGTTCTTGCATCTAACCCCTTGCTCTTACCACTGTCCTGCTAGGAGCCTTGTTGAGGAGGTAAGGCTGCTAGCTCATACATTTTGTTTTTAACTTTCTTGTAAAACTGAAAGCAACAAAAGTTCTCCCTGGAATTGTTTTGGAGTCTGGGTGAAACAAACAAGGTCATTGTGTGGCTGTGCACTTACTGGGATCTGCAAAACCTTGCATTTTCTTTAGAAGATATTTTTTATTTCTTGCACTTGATGATGTCACAGTTTGTATGATGACTTGCACAAAAGCCATATATTTATACATACACATATACATGTATACATACATATGGAACTCAATATATAGACATTAGCCATGAAAAATATCTCAGTTTAAATGTAAAATAAATTCTTACAATGCACAATTTCACAGTAGAGTTTTGTCAACAAGCATTTCAATCTTTCTGAAGTTATGCAAAAAAAAAAGTACATTTTATAATCTAAAATCCAAAAGAGGGTGACTTCTCTTTAAAATATATATACATTTTAAAAAAATTAGATGTTCTACTTAATTTAAATTATAAGAAGCCATCCTCTTTCAGCTGCTGACAAGTCTCCGCAGGCAAATAGTAGGGGGAGGTAAGAAGGGATTAAGCACTGAAAGAAACTGAGATGCCAAAAGTAATGTGCAGTTTGTGTGGGGATCAGGGTTGCTTTTTTCAGCAATGTGTTCATAAATTTTATCCTGAGTGTATACTGTGAACAGAAAGTCAAGGATTTAATACTACTGGCAGTAAGCCAGCAGCATGCGGGGAAGGTTTTATATGAAGTCCCCACACACCACTCTGCTTATCCACCTCAAATTGATCTGCAAAGCCTCTTGCTCATATTCGTTCTGGACTCCCCATGTACAGACATATTGGCACATCTCAGGGGAGGTTTAAACAACATCTTACTACTCCAACCCTAAAGGTCACCAGCAATTCTGTCACCCACATCATAATTCTGAGTTTCAGATTTCCCTGCAGCCTCTTTGCTAGAACATGGCTCCTTCATGATAGCTCCCAGTAACTTTTTGGCTTTTCATTCCTGTCTCTTTCACATCAGCTAATGCTATTCCTTACTCATGAAAAGAAGAACTTTAGAAACCGCTCACTCAGGCTGAATTTGAATCACCAACCAGCTCTATATGCTATTTAGGGTTACTTGAGCCTTTCAACCCAGGAGAACTATTAATCTAAGTCAGTATGCAATTTTCATGAATTCTCTAGCTAAGAAGCTAGTCATTAAAATGAATACTGAAAGAGTATCGCATCTGAAATGCTGAAAACTGATAAAGGCCACATAAGAAATTTGCAGATCTAAAGGGAATAGCTTGTATGGGTATGAAAGCTGAACTGTCAAATATGAGCTTGGAAGTCATCGTCTTTCTGAATGCTACCTTAAACCACAGGATAATTCTTATGTCAAAGTATCAGATTCAGACATTCAAAGGCTGCTGAATATCTTACCTTGCAGTTAGTTCCAGTAACTTTAAGAAAATCATAGATCGTGCTTTTGGATTCTAAACCACAGTGAATTCTACTGTCTGCTCAGTGAAATTGAAAACACTGCCTAAAAAGGACAGAAATTTCCAATAAATAGTTTGCAGCTGAAAACAAGGTCCTCATTATGCTGAGAACTAATTTGATTTCACTAGAAACTATCAGCAGCCATCACCTATTTAGGCATGAAGAGAATCTTCCATCATTCTAAGCTTCTAGATCACCCAGGTGAATGTACGGCCTAACTACATAGGGGGTTGTCTTCCCAGTAATTGCTGGGCCAGAGCAGCCTGGAGACATCAAAGCCAGCTCCTTGCCTCTGGACAGTTTCCTTGCCAGAGGATCACCAAGTTAGTAAAGCTGAACAAAAATTCAAAGCCAAAATTATAGTATCTGAAATGAAAGTCCTACTAAGGGATGTTGGTTCTGTTATAGTGAAAGCACAAATTAATTATTAGAAAATTTGAGAATATAACAGGATAAGAAAAAAGAAAAATACTTACCATGAGAATATAACAATTTACAAATCAAAAAAGCATCCAGTTTTTCCCCAGCTTGCTTCTCAGGAAAAGTTTGTTTCAGTATTTTAGCTTGGGTATGCATAAATTAATAAACCATAAAACTATACACCTTATTTATAATGTTTTATATGAAGTTTTAATTATGAGCTATTCTCTTTGCATTTCCTAGGCCAGTAAAGCCCATCTTGGACAATGAATATTTTATTATTACGAAAAAAATAAAACAATTTGCTTATCAGATGGGAGTGATGATCTCAAGTGTCATTGAGAGGAGAATGAGAAACAAGTCTCCTTCTTCCTCTGAACAAGGAGTCTAGTTTTCAAAAAGGCTGAACACCAACACTTTTGTTGAGAGTAGTAGTTTTTGCCATCTGAATTTCTATTTATCAATGATGTGGTCTTCATTTAGCCTCATTCAAAATCATTTCTTAGTTCTACGGTGCACTGGCCCCAGAAACATGAATTTTCTTTTTCATCCTCAAGAGAATAGCTCAGATATTTCTTTACATTCAATGTGAACAGCTTCTACAGGAATTGAACAGGTTCCCAAAGATTCTTATATTTTAATCACCTGCTGTTTGCATTTGCATACTGTTGTATGTGTGTGTTGTTGTAACTGCAGGAAAGCAATGCCCTTTATTGAACAATAGCAGAACAATTCTAGACTTCTCTCATTTTCTTATTAGTTAGAGATTCTCCTCTAACTCATGTTTAAATTGAGTCACTTCTTTCAGAGCTAGGTTCTCTCCAGTATCTACACAGTGCCTAGGCTGTCTTCACAAACTTAATGCAGTATTGAATGATATGCAAACTGAAGATTATTTTGCTTGCTTTGGCAAAGCCAGTACTGGAAGAAAGCTTCCAGTTTTCCTAGGAAAGAAAGTAAAGAACACTGCAAACACCAAAGAAAGCTAACTAAATGTAAGTGAATTACTTCAAGCAAAATTTTTTGCGTGGTACAGACAGCCCCCACAAATCTAGCTTAAAATCTGTGATCACCACACTCAAAGACCTCACTGAGGTGCAGAATCTTTTCTACTGCATAACTTGTTCTGTGTAAGAAAAAAAAATGCCACATACAGATTTCTAACATCTATTTGGTTGTTAATGTTCTTGATTGGTCTCCTCAGTCAAGTACTAACTTCCTGAACCTCGTTATCTTACAAGATATGACGAAAGTATGCTGCGAGAGAGCGCCATTTAAGCAAAAGAGTTCTTGATGCTGGTACTAATGCCTCCAAGGCTGTGAGCCTTCCAGAAAGAGAAACTATATGTACAGTAGCTATTGTGAAAAAAAAGAAAAAAAAACACCAAAACCCTGACATATGTTAAGGTTTTCATATGGCATCTTATTCCACAATATCAATCAGTCTCTGCGATTTCTCACTTGCCTGCTTGAACTGTTTATTTTGCAGCCAACTATGTGAAAGCACTGTCACTTCTGCTTTCCTTCCAAAGGCAGTTAGTAACACATACTAAGCAGGTGTGTGAAAATTAACCCATGTATGTGCATTTCCATGATATGATTGTCACCAGACATAGTAGAGAAGATTTTTCATTTGTGTAAGTATACTGAGACCAAAGATTCACACTTGTCTATCTTCATATATGGTAGGTCAGTGGAAAGTTACCCAACTTTTTTTTTTTTTGTTACCTAACTGTTATTAAAAAAAAAAAAACAAAAAAAAAGCAATACTGAATTTGCTATAGTCCTGTGGTATATGTCAAGTGTAGGCTGGAAACAAACCTTTCTAAACTCCAGCCTAAGACTTGCATAGTGTTGTGCCATACCATCCAAAAAAACAGCACTAATGAATCACACCAGTTCAGAAGGATCCTTACAAAATGATGTAATTCTTCATCCCACTGACATTATTGATTATCTTTAAGAAGACACTTACCAGGATAAATTACTTGTTGTTATCTGCAAACCAGACTTTTCACATTCTTGGACATCAAATTAATACTCTTAGATTTGTTGGTTATTTCAAGATCAATATACATAGCCTCATAATAGCAGAAAATTAGTTTGTCAATAGGAATTGACCAGTGCACAATGCCAAAATTGCAGTTATGCAGATTGCAGCTACTTTGCATGTGTGTGTATATATGTGCATTTTGGTTCAAGAAGACTCCCTCCCTGACATGTCTAATCGTGAAAGTCAAAGTTTTCTACTCCATTGCAAGCCAAATCTGTGATTACTAAATTTGGTAAATTGAGGAAATCAAACCTCGAGATGATGTTGTCAGAGGCTTTCAAAGTACAGATTATTTTCTTGACCTCCCTGCCCTGAAAAAAATCAAATGCATGGCAAGAGGATTTTCTTGGGACCTTCTTCCATTCACTTGAATTCTAAGTTCCAAGAACTGCACTCATATGGAAAGAATTGTCCCTTTGCACAAAGCAAAATCAAAAAGGCAAAAGCCAAGACTGAACTCAAGCTCGCACTGGGATAAAAGGTAACAAAAAACTTTTTTACAGTAAAGGGAGAGCTAAGGAGAATCTCCAGCCTTTACTGGATGTAGGAGGGAATGTGACCACTGAGGATAAGGAAAAGGCCGAGGTTCTCAATGCCTTCTTTACATCTATCTTTAAAAGTCAGACCAATTATTCTTGGGGTTCACCAACCGCTGACTTGGAAGTCTAGGATGGGGAGAATAAACCCCCCACAACTCATGTGGGAGTAGTTAAGAGACGTACTGCTGCACTTGGACTGTCACAAGTGTTCAGGGTCAGGTAGGATCCACCCAAAGGTGCTGAGGGAGCTGGTGGAGGTAATTGCTATGCCACTTTCCTCCATCTATCACTATTCTTGGTCAACCATAGAGATCCCAGAGGATTGGAGGTAAGCCAGTGTGACTCCCATCTACAAGAAGGGTCATAAAAAGGTTCCAGGGAATTACAAGACTGTCAGTCTGACCTTGGTGCCAGCAAGGGTGTCAGCAACTGATCATCTTGAATGAGATTATGTGCCATATACAGGATAACCAGGGGATCAGGTGCAGCCAGCATGGGTTCATGACAGACAGGTCCTGCTTGTCCAACATCATCTTCTTCTATGATTGAGTGACCAGCCTGGTGGATGAGGGAAAGGCTGTTGACAGTCTACCTAGACTTCAGCAAAGCCTTTGACACTGCCTCCCACAGTATTCTCCTGGAGATGCTGGCATCCCGTGGCTTGGACAGGTATACTCCTTGCTGTGTAAGGAACTGACTGGACAGCCAGGCACAGAGATTGGTGCTGAATGGGGTTGAATCAAGCTGGTGACTGGTCACAAGTGGTGTTCCACAGACATCAGAATTGGGGCCTGTCCTGTTCAATATTTTTTTTTGGTGACCTGGACTGAGTGCACCCCTAGTAAATCTGCAAAGGGCACCAAGCTGGGAGGAAGAGCTGATCTGCCTGGGGGTAGGAAGGCTCTTTAGGGGGATCACTGGGCTGAGGCCAGTGGAATGAAGTTCAACAGGACTGACTGCTAGGTCCTGAACTTTGGCCACAACAACCCCAGGGAAGGTTACAGGCTTGGGGCAGAGTGGCTGGAAGACTATGTGGAAGAAGTGAACTTAGGGTTTTTGGTCGATGCTCAGATAAACATGAGCCAGTAGTGTGCCACCATAGCCAAGAAGGCCAATGGCATCCTGGCTTGTATCAGAAATTGTGTTGCCAGCAGGAGCAGGGAAGTGATTGTCCCCCTGTACTCAACTTTGGTGAGGCTGCACCTCAAGTACTTTGTTCGGTTTTGGGCCCCTCACCATAAGAAAGACATTGAGACCCTAGAATATGTCCAGAGAAGGACAACAATGCTGGCAAGGAGTCTGGAACACAAGTCCTATGGGGAGCGGCTGAGGGAACTGGGATTGTTTAGTCTGGAGAAGAAGAGGCTCAGGGAAGACATTATATTTCTCTATAAATACCTGAATGGAGGTTGTGGTGAGGTGGGAATCAGCCTCTTCTCCCATGTGATAAGAGGAGATGGAATGGCCTCAAGTTGCTCCAGTGGAGGTTCAAGTTGGATATTAAAAAAAATTTCATCTCTAAGAGTGGAGCACTGGAATGGGCTGCCCAGGGCGATGCTTGAGTCACCATCCCTAGAGATATTCAAAGAATGTTTAGATGTACTGAGGGACATGATTTAGTGGGGAGATATTGGTGGTAGGTGTACAGCTGGACTGGATGATCTTGGAGGTCTTTTCCAACCTTGGTCATTTTTTGAATCTGTATGCATTGCTACTACAACTCTGTGAGGAAGAGAAGGGGAAGAAAAGGTAAAAACAAGAAGAGTAAATCATATTCCCAGAGGTGGTAGTAAATATTACCCATAAACGGCTCTGACTTGTACATTTTGCAGTGTGACTGGTTTAGAGTTTTACATGAATATGGTATGTGAATGACAGAGAGAATAGCCCTCCTTAACAAAAGAACATTATGCAAGCTTTCCCTTTTTGTGAACGATTCATTATTTATATCCTACTGTTATCTGTCAACTTTAAACTGTAGCCTGTTTTAAACAGAATGAACAATACTTGTATCTATATGCAAAAAGCTAGCATCTCTTTAATAAGAGTAGGATAATTTAAAAATCTGTAAACCTTGTGGATGATCACCATGTCTTTCATAAACTATGAAGCAACCAGAAACATAACTGCTTAAACTTAGTATTTCAGGAACCTTGAAAAACAGGATTTAGATCTCAGTTTTTATTTGTTGTTTCACTTAGTATTTTGATTCTTTTAAGCCTATCACAAGAGATCACAAAATCTTTTGGAAGAAAGGTTTACAAAATGACTTGTTCCTTCTGCTTAGAGAAGTGAAACCTCCCCTTACACAGTCTCTGAATTAAAGGCCCAGGAAATGATGCAGAGTTAAACCAGGAAAAACAGAAGCAGAAAGATTTTTGGAGCATTGTTTTCACGTTCATAATATTTCAGGATGTGTCCTTTTTTGCGATTCATTTATAAATGAAGGTTCAAGATAGTCTAACTTTGAGCAATCTGAACATGGAAGGTCAGGCTGATGCTGGAGTTCATAGGAGTCTCATTTCAAAGGTTCAAGGCAGGCATCTTATTTTCAAGTCAGTTGGTGTATTTCCAGATTAAAACTCTGAAGTAAAATGTTCAAAGTGCATAAGGACTTTCTGAAGATGTACCTTGATGATGACCTCAATTTCCAACTTTCTCTAAATATTGGACTATAATCTAGGAAATCCCCAAATTAAAGGGAAGAATTAATTATCTGCAGTTTTCCAGCCTATATTTACTCTTATATGTACAGGAAATATGCTGAGAACTATTTTTTATTTCAGCAGAAAACAATTTATCTAAAGCCCAATGCAGAGTTCATCCTCCAAACACATAAACCATTTCAATGCCAGCTCTGCAAAACTCAGAAGTTGGTAGTGTCTTCAGTCTGAACAGTGGATCAAGACAGAACAGCTGGTTTTTCTGAAGTTGCTGCACTGTGTGTGTTAGTGTGTTAGATAATTAAACACCTAGTAGCAGACAATGCTGCTCAAATGGCTCACATCTGAGATGAATGTCAGAAACACTAAGCAAAAGGAGTGCCATACCCCCTGACTCATTGTCTAGTTAAATCTTTACAGTCTGTAATATCTCCAAAACAATATAAATATTTTTTGTTATCTTATTTAAGGATACTGACCTATGAAATTATATTTCCATGTTTCCTCACTCTGTGTTGATCCAATACAAGAGAGCAATTTTTCTTTTCTCACTGCTGCTGGCCTTTTTTTTTTTTTTTTCCAGTTCAGCAAGCAAACCAAGAAGTCAATTACTTGCACAGCCCCATGTGAGTTTTTTCACACCAGGAATAGTGCTTCCATTTTGCTGTTTTACTTTTCCCCACAGTTCTTCCATTTGGGAATCAGATTATGGCCTCATAAAACTGTAGGATGCTGCTGAAATGACTTAAATACTGTAACTATAAAAAGAACAAGTTGGATCACTAATTTAATTGCTTCTTGTAAGCAATTTTTTCATTCAGAAAGATGAAATATACAGTCTCCTTCTTATAACTGCCTGCCAATGTATACATAACATGCTGTTGGTCAAATTTGATAGTTCCTCTCTCTTATGTAATTATTGGACTTGCCATTCTTTTTATGGGCCCAGCATAAATATCCACTGATTTCACTCTCAAAACCTCTTGAATAACAGGTCTCTGTTCACCAGATTATTTATTATTCACCATATTGCAATGGGCAGCCACTAGCTACAGCCAGAAATGAACGCTGTCATTCCAGCTCTTCTCAGAACTGATTGTGAGGGCTGATCCTAATGTATGCCTGCATTAAATCACATAAAAACTGCAGAATCCTTCACTGTCCCTAAATGCTAAGTGCAATGCAGATTTCTGAAAAACAAGAAACAAAAAGTTAAATGCCTTAGCTTCTTTTTGTAGTTCAGCAACTCATGCATACTGTGGGCTCGCAGCCTAGCCTTGAATGTACTAAAGATGGATTATCTCTGCAACCTCTACACGGAAAACTAAAAAAGACATCATGCTTATGATATGCTAGTCCTTTCACGTTTTTTTACAAACTTTTACTTATGTGCATATAATGCCAGTTAGCACAACCCTTTCTCTTGCTCAGCATTGAATATCAGCATAGTTATTGATAGTCCTTGCAGCAGGGAAACCTCTATGTGCTGTAGGACTGAGATCAAAGTACATGGGGTTTTTTTTTCCTCTTTGATCACAGAAGTGGCTATCAGCAGGAGCTCATCTTCCTTCCTAACTTAGGTCCAGAGCTCCCCATAATAGAACACGGCCTTCCCGGTGGGCTCCAGCTGTTCACTGTGGCAAGGAGCAAACCTACATCTGGTTTAATGTACAGAAATAGCTCCTGTTGGTTTCTCCTGCCTGCTTTAAGGAAACAAGATGGATCTGCCTGGGCATAGACATTGCAGCTGTATTTCTGATGTTCAATGAATTGAGGAAGAGTGCTAACTCTTTGCTTCTCAGTTTTCAAAAGTTTTGCAAAATTCAAGATCTTTAATGGCCTCAGGATACCATTGGGTCACCCTGCCACTGAATCAACAAACGTTTCAGTCACTGAGCCCTTCAGCATGAGTCTCATGATGCTTTGAGCTCATGAACCTTGCTTATTTGCCTCATGACTGTTATCAGAAAAAGGAATCCATTTTCCTGTGCATGTCTCAGGGACAGATGCAGCCATGTAGCTGTGACCACAGCTCGCTATCTGTGAGTGTTTACCACATCAATGGGTACTAATACCCAGAGGGGAATTAAAGTCTTTATAACCCCACTACTCATTCCCTGTTAATCTATGCCTGTATTTGTGCTCTTGTCCTCATTATCAGGGGTGATTTTTGCAACTTTGGATTAATATTATTTTTTAATTTAAAGATTCGTTGTAGAAAAACTGATCAAATGGGTGGTTCTGCATGGTCTCTAAATACATTTTCTGCAAATATTGACTTAAATTTTCAGTAGAATTATCTTCAGACTTGCTCAAAAACCCTTAAATTCTGCACACAGTGGGCCTCTGTAACTGTCTGATCGTATTACTGCTGCCTTTGTACTCCTTTATCCTTCTATGCATTATTATTTATTCATTGCATCTTGCCTGATGCTTCCTGGTAAACCTCAGAAAAAAGACTGCATCTTCTTCGATGCCAGCTGAAACACAGGCAGTAACCAGAGCCCTCAGGTGCTGCTGCAGTGTGGCTAGTAATGCAGAGAGCTTTCTGTGACCAATGACAGAGGTCTGGAGTGCTTTGCTCCTGGCCCTATGCCCTGGGAAGTTCAGCATGCAGGCTTCCAAGGCACTCATGGGTTCAGCTGCAACTGAAGTTATACTGGCTCACGCCCAGAATGGTTCAAAATTGATTTCCATAACTGAAAGACAGTCAAGCAGAGTTCACAAGAAAATGCAATATTTTAAAATGGAAAACTGTGTGTGACAAGGCAGACCTAAGGGACCTAAGGAGTCCTGCCAAGAAAAGGACTTAGCCCTATTCTCTCTTTCCCTGCAGAATCCCAGTTCTCACCACAGTTTTCACCACAGTTTTGACCACAACACCAAAGTTCCTTTCCAGTTCCACCACTATCTGGTGTGATATTCATTTCTGGAGCAAAGATCTGAGCATAGGCTATGCCAGCTGAAGCCAGTTGTGGGAGTTGGATGCCTGGTGGGCAGCCTGGTGATAACTAAATAGAGCTGTCTGCTGCAGGACATCCTAAATAAAAGAAAAGCAGGATTAGGCAGGTGATGCTTGCAAATTGATATTTGTAATATACGAAATAGGGTAGCACACAGTTATGGAAAAGAGGCAAACATTCATACACTCTGTCCTACTGAGAGGTACTGCAGGGGAGAAGCCAAATGCAGATAGGAAAGAAAGACAGCACTGCAATACTTTGCAGTATCAACTAAGCACAGCATTTGAAGCAGGTGAATTTCTATGCATCTGTCTTTAATCAAGTTTCTATTCCGAACCAAGATTCAGAGGTGTTTGATTTTCTTGAGACCTACAGAGGTTCAGCAAAGACTTCAGGCTAACGGTTCAGGTTTATTCCAGTTTCAGAAAAAATAATAGTATTAACCACATCCATCTTGGATTCAGTGTGGCTTCTTTTGGTTCTTTATCCACTGCCACGCAGAGTCACTAAACCTCTTTAGAGATTTCAGAAGAGTAAAACAAATGTAAGAGAAAAGTATTTCTGTAAAACTCTTTCATTTTCACATTTATTTTGCTTTTAGTCTCAGAAGCTGATGGAAGTAGTTATGGTGACTGTTCAGAGCAGTTGACTTGGATTGTCTTCCTCTGTCACTTCATGCACCATGGAAGTCATCTTTCCCTCAGAGAACTTGGAACACATGTTCAGAGAGCAATAGAGGGGAAGCTCCCAGCTCGTAGTGTGCTGAAGCATAATGAAAGGAATCTCATTAACCACATCTGTCTTTAGGACAGTACCCAGTAATAGGTGAAGATTTCACACAGTACCAACATCCTTCATCTGGATATTGGAATAAAATCTGCAGGGCCATCTCTCCCCTAAGCAAATTTAGATGTCTTAGAAGAAACAATTTCTTTTACATAACCCCCTCCATACCTTCCTGGAATCTCTACCCTGAAGACAAGGACAGAATTAATTTTCCATTCTCCATTTACAGTAAATAAAGAATACAATGTTCACTCCACATCATTTTCATCTTCTATCTTAATTATCACCACAAAGACTACAGGAATCATTATCTTTATGATGATGAACGTCCAATTAGCATTTCCCATATAAATTTCAGATCATGAAGGAGGCTGTAATGGATAATGCAAATTCCTAATGGTGTTTTTTTTTTCCTTGCTGAAAAATTGAGGTGCTTAACAAAATGAAACTTAATCTGAGCCATTTTCAAACAAGTCAAGAACTTTAATTACATGACAGGGAGGGAGAAAAGACTGAAACTAAATCTTAAAAGCAGGCATATTTGAAAAGACCTTGCTTTTTGAGCCCATTGCTCAAGCTTTCTCCTCCAGCTAGCTAAATAGTTGTCTGGTTGTGTTCAGTGAGTTTTAAACTATTGTGAAAGCTGTCAGGGGAAATTTCTTTCATTAATTATATTATTTAGTATACTAAAAAATATTCCAAGTAAACATTCTGTTGTCTCTAGTATAGCATTTTAATGATTCCAAGCCGCAGTCCTTACATGTAGACAGAAGTTGCCAATAATTACACCTCTGCCATTGTAAGGCAGTAAGAGACACAACACATCCCTGGTGCTGGTTGAGGTGCAAAGGTGTGTGTAGAGAAATACCAGTTGGATTCATTCCTCCCAGATGGTTTCGTTTTGGGGGAAAATTAAGTCAGCTGGCAGTTTTAGAAGTATCTCAAATATTCTTTGCACACAGAAATTGCAATTACAAGTGTCATACTGAAATAGTTAGCATTTATATTTAGAGATGGTAAACTAGACCAAGGCAGGAAAAAAAAAAAAAGACTCCTTTGCCCAGCAAAGTGTCTTTAGTGTCTTCAGCTTTTAACCTATACAGACAGGACAGAGATACTTCAATATTGCAGTCATAGATCTGAAGTGATTACAAAATTTTTTACTTGGCTTTCTTACTTGTACAGGCTGATTGTTCCAGCTCTTCTTGTTGTCTGTAACCATTTTTATCCCAGGTTTATCATACATAATTTTTAACTTCTAAAATCCATTAAGGGAAAGATTACTGAGTGTTTTGCTGTATTATTCAAATCTAATTTTAATTTTAGGGTATGTGGTAAATGCATGACATTGAGCTACAATAACCTAATAAGTCCTGGCTATTGTAACTTTAGATTGTGTGCTTATTATTCATATTAATGTCTAATCAATTTCTGAATTCTCCTTTTAGCTTCATCTCAATCACATATAATAGTGCCAACAATTATTCTTCATCTTCAAAAGCATTTCTTCCTTTCCACTTGCAGCATAATTTCCACTGGTTTCCTTTTGTTCTTCTTCATGAGGAAAAAAGCAAGGAGAATTATGTGACTATACACATTCATTATTTTATGTTATTCTTATCCTTTTTCTGTAACTGTTGAATAGGCCCAGTATCTTTTTAGTGAGGAGATTTTTGTGTTTCTCAACTTTTTTTCAATGCCTTTTTCCCCATCCTTTGTATGTATGTTTGGAAATAGGATATTGAGAACTGGAGTTTAAATATAAGGTGATTATGAATTATTTCACTCAAGGGTTATGTCTTGACTACATCACAGTTCCACAATGCAGCCTTTTCTTAAGCCCCTGTATTACTCTCACAAGTAGACCTGTTTGGATGCACAGTGACAGATCTACAAAAGCTTGTAGAACTGTTGTAGACCTGAATCATTCATATGTTATACTTGACTCAAGTATGCAGAAATGAATTTATTGATTCCAATTTTAAAATTACCTATAGAGAATACAAGTAAAAATAATGAAGCTTCATATATAATTTTTATTTATTTTTAGACACTGAGACAGAGTGCAACTAACTTCACTCTGCACTCTTTTCTCGCTGTTCTATTTCAATAAATTTGACAGAAAAATGGAATTATCTAGATTATTTAGATTTGTCTGAGTAGCTTAAGGAAACAGTTAGTGCCTGCTAACAGCTAACAGCTGTAGCTCTCACTGGACACCGGGAAATCCATGTTATAAATGCCTCAAACACAGGGAAAGACTGAGTAGTGAATTTCTTGCTATCTACTTGAGAGCTTATTCCAGTTAAGGTTTTCTCATAATTTTCATACTTTGTACTTTTTCACTTTCATAATGTCTTCACTTCATTTCCTGCTTATGCAGATACTGAGTCTTAAATATAGGTTGTAATCCTGCTTAGTTTTTAGTTTCTGAAATAAGTTCATTCTCTGAATGAGGAGTTTTGAAGAGTGGCCTCAGACACTATGGTAAAGTTTTATTAACCTGGGACACAGCAACTTGCATAGATGGGTATAACAGGCAGAACGTGTTTGAGATTTACAAACAATAAAGAAAATATAATCTTATTTTAGGAACTGTTTAGCAAATGATGAAGGAAGAGGGCTTTCTAGATCTAGAAATTCAAGTAATGTTCTTTTATAGGCCCATGATAATGTATGAGAAGTTGGGTCAGTGTTACTGTCCTAAGAAATAAAAAGCCCTACAAACAAAGCTCCTGATGGAACATGCAGAAATAAATTGATAAATGGGCACATCCACAACACAGTAGCAGATTTTTCAAGCTCCTCATTAAGAAATCTTAATAGTGATTTGCAAGTTCCCTCAAACATGGAAGGAAATTGAATGGGACTCTGTTTAAAAAGCAGTCATGTCAGTGGTAAGGAATGAAAGCTATGTCTAATATATTTTCTAGTAAATCTTCCTCTTGAATAAACAAACTTAGTTCTTTCACACAGCCAATACAAGTGTGCTCCAATGAAATCAGGTATAAATTGGAACATACCACACTCTCAGGCTAAGTATCATTGTGCACCATCGCTGTGTGAGGCAGCTTCAAAGTGCTTTGAGTCTATAAGGACAAGTTTCTATGTAATGTGTAGCTTAGTCCTTAGGTCTGGGAGAAAGAGTTGAGAGTCCTTGGTTTTGTTCACAGCTCTGTCCCCAGTGTCACTGCTTAAGCTTTCCCTGTTCAACGTCGTCCTACTGTGGGAAAACATCTTCACTGATTAACACATACCAATATTTTGATGGGAAACTGAGATTTAACCCATCAAAATATGTTTCTATGCAACTGAAGGTAGTGGAAACTTATTGTTGACTTCAGTGGGTGTAGGAATAGAACATTTAAGTTGAAGTCAAAATACTGGATGGTAATAATAAAGCAGATTAGAGTGAAAATTATTTAGCTAAGTGCACTGGGCAAACACCATGTTCAGCTTTCAGATGTTTGAAAAAATCTTTCAAAGAGTCACACAAGCCATTTGTTTGCATTACCTGTATTTTAATCACAGCAAATTGTTGGCCTACTGACAAAAGTTTCACTGCTTTATTCCCACTGGAATAATACTTTTTTTAAATAATAAAAAGCCTCTGTCACAATAACATTTTGCAACTTCCCAGGGCAGCTCTATGCCATTCACACAGTCATATCTGCATTAGAGGCAAATAAGTCTTTATTGTGAAGAAAGGGAACGTAGCATAAACCTGGTAAAATAATGATAGGGAAAATGTAAGGAGTCTTGTTCTTAAGCACTGAAGGATTACTATTATTTTTTTTTTTAATAAGATGCTGTTGAAGAAATTTCCTTCCTAATCCTGTTAGCTAGGGGCTGACTTGTGCAGTAGTGTAGGGATTGTAGCCATGTTTTAATTTTTTTTATTCTATTGATTGCAACTGTGGAAATACTCCTTACCTGTATTTTAATCATGGTAAATTCTTGGCCTACTGACAAAGACTTTGCTACCTTATTGCCACTAGAGTAAGAGTCTAATAGCTTAGATTTTTTTAACACTTTTCTCCCTGGTGGGATATCAATAGAATTTACATACTTTGGAAACTGTATTTATAGGAATGCAACACAGTGACTGTTTAACAATCCTTAGCAATAACCTATAACACAAAATGGTGCCTACAATGTCAGCATAGGAGGTCTTGCACATTAGCAGATTGTAATTAGATCATCTTCCACTAATTTGGTAGTTAAGATAGAGTGTTTGATGAAAGGGACTTACACTACAATTTGAAGAAGGAATTTCTGTCCTGTGTGGAGCCTCATGAACACTTTAATGAATGCAAGCAGCCTGGTCTTTCATTTTATTTTTCATCTGAAAGCTCATACCTCAGACAGACCTCTTACTTCCATAAATCACTCTTTTCCAAGACAGAGGATCATCCTAGTCTTCTAACATTGTTACCAGATGTCATTTTAATTGATCACTCAAGAACAGAACAATCTGGAATTAGCTAAGAATTTTTATTTCAGTCTAGAAAAATAGTGTATTGCAGAAATACCCCTAGTTCACAAAATTATGTCAGTGAAAATATATTTCATTAAATGTGCAAAGAAGAAGCTCATTTTCTAAAACAACTTCTTATAATAGCATCTATAAAAAATATGTTTCCAACACCTTACCAATGATAAGAGAGGGGGGGGAACTCTGAGTAGAATTTTCTTGCTAGGAAATTCTATTTTCTAAATGTGTAATTTTCTACCAGAAATTTCAGAAATTTTCGGCTATAAAATCTAAACTAAACATTTTGTATATGTCAGTCTGAATCTGAATATTTTATTCTTATGTTTACATTATTTACAAGTTATTTATAGCAGAACAGTTTGGAAAGGGGACTCAAACAGTCCTAATCTAGAAATAAATATTATCACATTTCAGGAATTACATTAATAATTCTGCACAGAATTCTCTCACCATTAAATTAAGCAGAATTCTAAAGAATGAATACAACTTCAGTCATCTGAGAGAACTGCAGAGGTATTTTGGCATCCTGAATTTTAGTTGCATTTCAAGCTGATCATTCATTCATAACTAATTTGTTCTCATAATAATGCAATGCCTAGTTGTTAAAGATAATATGGAAGCTTAATATTAAATTTCCTGCTGAAAAGGGAAGCTCAACATGCCATATAAACTAAATGTATTTCCTATCACAGCCATTGAAATCAGTCAAGTGACTGAAACCAGATATTTCAATGTTAAACAAACACTTGTACGTCTACAGGCAAGTAATCAACATGACTAACAGGCTGACATCCCTTACTTCAGAGTGAAATATCATGCTGGCAACACTCACAGTCAGTGATCCATTGCCTCTTGCGTTGGATTGGCAGCTTTGGCAGCTATTTTGGTGAATTCAAGTGTGAGTTTGATCTTTTGCCCTTTGGACCTTTTGCCCATTAGACCTGTCTTCACAAATATGAAAAATTTCTTAGAACAGAGCTCAAAGTCACCATGAAGTCAATCAAGTGTAAGCTTGGAGGAATATGTATGTTTTGATACTTCTTCCAGAGCAGGAAGATCACTTCCTGGAAAAACTGATACTTAAAGCTATAAGTGAGAATAATAATGACAGCTGCAACAATATGCACCTTTTTGTATTTTAATCTGTAGCAAACAGATTACAGCAAAAAAATAATGGTTTGATAGCTATTATTTTGCATTTTGTAATAAGCATCCCAACATACTTGCTGATATAGATTTTTTTCCTAAAGTTGGGAAGACTGAATTTGAGATACAAATATTTATTCCAAATTGAACTGCTATGATGTAGGGAGGGAACAGAAAACATGCTATATGGGAAAGTTAAAATCTAATCAACCAAACAGAATTTTCACCCAAAATATGATTCTTAAGCGAAGCATCACCTAATTTCATTTTTTTAATATATATTTAGTTTTTGTTCAGTTCATTTCTTTCCTTTTTTTTCTTTCTTTCTCTTTTTTTTTTTTTTTTTTTTTCCCTAAAATGCTGAACTAGAAATGTGAAATCACAACAGGAAAGGATGTCTTTGTGATTGTAACTCATTATACTCCTTCAAGGTCTTAGAAGAACATCCAAACAGAGTCGTCTTCTTCCTCACTATCTTCTTTCTTTCTTTCTATTTTCACTAACCACAGCATAAAATATACAATTCAACCATCATTCTCCTATTCAATAAACAAAGAAATGAACTTATGTGTATACGACTATATGTGTTCATATTAAATATATGACCCACACAAAGCCCTGATGATTAAATGGAAACTGGAATTTCTGCCCTAGGAAACCTCATGTTATCACTGAGTAAATAGTTACTGTATGCTTAAAAATATAGTCTTGCTCATGAAACCTTGGCTGTTCTCATTAATGTGAACACTTCTCAGTAATTCTAAGAAAATCTTGAAAATATAGCATCCTGGATGGTGTCCAGAAATGTATACTCTTTGCAGAAATTGTGTTGCATCTCATCCAGAAAACCTTCTGCTGCAGATGAATAACATGGAGTTCTCAAAATTGAGTGAAGAGAGACAGATTTCTCAATACTACTGTCAGCTTCAATGCAGATAAATTGCAGAGCTTCAGTGTGTCATTGCCATGGAAACCTAACACTGTACAACTTTCTTAACATTTTGCAGAGGTTGTAATGTTCTTGTTCAGACCAGGAAGTTTAAAAAATATGGCAAGAGAAATATCTCCAGATTGCTCCCATTAAAAAAGTCAGGTTCAGATCCACTTTTTAATTAGTCAGATTCTGATTTCTCTGAACTCCCACCCAAGAAGCAGATTTTGTTTCTGAGCCATATCCATCCTCACATAAAGGTTTAATTTTATCCCAACATCTTATGTGAACATCTTTCATTATGCTTGAAGACAGAAGTAAGTTATTACACAAGGATTCTGTTTAATTTCTTATCATTTGCTACATCAAAATCTATCCCCGGCTTATTTGTCATCACCTTTAGTTACTGTTCACAGCCATAATGTTTTGTAGCCCTAGAGGGATCAGTTGGAATATAAATGTGGTGCTGCTACACCCTCATTTCTATTAGACAACATGCACATGGCTGTGCTATACCAATAAGCAACCTGCTGTGACCACAAATTTACCGTGCATCAGTCTGCTAAAACTTTATTAAGCACAGTACAGAAACTCAGCTCTTAGTGTAAATTACATTTCTTACTGTCACACCAGTTGCATCCAATTATTTTTTCTTTTTTTTTTTTTTTTGTTGTTTTTCAATCCCAAGCTTACCTGGGAGAGTGGGGCCAGTGCCCTTCCAGCAGCCCTGTATTAGGAAGCTAGGGATCTACCTGAGTGTCTCAGCATGGAGCTCACTGTCATGGCCAACCTACAACTTTATCTCGCAGCAGCTCTATTGCTGTGAGGGGAACTGACTGAATACGTGAATTTGGCTGTTTCATAGGGAATCCATTCCATTTACTCCTCACGCCCTCACTTGTTTTTCATGTTTTATTTATCCTAGGTTCTGAGTACCAGATCTCAGAAACAGAAAATTCTGTCATACTAAGAAAATGCACCCGAGGCAGCATCTACTTTTCCCTTTGCGAATATGGAATATTATGGAATAATACTCAAAAGAAGATACCAAGCCCAGATACAACCCTTCCCCAATCTCACTCTCCTTCAAAAGTTGACCAACTAGATCAAATTAATACGATTCCATTCATAAATCTGTGCAGGGGTCATTAACTTCCAGCTATCTCAGGGAGAGTAATGGCAATGCTATCATCACCTCTACTTGACAGAGTGGTTAACAGAGTAGCTTATGCTGCTCTTTCATACGCAGAAGTTTCTGCACACTGAGGAGAAAATAAACAAATAAATAAAGCTAAAATGCAAGGAATTAGAAACACTCTAGTTCTCCTTAGTGTGTACTGCTAATCTCAACTCAGAGAATATCACTGAACAAAACCACTGTTTAGATATACTGTAGCTTTTATGTTTGCCGTATATAAAAGGTCAGAGATACCTGGGACATGGAGAATCTCTTTTGCATTGGTACAAAACTCTCCCTTCTTGTTTCCCTACCAGCTTGGCTGTGGTTATGCTTTATACTATTCATTCTTTATTAGGAGCTTATTGATTTCAGCAAGAGCTGAAAGTGCAAGACATTTCTTGGGCTCTTTGATTGAAAGTTGATTAGCTGATTTTGCTTGTTAGAAAAATCCAGAAGAAATGGAAAAGCACCCCAGGTGCAGGCCTTCTGAGATTCTTTATACTTTTGGTATAACTCCATGTTTATCTAAAATGTCACTAGAAGGCTACTTATTTATCGTAAATGATTGCTGCATGTCATAAAGCATCCAGTTCAGCTACTAGCAATTTTGATCCTGAGATTCTTCTCATGTTTGGGAAATACAGAATCAAACCTGACTTGTTGGCCCTATCCTTTTTGTGAACCCTCAAGTATCAGGAAGTTAATTAGATACCTCAAACTACTTAAGCATTATTTATTTCCTACATAAAATAGCATGATTTTAGTAACTGACTTTTTGCTGAATCCTTCCCTAATGATTTAAGATGCATATCTATGCCCTTTTTTATGTGGTTTATATTTATGTGCATAATTTATATAAAGATTATGCACCTTCACGATGTGAAAGCATCAGTAAAAATCAGAGAACAGTAAAGAGTCACAATTGGAGTTACTTACTGTTGATGATTCTAAAAATGAACTGAAAATTTGATCCACATCCTTGAGATCTTAGTATTGCCTGATTCTGCGTGGTGGGAAAGATTGCGAAATCTAGTGCTTATACACTCACGTATATCAAGGCGTCAGATTGGCAAATAAAGCCCAAAACTCAGCTGCTATTGCAGCTGTTTTTGCAACCACCCGAACAGGTGGACTGTAGGCCCATCCACTCATTGACAGGCTGTTGCTGGGTTGTCCTCAGGCACTGTCCCTCTGCTTTGTACTTGAGCCAGCCTGTCCCATCTCCATCTCCACATTAGGATTCTGCTCATCTCCTTCCAGATGGTGGAACAGGAAGGAGGTAGAAGAAGGAATGAGGTAACAGTAGCTCAGGAGAGCTTGAGAGCAGGCTTAAAGACTCAGGAGAGGTGCCTGTCAGTATTAATACAGATGGGCTATGTACCAAAATGACATATATTCTGATTTCCCAATGTGATAGCTTCAGCTGTAATTTCACTGTTGTTCACTTCCCCCCTTACCTAAACATCCCATTGAGTCACTCACTCTAACACACCTTTTGGTGTGTACAGCTCCTGTACAGCTCCTAAAGACCTGCATTTAGTGATTCCAAAAAGACACCTCTGTTCATGGAGATGTACCTAGAAGGTAGGATCAGGTAGAACCACTTGAGCAGAAAAACTCCTTCTAAAATTTGTAAGGGAAGTTAGAGAGGGTAGATTATCTAAGAAATTGCTCCAGGAAAATAGTCACTTGGTTGCTGTCCCCTTTAGCCAGTGTACCAAATAAGCTCATTGCAATTAAATGAACTTTTTTGGTGCAATACTGAGCCTCAGAATGAGGATGTTGTTACAATTTTTAAAATTATGTTCAAATTAAATGTTTAGATTGTACCATTTCCATCATCTGTAAAAAAAATCTATATCTTAAATAGTTTGAGCAGCAATGACATAGGAACATGGTTCATGTATTGTGCTCATGTCACATAACTTACATGTCCATACACACATCTGTATACCACAAATTTGGAACATAGCCCACTCCATAGCCCACATACAAATACTATCTCTCAGCCACCTTTTGTATTATTAAGGTAAGTATTTTTACTAAGTGTCTTAGCTTAAGCTTTTCTGATGACGTAAAATGTAGTTAATAAAGTAATAGTCAGACATTATTGAGTAATCTGCCCAAGGCTTTTAGCAATAATTTACTTGTTCTGTAACCTAATAACCATTTTAGCTTCAGGGTACAATAAAACAGAAGTGCTAATTCAGTGATGTTAAAGGAAGTGTAATTATATTGAGGACACATCCACTTCCGAGCTTAGTCACTTGTGACCAACTGCGAAGCTACCAGGGAAGAGCCAGAGACTCCTGTGCTGAATTATTCATGGCCTTATCTGCTTCAAGGGGCTGATGGAAGCACTGTTCATACAGTTCTACTCAGCAGATTCTAACTGCACTCTTCTTGGTACAATTTAAGAAGTATTCAAGTCAGAACATCAAGATAGGGAAACACGGATTCATGTTTTATGTCACGTTCATCTGATTTTCAAAGAAGTCAGAACATTTCCCAGTAAATGAGACAGAATGTGAGAGAAAGTATTAAGAGGGAGTGAGCAAGCGTGTCTAAAGGTCATAACGTTGGGCTTCATTAAGAGGAAACAATCTTCTCAGCTGCAAGGGGAACACAAAAGCTCCTCTAATGCCACCATCTGCAGGTGTGTTACAGTCCTTTTATTTCATGAGACATTTACTGTAATCGTTACAGAAATCTAAAGATTGAACAAACCAAGCAAAACTCTTATGATATCAAGTTCCATATGTTAAAAGAAAATGCTACATGTGAGTGAAAGCCCTTTTAGTTGTGTCAGCAGCAAAAATATTTACTTCACATAACAAGATTTCCTTACGTGACAAAATGAGAGGGAAGTTTCTGTGTGAATTTGGTTGTTTATTTGAGAGCTGAACCCGATAAGGAAGGTACGGTTTTGATTTACTTTATGAGATGGGAGTTCCCATAAAAATAATTTCAGATAGTACCAAACAGACACAATACAATAACACACTTAATTACTGCTAGCTTGGATGAAGCTGAACCAGCAGTAATAAGGATGAAGGTTCTGTTGTACGACAATGTTTAAGCCATCCAGAGTCAATTCTGCGATTTTATTCCCTGTAAAAATTGAAGCATAAGGAAAAAAGAAACTGTTGTCTCCGTACATATCATAAATCACTGTGCAGAGCTTTCTGTTTT
Source organism: Phasianus colchicus (assembly GCF_987193195.1). Lineage (NCBI taxonomy): Eukaryota > Metazoa > Chordata > Aves > Galliformes > Phasianidae > Phasianus > Phasianus colchicus. Next base: position 22,388,349 of record NC_143440.1, read on the forward strand.
GGACCAATTGGTAGTTAAGGTCTTGACCGCACAGAGTGATTCAAAATTAGTGATCTGTTTCACATTTTTATACACCTTAAATTTGAACAAGATGAAAAGTTTTGAGCATATGAAGCTTTTATATTCTAAATCTGTTAACACATTTCATTCCAGTAATTTATCGGTTCCATCATCTCAGGCATCACACTCTTTAGTTCATTCAATTCTTACCGGACACAACCTGAAATGAGAGCCAGGCAGAGCAATGGCTGTACCTTTCAAACCTTGCATACCACCTAAGATGGTTACAACGAAGGAGCCATATGTTTTAAAACATATACAAGTCTTTTTTTTTTTTTTTTTAAATGCCAGCCTGTGCCAAGTAGAGAAAGCTACAGAGCCATCCTGAAGAGGGCACCAAATTGAATGGAAACCCAGCAAACTTCATCTGTTATAACTGTTCTGTGGCCTTGATAGATTGAATTTTCCTGCTGGAACTGGAAACATGGAAGTAAAGAACTCTGATACTCTGCTATAATCACCTAATCCCAGTGGCTGAATATGCTTGTACTCATAGATATAAAAATATTTATACCATGTTCCAAATATGTACATTTGTACTCATTAGAGTTCTTGTTGTTTTTGAGGGGAAAAAAAGCTCAAAATCCAAAGGATTTCTATAATGTGTTGATGTGATCAAATATGCACCAATTCAGTAGTCAGTATGTCCCAGTTTTATATCACTCTCTGATAAGCTAACCTGCACTTTGCTGTAAAAGCTCTTTCTCATTGATCAATTTGTTTAGTTTTGAATTTGTCCTAATAACAGATTCTCTGTCAGCCTCACAATGGAACAAGGCTCTGACCAAGACGAGTGGAGAGTTTCTCTGTAAATTTGTTAGAGTGATAGTGTGGTATTGAATTAAAGAGCTGCTTTCGAATGGCAAGAGAGGACAGCAGGTGTTTCCTTGTGCACCTAAGTCTCACAAGCAAATGTAATCGTGCTTTATTGGGAGATCAATAAAGGAGCTGAAGGACAGAATAAGGCAGGGAATGTAGACCTTGATAATCTGCTCTTGTCTGCCTTGAGTAACAAAGTGATGTCTTCATTCTGACATACTTAGAGTAAGTACATATCATAAATCACTGTGCAGAGCTTTGTAACACTTTGTAACATTTGCATCTTATTTGTTTCCTATTGCATTGCATCATGTTTCTGCCAGTAAGATTTACATACCTGGGGCTCTGCCATTAGGACAAAAGCTGGGCTATTAAATATAAGGGTCAAAATAGAAACCCAAAGATGCGTTGTTCATAGTTCACTGAATGAATGTGTCTCCTTCCAAGGAAGCATCCAGTGTCGGATATTGCCATGCACAGAACTACCTGAGAAGAATTACCAGAAGTTAATGCCCCATCTGAAAGCATCAATACTGCAAATGTTTTCATGTTGCATGATGCCTTTATCACAGCTACTTAAATCAGAGCTGTGTCTGCATGGAAGAAAACACAGTGGGTTTTTGACAGGATAAAGTCTGTCCTTATATAATCTCTTTAATGCAGGATATCTTGCGGGGGAAAAAAAAAGAAAAAGAAAAAAAGAAAAAGAAAAAGAAAAAAAAAGGAAAAGAAAAAAAGCTAGTTAAAACAGAAATTTGCCCTTATTATGAAAATCCAAATAAAAAAAAAATCTACATTCAGAGATAAAATTAAAGCTTCAAATCAATAGTTGCTATGTGTGGGAACAGACCTATGAGAACTACCTGGGCTGAGGGATGGAACACCTCTCCTACAAGCACAGGCTGAAAGAGTTGGGGCTGTTCTGCCTGAAGAAGAGATGGTTCCAAGGTGTGCTGATAGCAGACTTTCAGTATCTAAAGGGGAGCAACAAGAAAGACAGGGGCAGACTCTTTAGCAGAACAGGTGACAGAACAAGGAGAAATGGTTTCAAGCTTAAAGAGGTTAGATTTAGGTTGGATATAAGGAAAAAGTCTTTTACAGTAAGGGTGGTGAGGCACTGGAACAGGATGCCCCATCCATGGAGACTTTCAAGGCGAGGCTGGATCAGGCCCTGGGCAACCTGATTTAGTTGTGCATGTCCCTGTTCTAGTCCCCTCACTGTGTGGGAGCTGGACTAGACAACCTTTAAAAGTCCCTTCCAACTATTAAGGATTCTGTGATTCTGTGATTCTACCTGGCTATGAGTACTTTTATGAGTAGAAATCTTCTGTAGTCTTACTAGTTCTGTATATGAATTTGTGCCCATTTCATCTTTTCCTCTACATTTATGCTCTGCAGCTGGAAGCTCATATATCCATCTGTTTCTGTAAACACAGAATTAAGTTTATGGGCAGAAAATGCCAAGCACTGCACATTTAGTGCAAAGGCACACTAATGCTTCCACTGTCCACGGTGGATATTTAACTACAACTGACAAAACTCATCTGTCTTTTGTTGTGTTGTCTCCCACATACTTAAAATGTTCATGCTGTTCCTATTTCCAGCACTGAAGCTACCTTTAGCTACTATGGGTATGTCAGGCATGATATCGTACCTTACTTGACTCTTCATGTTATTTTGTTTCACCACTTTAGAACCAGTCATTTCTTAGTATTTGGGCAAATTGTAATATTTAGATTTCAGCAGCTTCTACCATGCTCTTCTTCATGGTATATTCATCCGAATAGTATTTCAGAATAAATTGCTGTATGGTCCAAGTGGAGTACAATGAAGAGCCTTCCAGCCTTTGTGTGTGAGATTCCCTGCAAGGAGATAAGAGCCCATGGTGGGCTGAGATATACCCATATCCCTTCCTGACAGAAAGGTAGGCTATGGCTGCACTGTACACTAGGGACCAGAAGGGCCATGCTGCAGAAGGCATCAGAGTGGAGGCAAAACCTTCTTAAACTATCAGAGATTGTAGTACCTCATAGTAGCTACGGCTCCTGTGGGCCCCAGTGCAGCTTTTACAAAGCAACTATCTACAATGTTGCTGTGTTTTTTCTTCTTCAGTACTCTCACCACATATTCAGTTCCGCAAATGTACATCTAAGTGAGCTGTGGGGATACCTGAGTTGCTTTGATCATGTTTTCAGCTTCAGTTCTGTGAGGATTTGAACAGCTGAATTGTTTGCTTTGTTATGAGCTTATGTTTTTCCAGTTACAGACAATTTTGCATAAATGAGATTTTGTGGAAAGCTGCAGATGTATATCTTGTTCTGGACAGTCCATAGAAAATGAAAAACATATCATATAACTCAGCCAACCTGTCAGGCAATGGAAACTGTGAGCTCTCTGTAGTGATTACTCTACAGAACACTTGTTGTGAACAACATAGGCAGATCACCAACTGAATTATGTTCTTTAAGACAAGTCTTCCTTAAAAAGAACAGCTGAAAAAAAAAAAAAAAACAAAATCCAATCAGTAAAGCAAAAAACATCTGGCTATTTGCAGTTTTTAAAATGAAAAAGAAGAAAAAACAAAAATAGCATCTAATTTTTCTGCTTCAATCATAAAGCAGACTGATCCACCCTGGCTTGTACATTCTGACAGTCAGAACCTGTACAAAATGCAGCTAAGGGACTTAATTCCCCATGTCTTGATTTGCCAGCCTGCAACTAAACAGAAAGTACTTATGCAATACATGCAGATAAACAAGCATTATGATTATTACTGTAGTCATCATCATTATTATTATCATCATCGTTATTATTCCTATTAGTGGTAATATCATTATGATTAAACAAGCAACTATTTATCTGTATCACCATAGCTTGTAGAAACTGCCATCACAGGTTAGGACCCCCATATATTAGCTTTATCTCATCAAGCAAACCCATAGTGATTATCTCCTTAGCTTGTGCCTGTGCCCAGCCCTGCAGTAGTGGGATGTAAGTAGATGTCTGCCCTCCACATTTGTTTCTCTGGAGAAACAATAATTTTGTATTTGACCTAAGAGTTAGGGGACACTAAATGGATGGATCCAGAATGATTTCTACATGAAAATTTCACCCTAAATCCTTCACAGTGATGAACAGACTGGTATTTTAAAATATCTGCACTCACTGCAACTCTTAATAAATTACAAAACATCTGAATGCCCAGAGCTGCCACTATGAACCTGCACACTAGCAGTAGAAAGTGTTTTATTGCAAGATAAATGCTCCTGTGGTTGTATTTATGTGAGGAGATCATGGCACCCTGTGAGAAGTAAATCACCCCTGTCTATCCCACTCGATTCTCCTTTTAATTTAAGACAAGAAAAGAAATGTCAGGGCATAAATCGTTATGTCAGCCTCTGTCAAACTAAGTGCTTGGTGTTGCCCAGCACCAAAATTAAACAAAGTTGTACTAGATAAGAAAACTATGAAGATGAAGCCTCTTCCCAGAGGTCCTTCATTTCATGCCATCAATTGTATTCCAGGCCCAAGCATAAGCCTTTTTCAGAGATCTAAGTCTCCACTGTGAAACAAGGGAGACAGTTCCCAGTAGTCTTCTTAAGGCTGCACTTCACTTTCTTCTTGATGAATAACACTGATGATTATCCACCAAAGACTGGCTCTATAGCAGACAAACCTAGGAATGCATCAATGGAATTGCATGCATTCAGTTTCCCTGTGATGACTGTGCAGTTTCCTATTGCAAATATCAGATCCTTAGAATCAACAAATTAATATGTGAGTCCTCTTGTCCTTGCATTCTGCTCAGTTTCAAAACAAAGGACATGAGAAAATTAGCAAATTAAGCAGTTGCCACGTTATCTGGTGTGGCATAAACTTTCAGTTAGCAATAAAGTAAAGAGTAAGCAACTTGTAATTACCTCACATTTACTTCAAGCTCAGCCATCCTTGTAGATAGCTACTGGAGAAAAGCTTGCAAATTTTTGTAAATTGTGAAACATGGTTGTAATGAGTAATGTACTCATAGCACAGTTCTGGCCTTAAACACCGTGATAAAAATCTTGAACGGAACAGGACTCAGGATCAAACCTTGCAGTGCATTTATTTCCAGGGTCCTTCCAGGGAGTATGACCTTCCAAACCTGATCTTTAGCCAGTGTTTCACCTCTCCAGTTGTCTGCCAGTTCAGACTATAATGTTCCAGCTTAGATACAAGCATATTTGAGAGACTGCATGAAAGCTTTGCAAACACTGAGGTAAATGATGTTTATAACTCTCTCTTCATCCATAAATCCAGTTATTTGATCATAAAAGATAATCAGGTTGTTATGGCATGATTTATTGGGCAATTAGTGCTGACTGTTTCTAGGCACCTTCATCTCCTTCATGTGCCCAGAAATGCATTCCAAGAGACATTCCTTTTACTTTCCAGCAATTTGTCTATGACTATATAACCAAGACTCCTACGTATTTTTCCTAAGAACAACTTTGGTATTCCTTAGTTTGGTCAATTTGGAACAAGGATAAACTACATGTGTAATTAATCTCATGAGAAGTCATTCTGAATGCATGGATAAAGCAGAGAAGGCAGCATAATTATTAACATGCTATTAAATATTTTACATTTAAATTCTTATCCCATATGGACAAAACTTCAGACGTTACTGTAAAATAAACTTAAGAAGTAGTCAAGAAGTTTCCCCATGTTACGTATTTCAGTGCAATTCTGTTATTTCTACAGGGATATATATTGGTATGGCAAAGATCCATAGTCAAAGAAACTGAGAGTATCAGTCAAAAGAGGTCTAACATTATTCTTCTCACACTGAATCCTGTTGCAGGTTAGTGCAGTAATTACAATGGACACAGTCAGGAACCCGCTCAGAAATGTAGCACTACAGATAGTCAGCAAAGACTAATTTAATTATGAAATAAAAACATAGCCACAACACCAAGACAAACCTGAAAGAAAGCAGAGGTGAAAACAGAGTCATCTGCCTTGGCAGCCTGGCATGTCTTCATTTGCAAGTCATATACTTAGCAGACATGTATTGGTTTCTACTCTGTAGGATATGCTCTAGCAACAAAGTTATTTTCTTTATTAAATGACTGTGAATTTATTTTTCTCTGCAAAATGATTCAGTAACACAAACCATTATACCAGAAAATGTGTGACCAGGATATCTAACACCTTCCCCTTCCAGCTTTATAATATTTCTAAAGATCTCTCTCCCACTGCTCTTAATAAAATACGAAAAGTGCCTTATAGCTTACCCTTATTTCTTAAGGATTTCTCAGTAGACATTTATGAAGTTTAGGAATAGACAACCATGAGGCAGCTAACATATTTGTAATATGCTACACACATATGGGGGACATTTCTACCAAAAGAGAGGAATAGGTAGGGTATGAGGAACAAAAATCTTTATTTCTCTTTGTCCACGTTTAGAGCACTAGGCAAGTAGTCAGGCATCAGCCTGATATGTATTACAAAAAAACACGTAGGCAGCAGTGAATATTTAGAACAGTGATAAAGTGCAGAAGTGAAATCACCTACTTTACTCAACTAAGTTTGCCTCTGAGAAAACATTTAATTTATTTATTTTAAGTGGTCCTGCTGGATATTTTGAAATATCAGTGCTTTAGTTTTTATTATGTCTTTCATCCCAGAAGTGTTCAGAGGCATATCCATTTGCACAAGCTCCTTCAGTTTTGCTTGAAATTATGTTTTACAACCATTAAATATGTGACTGCTTAAGGCAGAAAGTAGTAGACTGCAACAATTAAGTTTAGCTTTTCTTCAGGAGTTGAGACATTCTTTTCATGTAGTCTTCAAAAGGAAGCTTTGACTGTTGCCTTGCGAGCAATGAACTCTTAAACTCCTTCCTTCCTGATTCTAACAGGTTTGGAATAGTTCCTAGATGGATTAAACACGGATGTAAGTCTTTTTACTAACACAGATTTCTCTAACCCTGTGGAACAACTGATCAGACAAAAAGGTATTATGTTAAGAATTTATGAAACCATGTAGCATTTTCTTGTAGGAGAACTCAGTTTTTTGCTGGGTCTGAGTTCAGGGACCTCAGTGACCGGTGGATCAGCCAGTTCAGAATGCCCAAATGATAGCTAACGGATGTTTCCACCACCTCTGAGATGAGTCATCTGGGCATCATACCATATTATTTATCCAGTTGACACATATGTGATCAAGCTCTACTTTACTGTAGTGTATTTTCTAGTAATCAAGCGTTTTACCTATATTCTGTCTTCTGACTGTATTAAATTATACACTGTGTCTGCATACATAGTATCATGTTGAGACGATTGTGATGTTTCTAAAGCTCCCAGCTAACCCACCTTTACATGTTTAGTCATCTAAAACATTTAAACATTTAAGTGCTAACACAATGAGATACCAAAACTAGTAGGAAGAACTGTACAATATCCCTAAGATGTATTCCACACTTCATTTTTTAGACTTAATTTCTGACTATCAAAACATGTGCTGTTATTATGTAAATACTAGCATGAATATTAATTATCATGCAAATTAGAACATGCTTAATTTGTGTTCCAGTTCTACATTTCTGCACTCCTAACACAGGTATGCATCATTTTGCTGATTGTGCAAACTGCAACTGTTATTTACATTTTATTCACAGTAATTTTGCAGGAGTAAAACAGTCTGTGAAGAAGCTAGCACACAGGTCATCAATAATATCACAGTACAAAAAAAGGTAGAGTCCTTCTGGTTAGTAACATGCAGGCAAGCATGAGACTATCAAATCTAAGATTTAGTTTTAAAGCAGAACATTTTTTGCATTTGTTGGATGAGCAGATTTAATTTGGAAATACAGAAAGGCAATAAATACACAACTCCAAGGTGACATTTTGTGACATTTTATATGAATGTATGCTGGAAGAAAATATTTTTGAAGCACCTGAATGTATCATAATATTCCTGCTTTTACTGAGTTACAGACAAATGGCAAATATTTTACATTTATAAAAGTAGTAATCCTAAACATCCCCAGCCATGATTTTTTCATTCAATTTAAACAGAGTTCCTGTGCTCAGAATATTACTCAAAGGTTCTAAAATTCAATTCCCAAACAACAATCAAAGCAAAATGAGAAATACCAAATGTTACAGTCAGAACTCATATGTCATGAATTTTCACCCAAGGCACCCAAAAGTCTAACTTTTCTGTTGAGATCACAAAATTAGTGAGTATGGGGAAAATGAAACAGTCTGTAAAAGAAGCCAGAAGTCTTCAAAATAAGATCTACAAAATGTGGGTGATTGCGTTAAGAGTATAATCAACCTTTTAAAGGTTATCAAGTAATTACATCTCTAACTTTTTCTGAATGTAGATTAGTTTACTGTGCTGAGATTCATGAGAAAAGGGAAATCCCTGGAGTTCTGTAAGAATTGTTGAAAGAATTTTAATTGCAAGAGAACATATGGAGATACTTCTTTCAACAGAATAAATAAAATAATGAAAAGTTATTAGGAATTTTCATGCTTATTGTGAAGGACATCAAAAGAGCTACTCCAAGAGAGTCACTTTGTTCAGTATAAATGAGTATAAATGCAAAATAATACTTTTTTTTTTTTCCTAAGCACATTTTGTTGGGTCCATGGAAAGCAAAAAGATCAATGTCAAATATCTTAATAATAAGGTGGAGATACTGGAATGAAAGGAAGAGTCTGTTTTCATAAGCTGTACAACTCAAAAGTGCATGATGGATAAATTAAACAATTCATCCAGATAAGGCAGTCTCACCTTGAGGTTGATTTTATTATCCACAATTTCCAGCTGTCTCAATGAATTAGAACAAATATTTCATCACAGATATGTCTGTGAAGTCCGTAACAGTGAAAAAACTATAAAAACTAAAAAAGCCATACATATACATATACTTTTTTTAGTTTGATAGTTCTTCTTAAAGCTTTTTCCAGAGCTAGCAAATACTGCAAGTCAACCCACTTGATATTTTTTCATTGAAATTCTCTTGGCTTTCTCACTTGGGTGAGTCTGAGGAATCTCCTGGTGGAAAAATCAGACACTTCTGCTTTACATTTTTAACATCTGAGCTATTTTAACAGCTCAGTCATTTGCAGACCAGTGTATCACAAATAATCAGATTTCATGAGTGGGGTACAGGTTGAGCACCAAAAGAACTTCCAAACCTCTGTAAAATCATTATGTATTTTGACTTGATGGGAGAATTTTGGAGAATTTCTATATATGAGTTTGTTTAGTTAGTTGCTTTTTCCTCATGTTAAAGAACTAAACATTAGATACTTCTAAAATTATCCTATATGGCCTCCCAGGACAATGATCACGCAAAAGGGATATGACAGGTATTTTCTGTTATATAATAAGTAAATGATTTCCTTCTGCGGTGACAAGTATCTTCCTTCTGCCTTTAGAAAAAGAACTAGCCAGGATTTTGCATCCAAGAAAGTGTATAAAAAAGGAGTCGCCATTTCTCAAATATTTCAAGTAGTTCTTCAAGTAACAAAAAAGAAGCTCAGTTTGTTAATAATTTCATTCTAATTAGATACTCGATTTGCAACAGTGGAATTGTATAAAACATGTGTAAATGAAACATCAATTAACCTTTAGTTCTGAGATTTTTTTCCTTCCAACTAACATGGGTCAGTTACCATAGAGATTATATCTACATGATCTGCAGATGTGACTCAAAAATGGCTGGAGTTTCCATCTCAGCTGCAGCTCAGTGTGGCACTAGGATAATTAAAAATCTGCTAAGAGGGGAGTATAAGTTCATCTGAACACTAAGAAAAAAAGCCAATTAAAGGAAAATGATTGCGGGGGGCAAGCACTTTGAAACTCCAGGGGAAAAAAGTCTCCTCTCATCAAGACAAAATGTCCTGGCTAAACCCTGAGAGTCTCCTCTGGAAGTCACCATGCTGAGAATATTTGGTTCCTTCACGTTGTTCAGAGACCAGCTCAGCACATGACCTGTACCATTCACCTGCTGAACTCAAAGTGTTCAGTACTCATTGCCAAACCACATACTAATACCATACACTTCTATCACAGAGCAATTGATTCCAGCTACCTCTGTCTGTAGCTCTCTGTGACTGTTTAGAAGCACACTGAGAAGCTAGAGTAATTGTTCTAGGCAGTGTCTTATAATGAACATAGTTGACAGGAGAGTTCATCCTTTCCTGATGAAACTTCAAGAGCTTGACATCAGCTTCCTGAAGAGTCTAAAAAAGAGCTAGAACACTGCAGGAGTGTGCTGTAAGGAATCAAAGAAAAACAATTTTTCATAGTTTTGATTAACCTTCTTCTTAGATAGGGTTACATTTTTGTTACCCTTCCAGAATTATCTATACAAGTATTCACATGATACACTTGCCAGACTTCAGCTATGAGCTTGTACACTATCTTCTAAACAGAATAACTGTTTGCACAACTTCTTTTAGGCATCGTGTGAGAGATTTAGTTAAAAGTTCATTTTCCAATATGTTCAAAAGGAACTTTGACTACACGTCGTTCACTTTTATAGCTTGTATATCATTGCAATAAGTAACCTGGGCTTCAAGGAGTGTGAATAGTGCACAGAGTGCTTGAAAACAGATGGCCATTTCTTTTGAAAAATGAAGGCACCTAAATACATGAAAAGAAAAGCACCGTCTGTGTCCCACAGGTTGATCCACACAGTGCATTGCCACAACTTTATTGAAATCATTATAATGTAATCATGGAATCATAGAACACTTTTAGCTTAGTGCCACATCACTCTGTTGGTGCATCACAAAGAGCTTTACACACTGAAAAATCATAGACCCACAGAATTATAGAATGGTTTGGATAGGAAGAGGCCTTTAAGATCATCTACTTCCAACCCCTCTGCTATAGGCAGGGACACCTCCCTCTAGACCAGGTTGTTCAGAGCCCCATCCAGCCTGGCCTTGAATGCCTACATGGAGGGGGGAATCCACACCCCTGCTGGGCTGCCTGATCCAGCATCTCACCACCCTCACAGTAAAGATTTTCTTCCTAATATCTAGTCTAAAACTATCCTCTTCCATTTTAAAGCCATTTCCCCTGTCTTGTAACTACCTGCCCTTGTAAAAAGTCCCTCTCCAGCTTTCATATAGACACCCCTCAGGTAGTACTGGAAGGCCACTGTAAGGTTCCCCCAGAGCCTTCTTTTCTCCAGGCTGCAGAGCCTCAGTTCCTTCAGCCTGTGCTCATAGAGGAGGTGCTGCTCTGATCCTCTTCGTGGCCCTACTCTGGACCAGCTACAACAACTCAATGTCCTAAAAACATCTGAAGAATTAAACAAATTATGCTAACAGTAACAGAAACAATTTAAGTGAATATTTGTGGAGATCTATAAAAGAGATGTAAAATTGGATCACACTAGTCTGTATGTAGTGCCTTTTAACTGACAATTTCCTCTTTTTATTGATTGGAAAACCTAAAGCAAGGATGTTTTGTTCCTTTCACTCTGAAGTAATTCAGTCAACACTACAGCCCACATTGCCTGTGCTAATAAACAAAGCCTTGAAAGTGAAGTGTATGAGGGTAGGAAAAACAGAGCTGAAGAGATAAAATCATAGAGAAATTAGAGGACTTTCAACTTAAATATGAAGAAAGATATTGAATAAACAAGGCAGAGAGACATAATGCAGAATCCTGGAGAAAAAAAAAGCCTTTTGTATTTGGCTTTCTTGGGGAGATGAGATAACCATGTACCAGAATTCTAGAACTCCAAAAATGTTATTTGATGCCTTGAGGAGCAGGAATCAGTAGGGCATCTTTTAGACAACCATTAACTACTTAGGTTATGTGCTCTGTACCACTAGTTACAGCCATCCAGAAAGGAAAATGGAAAGGATTGATTACATGGAGCCTAGTATATCCTTTCTGAATTCTATGGCTGAGATTATGATGGTAGAAATTCTTATGGCTTATTAATACTTCAGAATGTAAATCACTGTTTCTTTGCAAGTCCAATGCATTATTAATGGTATCATCCCTAAGAAACTAAACATCTTTATTCTCCAGGCAAAATATGTAGATATTAATAAGGAAAAATAAAGTAGTGTTTCTACAACAGAAGAAAACAGCTCTTCTCTTTGAAGTGAGGCCAGGAGGTAATCCCAGATGGAGCTGTAATACTTGACATGGGAGGCTGAATATTGTGTATGCCACCATGCTGTATCTGCACGTTAGACACTGGAAGTGCCATTGACTCCACTTGTGCATGAAATCCTATTCAGAGTGTTTCAGTGATATGGATAGGAAGAGTAAACCTGTCACTTGGGATTGCTTAATGAACACTGTAATTAGCAGCACCAATTTACTAATTGTTAACCTGCCAGAATATAGTACGGAAGCAGCCAGCCTGCCTGTCCGTGTCATCCCAAATGATGTTTTAAACTGAGGGAGTCTTATGGCATACTAGGACTCCTTTACCTCATGGTTTGAAACTGATGGCTTGGCATTTTTCCTAATACGTTTATCTTTAATGGAGAAACCTCTTTACAGGATCCCCCAGTACCCGTATAAGAACCGCCCTGAAAAACTTCCAAGATAGTAATCAGAAATTATAGAAAGGCTGATACAGGTGAAGTTTCAGAGAAATCCTGTATCCTGAAAGTAATGGTAGTTTTTAGGAACAGGGTGAAAGACAGATTCAGCTGGTATGAAATTACAATCCTGCTCTAGGTGCACAGTGCATTAAATCCATGCAAGAGCCTGCGGTCTTGGCCTTTCCTGATAACAGTGATACTGCAGGATGGCACTGCGCACCCATGGCTGACATTGAACCCAATCTGTCTCAAGGAATGTGCTGCAGCTCCAGGGGAGTCTCCCACACCCTCTGTTTTCTGTTGCTTCAAGTCCAAACTTTATAAATGCATTGTAAATATAAATGCTTGCCCGTGATCTTGTAAAAGATAGGTTTACTTTAACTACAGCTGAGCACCAGCAAATTTCACAGTAGTGATTGCTATAATATGTAGCAATCTGGACCTTTGCCATGAAGGAATTAAAGGAAATGGAACTTTAAGAGAAAGTCGCTAGGGCTTTCACCTTATTTCCTTCAGATTTTAAGCAAAATGCACATTAGTTTCTGAATGAATCAAATATAAAATGCTCATTGAAATAAGGAGATAAAATAACACTAGCTGAATTTAGATACTCTCTCATTTTCCTGCAGTCCCTAAGCATTTCACTCCTAAGTTTTAGTCAGGCAGGCACAAGTCAGTCAATGAGTGGAACTGTGCCCATGCACAACTTGGCTTTTTAGTTATGAGCCACTCTTGCTGCTCTACTAATATGTTTTCAACAGCCTCAGGCCCCACATTCTTCTCAGAGAGTTGTCAGTTTTAGCAGTCTGGATGGCTCTGTCTGAAAATGTTATATTTGTTTAAATGCCAAAAGCATTTCCATGAGGGATTTCAGTGGTTTTGGACTCCCTGTATCCACATCACACAAAAAAAAATGCAACTTCTTTCCAAAAACACTTGCACATAGGAAGATATATAACACTAAGAAGCAAAGAAAATTTAAAATGCAGTCTAAAATGTTAATTACATTCTCTCAGCCAGTCTATTTAGATTATTTCTAATGTATTAACTTTATGCAATGGAATGGGCTAACATTAAGTCTGAATCTGGCAGCCATTCAGTCGTACAGCATACTAAAATCAACATGCCAGAATGTTCTATACATTCTGATAGGCTGCCTCTGGTTCTGATGATATGGCAGGGACATTTGTAGTCTGCAAAACCTGACCTGGCTTTGGAACAAACTAACATAGATACCACAAATAGCCTAGTTATGGTAGCATAGATCTCCATCTAGGCTCAGTTACAGTTCACCCAAGCAATCTTTGCTGCAGTAGAATGTCTCTTTCCGATGCAGTAAACTTACGGGGGGAAAAAAAAGACTGCAATTTGCAGTCTCATGAATGTGGACATAGAGCCACAGAGAGATGAATGTTGGTGAGCCCTCAGTAAGCAGAATTTTATCACTAAATTGTCAGTGGCACAGGCTACTGGTGAGGAGTTACCACTGCCTCAACAAGAGAAACCACCTACAGCACAGCACCAGCGGCAGCAGCCTGCCTGCTTTACAAAAGCTATTTCCTAAGCCCAGCAACATGCAGCCTGGGCTACTGCTGTCTTCTGGTTCCTTATGCACCCCCTGCACCTCTGTAAAATTGTTTCATGTTCTTTGTGCAATCCTGTGGCCTCATAGTGTCACAGACTGACCTGAGCTCTGACTTGTTGAGCCTCTAGCCCATTCAGGAGCAGACATTCCTCTTACTGCCAACAAGCCTCACTGAACACATATGATATTTGCAGGAAACATTAAAAGAAGGAGACACTAATCTATTCTCTTGGTGGCAGTTACACTGTGGCTTCTACTTGAGTGGGCCATGCATCACAAACAGCTTCTCTCTTTCAACAGAGGCTCTTCTAGGCACCTGATAGTCTGCTGTGCCAGTGTCCGGATAAACTGTGACTGTGAGCCTCCACGGATATCAAAAAAAGCTAACACCTCAATTAGCATCAAATTTTGTCCAAGTATTATATATTAGAAATCTTTTGTTTGACTCCTTTATAGGGGTAAGATGACATCAATGAATTTTACAGAGTTTAGAATGCTGTTATCTACCCTTCAACATCACTGTGTGTCCTAAGTTAGCAATCTCTATTAGGGAATAAACATCATGATGCTATCTTATTTTTAGCCCATAATAATAATAAAACAAAAACCCAGACCACCTAGCTGTGTGCCAAGAGCACATCATTACTTATCTTTTCTCTTTTTATTTAGTGTAAGACAGATTCCTTCATTGCCTGAAGGTTTTTTTGTGGGGTTTTTTTTTTTTTTTTCAGCTTATCTAACTTCAAATGTGCTTTGTAATACAAACCTATGGTTTCACAATAATGACTCTTTCACATCTTCTTATCGCTTTTAGGAAATTAAATCTGAAAAGCATTGATATATTTGAATGACAGCTTTGGGTCTTGTTCAGAGAGGCATTCTTAGCTGGGGCATCAGTATGTTTGAATGGCACAGGAAGGACAGAGAAGCTGCTCCATGCTGTAAGATGCCCTTAGAGAACAAGAAAGTGGGAAATGGCATAACACATTTATCTAAGGGTAAATCATTTGATAATAAACTGTATGAAGGAGAAGAAATAAAGTTTGATACAAAATGTTGTGAAGGGATGGGAATTTTTTTACGTTGCTGTCCTTTGTATTCTGAGCATCATATAGTATTCCAGACAATTGAGACTATTAGTCCTCATTTCTAAACAGGAAAAGCAAGCAGATACATTTTATCTGTTCAAGTTTGCATAACTAATGACGAAGGCAGAGGAAGAGCCCGATAAAGAAGAATTTGTAGGAAAGACCAAACGTGAGAGTGCTGGGTATAGAATTTCCTGACTCAATATGATGTTGTATTCAAAACGTTTCTCTCCACTTGTTCCAAAATCTCTTCTGCTTCTTGAAAGCATTAACTTCTTCTTGGTAAGAAGCAACAAGTAAACTTGAGAGAACCGAGATATGTTTCAGAGGAGCATCTCATGGGAAGTGTGGGATTCTTTTGAAAAGCATTTCAGATATTCTAACTTCACTTTGCCAGAACTCAGATAATAGATGAGTGTTGTTTAAATAAACTGGATATGTTAGTACTGGGCAACTTCAGGTATTCAGTATTTTATCTTCCATTCAGGGCTTGAATGCAAAAAAGACTTGCATTTTTTAAGTGGAAAAATGAATGACATCTTTCATAAATAACTTCCTCATTAAGTTTTCCTCATTCTTCTTTTGTGCTTCCAGTACACTAGATTACTCTAAGATAAGCTTCCAGTGCAGCACAGTTGAACAGTCTGTATTTTTATCTTCTTCCCTGGGAACTGTCAAGGTCAATCTACTAAGCAGTTCATTTTTCTCAAAGATCCACAAGGGTTG
This sequence comes from Phasianus colchicus, assembly GCF_987193195.1. Taxonomy (NCBI): domain Eukaryota; kingdom Metazoa; phylum Chordata; class Aves; order Galliformes; family Phasianidae; genus Phasianus; species Phasianus colchicus. The sequence continues at coordinate 22,404,206 of NC_143440.1, forward strand.
ATTACCCCAAGGGCATCACTAATTAATATTCAGGATTGAAATAGAAGACAGTTAAGCTTGATACTAATTAAAGCTGGAGAGTGCCATACCCAGAAACCCCCAGTGAAGTTAGCTTTAGTGTTAAAAGTCTATTGCATTAGCAGTTTGTTTTTGCTCTTACCCTTTCAGAAATTTCTTCTGGGATAATTTGTGACAGACTATTCCTCTGCCCAGTTTAATAGTCTGAGACACATTTGGTTAGTTTTAAAAATCTCAACTATTATTTTATATATTATCAGACACTTTACACTGTCTTTAGTTCATGGAATTTGGAGGGATATTTATGAACATCCAACAAACCCCACAACTTAAAACCCATGACATACACATGCTGCTTCCTCTTGAGGCTTCTTCCTTCACATAATATTTTTGTGTGTACGAATGAGTTTGGAAGACTTGAGAAATGTTGTTTGGTCTCATCCAAACGAAGCTGGTTATGATACCCATAGTACAGAGCTCAGTGAAGACCTCTTCTAAATTGTAAAATCAGTGGGAACACTGCCGTCTATTTAAATGGACTCCAGATCCCACCTTACAAAGGCACACAAAATTGAAGTCCCTGATATATATTCATATTTTCAGATATCTTTACCTTAAGGAGTTCCTGTCATTCCTCATTTACCCCTAGATACATAGAATAATTATTCTCGATACACTTCAAGAGCTATCAATAGCCTATCAACTTGTCATTTCCAGGTCTATACACAGGGTGCTGCATCACCCTCTGTGTCACTGACGTTTGATGTCCTGCTATTTGCTTTTCTTGATGGGGTCAGGGTTTCTATGGGACAAAGGATTGGAGGCAATGTGCTGCACCCATTAAAATTAATTGCATGCAAACATTAGAAACCAGCCACCCGTTTCAGTCATGAAATATGGATAAGGATTTGCTGAAAGCCATTTATATTAAATCACTTTTATGATAATATTTAACTTTTTGATATTAAATATTTAGTGTCCTTTTACTACCCCAATATGATGAACCTTCAAGATCCTGTATTTTTGGAAGAACTGCAGAAAGTGTCCCACTAGCACCTTCAATTCTTGTCTTTGTGCCTATATGCTTACTCATAAAATTGGGAACAGGCAAATAAGCTAAAAACATGAGTGCTTGCATGAGGCAGCACTGGACTAAGTGCCAACCAGTTCAGAGTAGCATAGTGCACACATTCGTTCTATCCTTCCTCAGAAGATCTCAAAGAACATCAATAACTTGTATTGATATCCACCACATCTTGCATAAAAGGTAACAAATATCTCCAATTTCTTTGACGTTAGGCCTTTGTCACTAAATTATCTTTTTCCTGACAGTGAGTCAGCAATGAGTAGATGCAAAACCAAGTTCTGCCCCCCTGTCCCTCTTGACCAGGGGATGCAGTCTATGACTGTACTTGTGTGCCCATAGCACTACACTCACAGTTGGTCTCTGCTCAGGGGTCTTGGAAGAACTCACTGAGACTATATGTGCCATCCTTTGGGTCATCAGAGAAACGTGAGGCCAAGTGCAAGATATCAACATCAAAGACTAACTCCAAATAACTTCTGTGTTGTTACCAAGAAAAGTCAAAAGAACTTTATTAAAGCAACAGAACCATTCCACCCAGCTTTAAGCTCTTACTATAGTAAAAGCTGAGCTTCTGCTTATATAATAAACTTTTCTCTATTGCTTCTTTTTTGTTGTTGTTCTGCAGTAATTCAAAGGAAAAAAATCTATCAAAAGCAATTCTACATCTCATCCTCAGTACTCTTCCCAATTTACACAAACTTGATGTTGACTTCATCTTCCTGGTTAGTTAACATGGGAGCTTTCTATGTGCCAGCTACCATTGCTACTATGATGATCAAAATCGATAGCTCGAATTATATTTCACTAGTAGCAAAAGTTGCTGCTCAGCTGCTCGTAAGGGAAGGACCAGAGTGGGATCTGCATTTATGGTGTTGAAATATTGGCCTCTGAACAGCCTGGAGCGATAATATGATGCACAGAAAAGTACCCAGCTGCTGGTTGTGAACAGAATCTCAAGTGAAAGATCATGCAAATAAAACCTGTTTTATCACTAGCAGTATCAAAGATTACAGAAGGAACATTCACTGTGCTACACAAAGCTGCTCAGTCCTGTGGATGCAGAGGAATTAACCACAGGAACATAAACTGTCAGGGGAAAGCTTTCCCTCTTGCTAAAGAAGTGTATTTGTCTAGGTGGCTGAAAAACTGTCCAGAGGAGTGTAATCATGTCTGTGGAAAATATTCTATATCATCCATAGATATCTATGCTTCAGTTCGTATTTAATTTCACTTAAATTAGAAATTACAGCACAGTGTTGAAATACTAGATTAATATTTATAAATGTTTACTTAGCATTAACAGCAAGTAACTGTGTTAAGTATATCTCTTGTGAATATAATAAAGGCTTGCAAAATCAGAGGTGAAATTGGACTCATTCTGTGTGAAGACAGCTCAGAGTGGGTTCCACCTATTTTGTGCTTTTCAGTCCTCAGGTAATGACAGAATACCTTCAATCACATTGCACGCCTCTTCAGTCTCCAAGAGAAGCCTCCCCCATCTCTTCAATCAGCATAATTAGTTCCTTCTCTCTCCACTCTCCTCCATTATCAATTTCCTTAGTCTTTTCCCTGAAGGTATGAAAAAGTGCCTAAATAAGTACTGCGGTATCTTTTTGAAAATGTCTACACATGTTTCTTCATTTGCTCAGATTCTTCAAGGAGAGTTTAGAGAACACAAAACAATCAGTCACTGTCAGCAATAATCAGAGGAACAGCTCTGTTTCTCTTTCCAGTGTCCAATCAAAGCTCATGGATGAAAAAAGGTGATTGAAGTTGAATGCAGACAAGACAGACCAAGTGGCTGACAGCACTGCTCGTGGATTATGCCGTTATGGTGCAGGCCTCTTAGGCTACTGATATAAAAGCACCTTTGGTGAAAGGTCTGCATAGACAATTTTCTATGTCCTCAGTCACGTATGCTGAATTCTCACAACACTTCTTACAGTAATCCAACTAGTAAAGAAAGCTACAGTACATTACCTCAGCCTCAGGGGTTATGGGAAATCCACCTACCAGTCTTCAGCTGCGTACACGAGCTTCCCAGAGGACATGGAATTAAGTTCTTAGTATCGGTCTCTATCCTCAACTTGTTCAATGATTTGAGGCCAAAATAAACTAGAAGCTAGGCACCCAGAAAATGAGAAACACACATGCTGTGTTTAAAAGAAAACAAAAACCTGGTTTGAATTACTTGTCAATTTCAAAATAGAAATTTTCTATTAATATTTTTACACAATAGATGAAGAAGCAGAGGAGCAAGCACAGAATCTCCTTCTGTGCTAGCAATTCATAAACATTTCCATTTCTTCATGACACTTGTCTTATTGACTGGACTTAGGTTAGCATTTCAACATATGACAAAAGCACTGTACATGAAATGATTTCATGCACTGTGTAAGCCTGACTCAGTCTACAAGCAGGGCCCCTGCTGTGCAGTGAATGAGATTTCATGAGAAAAGGTATGCCATAGCATCACCAAAGAGCACATCCTAAAACATAACAGAATTACAGGCAAGATTTCAAGGGCAAGTTTGGTTATGTCTACTTTTCTTGCTGGGGCTAAACCCTGTATTTTGACAGCTTAATGACATACAGTCAAAAAGTGAGCAAATACTACACAATACAGAAATCAACTTGTTTGGTCTTGAGTGTCACTGAGGCCTCAATTTATTACAAAAAAAAAAAAAGCCAAAATTTTTCAGTATTTCCTAGGTTTTTGTTAGCTGAATTCACAGGTTTACTGTTTTTCCTGTCTTGTGTAGTCTCAAACTTTCTTCAAAAAATTGTTACCAAAGAGCAGCAGCTGAAAAGCAAGTTCTTCTATGGAGGCAAAGGCAGGTGCTAAAAGAGAATGATGATCCAACAAGGCTGCCAAACTGCTCCTAAGAACCTTGTCCCAGTCCATAAAATTATTACTTTTTTCTCCTGTATCTTAAAGGTATCTTCAGATACCTTTAGATCTTCAGGTACTTCCAGATACCTCTTCAGCTCTGTCAGATACCTCACCACTTTACAGAGGACAGACACCTTACTAAAACCTGTTTGAACTCTTTCAATTCATCTAAATCTTTTTAAAATTTATAATTTGAAACTCTACATGCTGCTAGAATACAGAATCAAAGGTTTCTGTTTCTCCTGTCCTCCATTCTCTCTGTTTTCCTTCATATCTTCTCTGGGATATGTCAGTGCACTGATAGAGCAGAAAGCAGAAAATGTCCAAGGTACTCAAGTGTCTCCAAATTCTTATCACAGAAATAGGAGGTAATAATCATGCCTCCGCGCTCACTGAAACAACTGAGTCTAGAGGGATTTACCAATCAAAGAAAAAGGCAGTAAGTGATTTCCCTAGCCATCTAAAGGAGTTTGTGTCTTGGTGACAGCATGTTAGAAATATTTCGGATAAGCTGCTTGTATAAAATCACAGTATATCAGGAGCATCTTCTTTCCATCCAGTGGTGTGGGTCTAGTTGTTGAGCTGCCTTTCTGCCTTCTTCTAGTAATATACAGCAATCTTCCAGCACTGAGCCTCCCTCAAAACCTTCCACACTATGGTCAGCTTTTCTGACCACCATCTGCCAGATCCCAGTGCTTTCCTCACTCTGCTCCTGCATATTGCTTCCTCACTGGATGAGTGCAAGGGTGCTGTGATTCCTCAGCCCAAGGCTAATAACATCCAGTGTAAGGCTGAGAACAAATGTTGCAGCGTATGCCCAGCACTCACGAATGCATAACATTTGCTTCAAATACAGCAGATAACTTTGGCTGTATGTAGCATGTCTTGGCAGAGTAAACACCAGTCATTGAGGCTAGTGACATTTTGTCTGCCACTTCATACAGATGCTCACTTGTTACAAGAAAGTGTTATGTTTGTCTCTTGCATTGTATTATTTGTCTCTTTGCTTGGATTTCAGTGAAGTGGTCTGAAAAGAGACAATGGTTCATGGCAAGAGAGCGACAGCTTAAGAAATGGGTTTGATGTCAGCCCAAAGAGCCATTAGGAGCAAAAGAAATGCCAATTCAGAGCTGGCAGGGTGTTATGAGTGCTTTGAGTGTGCACAACTGCGTGATGGACATGACAATCAGATGATGCCCCAGTCATCCTTTCTTATTGGAAAAAGCTTAAATGCACCATCATTCTCCAGGAGACAAAACTATTCTAGGGCAAAAAGGTTTTGTTTGATGGTTTGAGAGGATACTGAACAAGCTTAAACTTATTTTTAAAAAATTATTCATAACCGTTGTTTTTATTAGCAATTTGCAGGGAAGATGAAATATAGCAGGAAGGCGCTAAAAGCGTACACATGAGTTTAAACCTCTACTGAGATAAGAAAACAAGCTTATGTAGCTTTCCTGATATACCTGATACAATTTCATGTTTTCATGAAGTCCAGTCCCTAAATCATTTTGGTTATCCCAGCCTCCAGAAATGCATACAAGAAAAATAATATTTTATTATCAATAAAATGATGTTTTCTGATCAGCCTGTGAAAATTTCAGATCATAATGTTCTGAATGCTACTATGATGATGATTTTTTTCTAGAACAACTCATAATTTGACCTCATTACCTAGAAAGACTACTGAACTCTGAGACAATCTCATGAAACTAGGGCCTTTTAAAACTATTTTAGCTGACTCTGGCAAGGAATTCCTGGAACTGCTGCCATCTCCACTGAGCTCTTCCAGCCGTCCCTGTGGAGCCCTCTCTGGTATATGGCAAAGGAACAGATTCCACACATATTCTTCATCCTTCTGAGGGAAGAGCTATGCTGCTATAGGCACAGCTGTGGATGGAGTATACAGCAGGGATGGGCATATTCTGATTTGATTGAATGCTGAATTTTGCTGAGCAGAAAAATATGTGTAAAAATATCTTTGGCAGAACATCATCCTACAGCGTTAATCCTCCCTTCCATCTCTCCATATCTCTGCATCTGAGGTTTTCTCCAATGTTATTCTAATGCCAGAAATCTTGCTCGTGTCACAGAGCTTTTAGAGAAACAAACATAAGTGCATGTATGCATATGTATCAAAACTTGGAATATCTCCATCATTGTCCATGGAAAGGCACGAAGAAGGGGAGGATGCAGAACATCTGCAAAAACTGGTGAATCAGTCACCTTTACAGAATAAAGTATTTGCCAGAAATTCTCTTCAACACTCCACAGCCGTCTCCTTCCCAACCCATGTCAGCAAAATGTGCTTAATGGATCATACTGAACCCTTGCATAATAGCAGCTGCTCATTTTACAGATTTAATAAATTAAAGGCCAGATTCAATGTGCTAGCACCAGACGTTAATTGTTCCAAAAGCACATACTAGGACTCTTCTGTGACCTTCTTTTTGCCAGACTACTGGCCAAGAACTTGAGCTAAACGGATAGACATAGCAATAATGAATTGAGAGTTTGTCAAAATCAATAAAGAAGGTCCAACACTTGGAAGCCAAGCTCAGTCATATTCATTTTATAGTACCAAGATATATCCCAGTTTAGAAAAAAGAAGTCTGCATTTGTTTAACAAAGGACTTGCACTATTTTCAGTGGATTTTGAAAAAACATTTTTTTCTGAGAATTGCCTGAGTCTCTCTGGTTATCCACTCTTGAGCTGGGTTCTTAGCCATAGAAGTCAGTGTGAGCTAATAATGGTTTTGGTCCACGGAAGCATGCAGTCACATCCTAACTGTGATACTATGACTAGTCCCATTAGAATCAAATGCACAGCTCGAATGCTCAAAGGTAGACACACATAAAAGTATTTTCTTGCCTAAATCCTCCAAATGAAGAGCTAACATTTATAAACAGTAGGCAAGCTGAATAAAAGCACAAAGAGATCCAAAAATGGAGACTGGCAAATGCAGTTGCAAAGTGTTTCCAAACAAGAAAAAAAAGTAGAAAGAGACTGAAGGGATGCAAGACAGATCTCTAAATGTAGAGTACATGTAGTAAATGAACTGCTGTATTGAATAACAATACAGCTGAAGGACAACTTTCCCCAAATGCTTGGCCACAGTACTGCCAATGAGGATGTAAATAGAATTAGATTAATAGGAATATGAAAGTCCCCTTTGAAAATATAACTGCTCACGTACACACTTGCAATTATTTTGTGTTTAGCAGACAAGAGAGATTTGTGTGTGAAATTAGCAACGAGGAGAACTATTGCAAAATAAATAGGATGGGAAAGTACAAACTGCACAGTCAATGCAGCAAAGATCCTGTGTTCAGCCTGTGACTCAAGGAATGAAATAGAAAAGTTAAGGGCTCACACCATGAGCTCCCAGCAGCATGACTGTTTATGTGCAACAAAAGGACTAAGTAAATACAAGGAAATGGGGAGAAAAAAGTTTCATTAGCAGTTTTTAACCATATGTTTTCTAATGGAACAACCTGTCATGGAACTTTAGCTCCACTTACTGGCTGTAAATTAAATTCTTCATACATACACCCTCAAAGGACAGCTCTCAATTTTTACTGCTTTCAGTCTGATCTCCTTCACTGTCCAGTTGAGCCACCCAGACTTGCCTTGATGCAGCACTGCTCAGAGGCACAGCAGTCAGCAGAAGTCAGTGAGGTCCACATGTGACTGGACATAACAGAATTCATCATATTTGTGGTGCTCTGAGCCCTCCTATGCTATCTAGTGCTATTAAGTGGGTCCACACCTGGCAAGACAAAAGAGCATGCCTGGGTATGCAGTGTTGCAAAGGCAAGGCAGGGTGGATGCAACCATGGTTCATGAAGCAGAGAGATCATATAAAAGCCCTCATGCAGTTGTAAGACATCAGTGTTTATCAGCATGATGCAGTGGCCCCACCTACTCAGCAGAAAGAATCATAAAATCATGGATTGGCCTGGGTTGAAAAGGACCTCAGAGATCATCTAGTTTCAACCCCCCTGCTACAGGCAGGGTCACCAACCACTAGATGAGGCTGTCCAGAGCCACAAAGAAGACAAATCCCTTGTGATCTAGGGAGAGTTGGGAGAAAAATACAAGCTATCAGTGGTCAGTGTAAGGGCATTGCATTATCCTAATTAAGATTGAACATCAAAGGTCAAAAGTGTTTTTACAGAGCCACCTTTACAAGCGACATAAGGTGGACTCAGAAAAGACTGAGACAAACTTCTGCCACCAAAGCACACCCTTGCAATACCTGTAACATCACATCATCCTTGAGAACAGAAGCAACTTGCTTAGTCAACCTCCTGTTCTTCATTACTGTATGTTCTGGACATGTGTGTAGCTTCACAGTTACCGGTATTCATAAACTTTTTTCTGACCTTCAGAAGGGAATAAAGGGGAGGAATTTCCCTGCAGACTCCTAGCTGTGCCCTGTGGGAGGAATCTAGAGTGAATTAACCACCTGCTCTTTTAACTCACACTCACATTCACCTCACAAGTGCCTGATGCCTGTTGCAATTTGGGAAGCTGTGGTAGTGTGTACAGGCAGCAGATAAAGCAGGAGCATAGGTGCTAGTAAGCACTGCTGTTATGAACACTGAGTCTGTAGGGAGTCAAGACTACCTCTTGACCTGCTCAATTGAGGTAAAAAACATTGCAGCACAACTACATTAGCAAAGTGGTTGTCTTTATGTCAGAGTTAACTGCACCCAACATAACCTTATTTCTGCTCATTTTTCTAGCCTAGAAAAGCCCAAAGGAATGATGCAAAGTAGCATGCACTAAGAGGGACTACCTTGCAAAGGTTACCTCTTCATTTAATCATGCATTTCAGTTATTGCTCAATTAACATACCTCATGCATTTTCATTCCTTTATTACAGCTTCAGTATCTTTAGACTTGAAGTTGCATGGCTCTGTGCCAGGCATTTACTGTTATCTGCTCAGATAGGTACATCATTTTCTTTTGTGTAGACTGTCAGTATGTATCCTTTTGAAATGGAGGATAATGTCTTGGTCTTTTATGAGGAACTATGTCCGGTGTGCAGCACAGTGAGAGAACGCCTGCTTCTTCTCAGCTCCGTCTGCACTAGGGTGGGGAGTATGCCCAACTGTATGCAGGTTGGGATCCATAACAGAATAAAATCCTCATTTCTAAGGTCTTCTGCACATGAGGAGCTTTTGTCTCTGCACAACATGTGGAATCTAACCTTTCTGCCATTTCAATGAATAAGACTCTTCAGAAGTTCAGAAAGAGTGATCAGGAATTTCATAAGCAGAACATCTCTATAATACATCAAATTACCTCAGATCACAGAGTGAAAGATTTTACTTGCTTATACAATAGTTTGCCATCATGACTATATTGCATCACACACTAGAGCACACAAGTGAGAAGAGATCCCTAGGCAGAATAGTTTGGCAGAGCTCTGGAGAGAATTAGCTATAGCTCATACTGAGCTTCTTGCTAAGGTGGTCAAGCTGATGTCAGGGCAAAAGCCAGTATCTCCAGACAGGGCTGCACAGCATTACAGCCTGCTCACTGGTTATGCAGAGACCTCAGCCCACACTCCAAGGCATTGTAGATGAGACGTCTATTGTTTATGTTCTCAGTGAAAAGCATTTGTAACCAGGGCAAGTGAGTCACAGTTTTTGTCTAAAGTGAACTCCGGCAGTATAAACTGTATTTAGGGCATCTCTTTTTTCCTCTCCCAGTGAGGCTCATCAGTCACTTCAAATTCAAACTGTCCTGTATCATGCATGCTACAGCTACTGTCCTAGCTGCTTGTCACTGTAATAGGCTGAATCTTAAATGTGATGCTATAGAAAATATAAACTGGGTTCAAAACAGGAATTCTACAGTATACTGTATCCATACTTTGGGATATCATCTTCCATAGGGAAGATCCATAGGAAAAAACTGCACATTAAATAATAGATGCACAGTGATGCAAAGCTACTTTGCACAAACAACTACTGTGTTCAGACCCACAGGGCTGTTTGACTCAATTGCTAAACTTGAGATGATGCTGTTATGGGGAATGGCTTCTATGACTATGACAGATGTGCGCAAGAACTTCTTTACGGGAGGGTGATGGAGCACTGGAACAGGCTGCCCAGGGAGGTTGTGGAGTCTCCTCTGGAGATATTCAAGACCCGCCTGGATGCCTACTTGTGCAACCTGGTGTAGGGAACCTGCTTTGGCAGGGGGGTTGGACTCAATGATCTCTGGAGGTCCCTTCCAACCCCTACGATTCTGTTATTCTGTGATTCTGTGACTCCATATGCAGAACTGAAGGTTTGAATCTTACATCATTTTCCTGGATAGAGCACAGAGTTTTTATGCCAGCAGTCTCCACAGGGAAGAATTATCCTCAACAAAAGCCAGGACAAAAAACACAATTACAAAAGTCCCTCTAATAGAAATGCATTGGCATAAGGGAGAAGCAGAAAAAAACTTTGAAACTGAAGATGGCTTTGCTTGCCCAGAAATACTTAGCCATTTAATATGAACCCTCAGGAAGGAAATGCAATAATCTACAATATTATCACTGAACTGCTGTATTATCTAAAGTATACATTAAAAAGTCACCCTGCTGCGAGACAAAAAATCATTAACTTCCTGATCTTTAGAGCAGCCAAGTCCTTCAAGGGATACTTAATATCAAAGCATAACATATCTCTTTCAGCCAAAACAATGCTGTACAAAGCATGCGAGAAAAACAGGCCTTACTTCCATTAAGTATGAAAGCTGAAGACTACAAGAGAAACTTTTGATCTCCCCATAGCTCTGAAATAAAATAACTAAAGAGAAAGAGAACAAATTCATGAAGAAATGGTCCATCTTTTTTTTTTTTTTTCAGATTTACTTTCTTAGCATTTGAAATATCAGTTTACAGTTGGGATATAATTTTCCTTTTCACTTTCTTTTTTCTTTTTTTTTTTTTCTTTTTTTTTTTTTTTTTTTTTGTTCTTTCCCTGTGCATTCCTTCTGGTGTTTCAGATAAAGTTAAGAGTGATGAAAATGTGCTCACTAGATGGAAAAGCTCCAGGAATGAGTTGAGGAAAGAATGGTATTCCCTAGGAGAAGATGAGTGAAATAAATAGATTGTAGAGCACATACTTCACTACTTATGAATAATTAGTTAGATTGTGATTCAGCTGGCTCAGAAATAGAGCTTAATGTCTTTGGATTGCTTAAGTCTTACAATGAGTATTAAAATCATATAGTAGTTTTGAACTGGTCAAGTGCGCAGCCATTCATTCTGAACCCACTTCCCACCACTCTGGTCTTCCATTGCAGCATCACAGGTAGCACCCTGCCTTTATTCACCAGACACACTTCTGCCAAGTAAGATGATAAACAGAAATGAAAGGGAGAAAATAGAATTTTGTATGAATAAGAGGCACTGTTCCATGAAGATTGCTCAGAAATGTCACAATTTATGAAAAGATTGTGGATCTGTCTTGATTATTATTAATAATGTGGAAAAGACTAAAGGGAGTAATACATAGAGCAAAAGAAAGACTCAGTTTAGAAGCCAGAATAAAGAATGTATGAACCATCTTTGTATGCCACCTGCCAAAGCAATTTGCAGAAGTTATGTCACAGCCCCACCACAGCATCAGGAACAGTGCTAGCTGACACTAGTTAGCTAAGTATGAAGGCTTTTCTCTTCCTGAATTCTTGGTCATGCTTATGGCTGCTGTATAGCTCTCACTCCTACAGAGATCTGACAGCCAAAAAAGGGCTGTGGATGAATTTCACTTTTTTATAATACAAAGTATCAGCTAATTCTTCAGCTGTCACATGGGACTTGAGAAGTACATAGACCTTTCAGTGGCTCTCTGCAAAGAACAAATATCACTTTTTGGTACTGTATAGTTTACTGTGGCTGATTCTGCCATTCATCTGAGAAGTCAGTAACAGAACTATTAATAATGGAACTATTCATATTGGTATAAAATAAATATGAATGGAAATAGGAAAGCATCAGAAAAAAATGTCAAGAAAAAGGTCAAGGGAGTTATGTATGTTAATTGCTATGGTACACTGCAGCTGTGATTTTGTGCAAGTGGCCAAAAAAGGAAGAGAAGACTTGCTTCAGCATAAGGTGGAGATGGGAACAGTGATGGAGCCATAAAATATTCAGATAAGTAAAAGGCAAAATTCATGAGTTTTATGTAAAGCACGTACAGGGCCAAGAAAAAACATGAGTCAACTGTTGTGAGCATTATGCACTCCACATAAAGACACACGTGTTTCTTACATTCCTACAATAACCTAACACTGCCCAAATGTTTCAGAAATAGTCCATATATATTTACTTCCTTACTCATAAGTAAGTCATTTTCTCCTTCCCTTTATTATCTGGTCTCATTCCAGCCTATCAGCATCCTCACTTTTTTGGATGTCAAAAAGAGGAAGAAGTATTTCCAGAGTTCCTTCTGTACACATTCTCTTCAAAAAACATACTCTGTCATCTCCTTGGATAGTTGCTAGCTTTGTTGCATAAGTGGGATCCTGTAACAGCAAACAAGTCATTCCCATCTCAGTCCGGTCTAAACAGACCAGCAGCCAGCTGCCAGGGAGGTGGAGGCACGAGAAGCACTCCATTTTCCAGCCTCGTGAACTCTGGGAGAAGAAACCATTGAAGTATGCAAGACAAATGTGTATGTGCTTCCAGGTGCAATATGCAGACCATTGCTTTGCTGTCCCTGTCTAGCACTGGAGCAGTTAAAGAATTGGGACCCCTCAAAGCAATCAAGTAACAGAAGACATTGTTAAGTTTCTTTTAAAGATATAATTGAAGACAGAGTGGGTTTGGATGCCAGGTAAAACACAATTCATGCAGGAAAGAAACTATTTATCCCACTAAATGTCATGTTATTCTGGCCCATGAAGGAAACCACTTACTGACTTAACAAAAGAATATCAGGAAAGCAGTGGGTTAGGAGCAAGACTGAGAATGATGGGAAGTACAGAAGAGATCGATCTCTCTGAAGTTCACTGCCACTTAACATAAGGTACTCAAACTGATGGATATAGCACACTGTCACCATGGCTAATGCTAATGGCCATTCTCCTATCTGTAGCTACTGCAGTAATTCAACTTTTGACACCGTGGCTTTCTTTCCTTCTTGTTCTACTCCAGCCAAAGCCCAGGCAGAGACACAATGTTCCTGCAAATCCACAGGGTGCAAAGAAGCAGATGGGGACAGGCCTGTTCCTCCTCAGTCCTGATGTTCTCAGTTACCACATCCTCTCCTGTGCTTTGCTTTGTGCTGTTAGAATTCCCGCAAGAAAGAGACAGTTGCTTGAAACACCAGCACAGCATGTGAGCTCTGATTTTTGTCTTTATTTCCAATCCAGACACCTGAGTCATAGAATATGTGTTAATTCTCAAAGTAATTCAACCGCTTCAAAAGTAACTTTTGGAAATTAAATCTTCCATTTCTTCCATCAGTTCAGCTCTTCAGAATCTCTTTTAGATTTTTTAAATATTCTTATTACAGTTCAAATCAAGACAATCTTGTCATGACAAGATGGAAGACTAACAGAGACACTCAAAAAAGGCTGTTCCTCCATGCTTGGACTGGATTGATTGCATCTTTCCTAAGAGCTGGATTTCTTTGCTTTTTCAGTGCAAGATTATATAAAGTAATAAGCACTACCCAGTTGGATCAGTTTTCATGAGGAAATACTGAGTACCATGGCATGCTTTCTGCCACAATTACCCAGCTGGTGCTGTTTCCACATCTCTGTAGACTCTCGGTGACACTAACAGCATGGTAAATCCAACAGAATTACCTTAGTTTCTGATGTATTAGAAAGATGGCAGTTTTGCAGCCTAAGCTCACTCTTTTTGTACATTTTAAGTCAGCTTCTTCTATTTTATTCTGGGATATAGAACAGAAGGGAGAATACCAGATGATTTGCCAAATGGAGAGGAATTAAACTGTGCCAAGTGCTATCTGGAGTTTACTCACAGACACATACGCCCATTTCACAAACTGTCTTGTGGCAATATTTTTCCACTAAATCTAAAAGTGGTGCAAGAGGTGTTACTGTGCATTTCTTCATGGATTACATGCTTCATATGCACTCAGATGCCATTGTATTGGTAATACGTGCCCTGCTGATTTGAAACATGCACTGATGTGTCAGAATGTGGAGACACATATTAGTGATGAAAGTTAATGTTAATGTTAATGTCTCAGATACAATAAAGCTTCAGGAAAATTAGCACCTTCACCAACTCAAGTTTATTCCTTGGAAGGCAGATAACACTTTTCTGATCATTTTGACGAAATTCCTCTGAGTTCCATTGCAGTTCTGCTGATTTTTTATACACCACACCTCAGCACCAGCTGATCACATGCAGTGGTCACCCATCTGTCCTGCAAATGAAGAGCATTTGCAGGTCCATAAGTATATTAGAGATGGCTGGGCTTTCTAAGCTGGACTTGTTCAAATGCATAGTTCATCTTGTAATTGACTGTCAGTTTGATTTACAATGGCAGTTTTGATGGGTTTAGAGACTTCAACCAAAATGCACTCTGAAATAAATGAAGGGAAAAGTCAACCCAGTGAGGCAACTCGATTTGTTAATATCATCAAAGAACAGGAAACAATTTAGGCAACACATCAGCCCCAAACAAAAAGCACTCAGGACAGAAGCAGCGCAGAGAGAGGCAGTTTAGAAAACAAATCACAACGGCTGTAAAAATTATAGAAGCAGATGGAGGAAGGAAGGATAGAAAGGGGAAATAAAAAATCTGTCTGTTCAAAAGTGAGGCAAGAAATGGGCAACAATGTTTAAGTTCTGAAAATTTTGACTTTTCAAATGCCTTATGTCATTTGTGGAAAAAGCTCCATTTAAAGAAAAAAAAGTATATATGTATACATTATGGGCTTGAATTGGTGCAATGCAAATCTTCCAGTCAACCACATTTTGCCTCAGAAAAAGTGTGCCTTACAAATTAATTTTTGTAAAATGCCTGGAGCCCTGATTATATATTAGGAACAGAGGTAAAGGAGAAGGACAGAAAATACTAATGAGGAGTTCCAAGTTCTTTCACTGTTCTCTGGAACAACACCCCCTTGACAATTTCTCCATTTCAGACCCTACAGTAATACTTTGCCTGATACTTCTGTATGGAAGCAACCTTTCTTTATGAATGCAGCTAAGGAGCATTTTCACATTGGTCTGTGAAAAGATAAGAAGCCTGAAATGAAGTGATTTTTGGAAGAGGAGCTGGGTTATTTCCAAATGCTTTTCTGTAAGTCTACAAGAACTCAGTAAGTCAAACAATTAACCACATCAGCAAGCAGCTGGCTGGAAATAATACTTAATGCATGCCTGTTTTGAACTTGACATTGCAAACTGCAAGTGCTGTGGTTTGTGTTTAGGTGTCTGTCAGGCAGGTTCACCTCTTTGGTAACTAAAGCACACACAAACAAACATTTGCTTTCAAACCGTGAGTTTCTCCAAAGTGAGCTACTGAATAACAGAGTCACCTTTGTTCTCCTGCCACCAAAGAAGGAGGACTTTTGAATGCTTGATTCCAGTCAGAAAGGGAACTGTATACACATGCCCTGCATACAGGGCAAAGTGCCATTCCTAATGCTCCAGTTTCTGACTTTCCTGCATACCAATTCTCACTCCTTGGGAAGGATTAATTATTTCTGGCTTTAAAACCCTTCATCTTCTTTCTATTTACTCGATTGAGTTGTAAAATTATGTCCATATTGTTTACAGCGACAATATTTACATGTACGTTCTTCTTTCAGCTAAAAGGAGTATATATATTTTTTAAAGAAAAAACATTCTGTTCCAATTTCTGTTGAAAAATATTTTACCTTACAAAATCAGAAGTAAACATAAAACAAAAAATCTGTGAAAATGTGTTTCAAGTAAACCGAATTATGAAAAACAGATGGTGCTTTTCATCAGTCTTAATTCCTTCTTTACTTCAATTTCATCCCTGTTTTTCTCATTTCCAGACAGCCTAGTACAAGCTCATTCAACTGCATGACCATTCCCTTTCCATGACTGCTTATCTTCTTGGCTTCATTAAAACTTCTTTTACCTTTCCACTCCTTTCCACCTCCTATTCTTGTTTTGATGTCTCTGTGTCCCTCTACAGCCAGTGCCTTTCAGTTCAGATAAAAAACAATGTTTCTAGCTTTAAGGTTCTATTACAGTTTCTCCGATTTATATGAGCTATGGCAGTGTTCCCTGCAATACAAAACCAGATCCATTAACTAGACATTTTCTTATGATGCCCTTGACCTAACTCATTGAATTTAGCCTTTAGATATTATCACTTACCTGGCAAAAACCTACAGGATTTCACTAAAACTCCTTTCTTTTGCCCTTCTTCCCAGAAGAGAATGTAGGACAACCGTATTAATTAAAATATAGATGGATCCCAGATTCCCAGTAACATACCTCATGAGGAATGTGCTCATAAAATTCCATCCATTCACATTCCTCAGGAACTGGGTTAT
Organism: Phasianus colchicus; assembly: GCF_987193195.1. Classification (NCBI taxonomy): domain Eukaryota; kingdom Metazoa; phylum Chordata; class Aves; order Galliformes; family Phasianidae; genus Phasianus; species Phasianus colchicus. The sequence continues at coordinate 22,420,724 of NC_143440.1, forward strand.
TTTTTCAGCTGCCTGTAGCCCTCTTGGGATTGTTAGCTGGGGACTGTCTCTGAGGAATGCAGGAACTGCTGCAGCTGCATAATGCTACTGAGACAAATCTGTTAGCACATTTCCATACATGAATTACTTTATTAAAGTCATTTAAGCAGAGCTGGAGAGGCCGAGGTTCAAAACCTCCTGAGTGGTTCAAAAAAGCACTAAAATGAATACGGGATTTGACAACAGTGATCTTCAGGGCACTATTACAGAAAGGAACAATGAAAAGATTCAAGAATGGTACTTTGGGATGGTAGAGAAACAAAGAAAAAAGTATAAAGGAAAAGAATAGGAGAGAAGATGTGGCTAAAATGGAAGTGTCTAAAAATACTAGAAATCTTTGGAGACAATCTGAGTGAGCATACATCAAACATGGCATCATCTGTGTGTAGGGATCAGGGGGCTGACTTAAATTAGATTTAAATATGAGGAAGTAGATGCTCCCTCCATAGCAGTTGTCCTCTGGAATCCAAAGAAAATGAAGAGAAGGGGGAAAAAAATGGGAAAGGATAAAGAATAAAATACCTAGAGTTCCCTGAAAAGATGAGATGTGATGAGACAAAGCCACTCTGGGAAAGCTTTCTTTACAAGTTTCTGAAGAGTCACTGCTTTTTAACAGAGAACTCTGCTCCCCAGGAAACTCCACTACTCAGGTCTGTCAAACCTGCAGCCTGGCTAGCAAAGTGCAGCTGCCTAGAAAGTAAGTTTCACTCTGATGCTGAAAGAAGGGACAGTGTTCCTACTTTAACTGTGCTATGTTCAAAAATGCAAAGAAGTGTCCTAGACTGAGGAAAGCTCCTGTGAAAGAGTGAAGGATTTCAAAGGGATGCACAGGAAGACAGGAAGCGTAAGAAGGTATGGATGGCCAAAGCCTGCTCTCCACAGAGTACTGGAAGCCTTTGAAAAAACTTGGAAAGAACACTCATCATGTTCGGTAACATTTTTACATGGAGATCTGTGCAGGAAAAATTAACCTTTAAGTTCCTTACCTCCTTTGGATCTATCTCTGCTTGATTACTGGATCTAAGTTGTTACTTCTGCTGAAAAGATGAAAAGAGAGATGCAAATGGAAGTATATGCTCTATAGAAGGTTATTTTGAGTGTAAAGGAGGGAGAACTGAGGGCTATGAATTAGTTCAATGCTCAGGAACAAAGCCAAAGTTATGCCATTGGCATCTAAATGAACATTCCTTATTCTACTGCCATAACTGAGAGCAGAATCCAGCTTCAGCTAGTGATGGCCAAAATATCATCTGCTGTAAATGTGTGTGCCAGTTCTGGGCATGTCCACCATCACTGGACAGAGTCTGCGCTGTGATTCCTGTTTGTTGGGCAGAAAATAAAAATAATCTGAGGTTTCTGAAGCATCAGTTTTCATACGCTGTCTCTACAGGAGTCACTGCTCTCCAGCTGAGGTCAGATACTCTCTTTTATAATAAATGGAAAGGAATGTGAACCAGCAACCTGCTTTTCCACCTTCCGCTCATCCTTCCTTCTACTCATCTATATGAAGTACAGTAGGAAATCCAAAAGGAGAGGGCAATTATAGAAATAGAGTACCAAAGTGAAGTCCTCCTGAAGAGGTTTGAAAGTACACACAAGGAAAACAGGCAAGTGATAATTGCCCTAAGGTCCTACCTCCAGCAAGGGAGGGAACATGGCCAGGATGCACTGGATGCTGTAAAGCTGAGCCTTTATTGCCAGAGGGAATTTGCAGTTGTGGCTAGAGGTCTCCCCACCCAGATGTCCCCAAGCACAGCTCTCACCCTCTCAGCATGTGTGTGCTGTTCCACTGCCTTGTTTCCTCCACAGGAGGATTTCTGCAATATATGGGAACATCCCTGAGTAGGGAGCTGCTGGAGAGGGCAGGGCAGAGGGGTTTGTATCTCACACTGAAACAATTCACCAGGTGCTAGCTTGATTTTAGGGATATCACAAGCTTTAAAAATTTCTTTTTAAAAAATTTATTTATTTTATTCCTCTTACAAAAGAGAGTGGAACTTATTCAGCTCTAGTGTAAATCCACTGACTCATTCTAGGGATAAATTTGCCTCTTATGACCCAAAAGTAAGAAGACCGCATTCTGGAATGATGCAAGGAAACATGCCTGAACTGAGAGCTGAGACCATGTCCTCTGCTCTGGTACTCACAGAATCTCTGAAAGTAACATCTGAGTTTTACCAAGGGCCTGTAAAAGCTCTTTTAGCTAGTGTGAGGCTTAAAAGATTAAGTTGTTGGTTAAAAGAAACACTGTTGAGACTAGATTGAGATTCTCCTGATTCAGCAGTACCCAGTGTGCCTGAAAGTGCTTATAAATTTCATCACTCAGCACCTACGTGGATGACAAATGGAGATAGACAGACTGGTGACAGCAGAGGTGGGGGGTGCAGTATTTTTCTTCATTTTTTTTTGCTCCTTAGTGAAACAAACGGCAGCCAAATAACACTCTCCAAACTCCCCCTTCTCTGCAAGGTAACAGCAGCTGCAGGATGTACTTATTCATTAGCTCAGTGGTTTGAAATGTAACTCAAGGGTCGGCTGATATTTTTCACATGGAATGAGGTTAGAAAATATAATTGGAAGGCTTGGTGACTGCTTGAGCCTGATCTCTTATTTCTGTGATTTCAGCTGAGAGCTAAGTGTGAAATTTTGCATACAAAATTATGTTATAGAAATAATGCAATACAAGTGACTGTGGAGCTTTTAAAGAAGCAGAAGGCAATGAAACCTTAGTTCTCACATGTTGGAGTATTATTAGTTCTCTTGATTAACTTGTATTATTGACCACTTTTGCCAGTATATTAATTTTGTACTGGTAAAACATAACAGAGCAAGATTCTAGGAACTCTGAATCCTCTATCAGATAATAAATGAGGTATGATCAGCTGCAACATGATTTTTCCATCCTTCACTACTACTGTTTTCTTATTTTCTTTTGTGCAAGAAGCTGCAAAACAACCTCTAGCCTTTCTTTGGGCTATATATATCCTCAATGGGTTCTTTGGGTGCAGAGTGAGAAATGCCAGGTTTGCTCCGCCCTTTAGGTTGCTTCTCTTTAATGAACTGTTTTTGACCCATGGTCCAGCTGCGCTGGCCTGTTGTCTATATCCTCTTCATTCTCTGTGTCAAAAACACTTGGTATAGGTGCCCAAAATAGGTCTGTTTGTCCTTTTTCCTACTCTGGATGGTTGCGTTCTCTCAGCTTCTTCCTCTGTATCTATGCATCTGTTATCATTGACCCTGTCACTTTCTACATTTCATTCACTGTGAGAACATTCATCATATAGTTATGGCAATTGTGTTTTTTCATATTCAGCAGCTGTATCTCATCCCAGCAATGTCTGCATTCGGCAATCTGCATCTATGAAAACACAATAGTAAGGGACAATAGTAAAAAATTTGTTGCTGTTTACAGTGGATCTCATTTTCTGTACTTCACTGGGTTTTCTGCTCCTGAAGAAATTATTTTCTTTCCCTTCTTGGAAGATAAAACTTTGCTATTTTTATGGTGTTCTTTTGCTCATCTCGGTAATGGTCTGTTGTTATTTCCCAGAAGGGAGCCCCAGGTGGGACCTAGGCCTGAGACATCAGCTGTTTAAACAAGTGGAACGGCTGTCATTAATCTTTGCTTCTGGAGCTCATAACAGGAAAATGGAGCAAGCAGGGAATTGGTTCTCAATAAAAGAAGCGTCCTTCAGCCTTGCACAGTTTCATGTCCAGCCACTAATCAATATATATTGCTCCCATAGATCACAACAGCAGCAGGTGAGAAATTGCTTGGACTAGAGGCTTGTGCATAGTGGACATGTGAGGATTTCCCATGCACACTGCAGACAAATCAATCTTGTAGAATAAGACTCAGAAGAAGTGTCAGGAAAAGGCAAGAGATGATACCAAGGATATTTGGGAACAGACCCCTTGGGGGAAATATTAAGACAAGAAGAAAGCCTTGCTCTTCTCGTAAGAGTTCTCTTGTACTGCAAAAATCAATACAAATATGTTAGAAGATAAATCTTTGCAAAACTATTGGTAGCTCAGAGCTAACTGAAAAGTGTCACATGGCTGCACAGTAGGATCTCTTTGTGTCAATGACATTCTGTCTACTACCTCCAACAGCTGCACCCTCAGGTCCACAAGGAGTATCTCCAGCGGCTCCTTGCTCTGACCAACTCACCCTTGCCCCTAACTCTCTCTTTTCTACAACAATGCTACATTCACTGCATTCATCAATAAAAAGTGATTCTACTTGCTCAGGACAGTTCTGAGTGCCTAGAGCTGACCCAGCTTTCTTTTTGCACTCATAAACCAATGCACTTCTTGAAAGTACAATTTACAACGGACTATGAGAGCAGCCCTGAGATCCAAAAGGCCCATAGTGCTTAGATAATGGAATGCAATATTCAGGATACTGCTCTGTGAGTCCACAGAGCTGGATTCAGTGTGGCTGAAGCAGTTCCCATCATTCTTCTGGCCCTTTTTTAACAGAATCCAATTCTCTAGAGTTTGTGTACTACATTTCCTATTAGAGACTTTGGCTAAAAAATGAATAAATGAACGAATAACCACCCTGCATCATTTAATTGGATTGCCGATCTAACTGTGTGCAGTGAGACGCTATTTCGTGGCCCATGGTCCACTGCTGGACAGTAGCACAAGTCAGAGCTAGCATGCATTGAACTGAGCATCCCTGCAGGAGAAGTGTATTGGGCCTGATGGCTGTCTTTTCTGTAAAGAAGAGAGGACACCTTAAAGTGGCCACGGTGGAGGAGAAAGGTTTTAATGGCTAAAAATGTGCCCAGTGGGTAACACAGCCCCTGTGGTTTTCTTCAGCTGTTGCACAGGAGAGGTTAAGGCAACAGGCATTTCAATTCCCAGAAGGAAGAAAGCATTTCTGGTTATATTACCAAGAGAAATAGTGCTGTGAAATCAGTTCTGAGAGACAAGAATTGGTCCTGAACGACTGACTGAGTAAATTTTCAGTACAATTCAATTCATATGCTCGTTTGGTGCTTTCTATTTTTTTCTCATAAGCAGGTGGTGGGCAGCGCAGAGAGCAGCAAGTTCTTTTTCATGATTGATGATTTAGACTTTTCAATTAAAAGTGTATTAGCAGGTTTCAGCATATCTCTGTGATGAGGAAGACGGAAGCGTTCTGTGTAAGAAGAAAGTCTCATTTTCTGTGTGCATGAACACCTTCACTCCTGTTTTAATCCTGTCATTATTTGACAAGGGGTAAGGCACCACAGCGTGCTGGGGGCAAGGACTAAGCCATCCTTGCTCCTCTGCTTTTGAACACTTTCTAGTAAGCACTGAAAGCAGGGTGCCTGGACTGCTGGGTTGCTAAAGCAAGCCTGAACTCTGACTGTGGTTTTGAAGAAGACATTTCACCTTTTTTTTTTTTTGCTGAACGATGTGCAATGAATAGTCAGAAATAGAATTACAGAATCATTAAGGCTGGAGAAGACCACTAGGAATATCTAGTCCAACCACCAACACATCCCCATCATGCCCACTAACCATGTCCCTCAGTGCCACATGTCACTTGTCACATGTCACTCACTGCCACATATCCTGCAACTGTTAAGAGAATTGAACTTGTTTATCCAATAAATGGTAGATGGTAGCACAGCCTTATCTCATGTTTTTAATGAGATTCGGTATCTTTGGTGCTTAGATATTTCTATTGCCTTCTAAGGAATGGAACTTATATTGATTCATTTTATAAATGGCCATTATATTATGGTCATGATTGCTGAGTGATTGTAAGCAAGTTTTTTCTTTTGTTTTCTCTACTTTATTTTAAATTACTCTAAGGAGCATCTCATTCAATGGCTTATATTTTCACTGCCTGAACAGTCCTGGGATGAAAAATGCTTGTTGTCTGCTGGCTGTGAGAAAAGTAGACTTTTATAGCCACGTTGGTATCAGCTGTACTCTGAGCTGGGAATTCACTGACGGTTATTTGCCAGATGAAACAACATTGTAAATTGGCTTGATTCCAGCTCTGCTTTGGAAGGAGTGCATAAACAGTTCATATCGTTCAAACACACCGCATTCCAGAGAGCTAGTTTTGTTGGAAATTGGGGACACAGAGCCATGTTGATGCATTTGTATGTCCTCTGGACTACAGGTGTTATTTCAGTTAGCTGTCATGTCCTGTTAATTTAAGGGATGTTCCCATAAAACTGCCTCTCACTATCTAAATCTGAGTTATTCTCTGAGGGTTCCTCTCCTTCTTTCCCTTGACTATAGATATCTTGGTAAATCTCAGTTCCCGGTAAAGGTACCTAGCTTACACATTTTACTCTAAACAGAATGCAGCCAGTTGTGTGCAACCCCTCCTTCATTAAGAGCCATGGAAGGCAATACAACCCTGATGAATTCAGAGAGCTTAAAACTATGATTTTTTAGTGAGATTGCTAAAGTGTACAGCCTACATCAGGCTGGATCCACAGTTTGAGAAGCTGAAAATATTCCCATTTTAACAAACATTATCACTGGACCAGAAGTGGCTTGGCCATCCCATATTAACTTTAAATGTATTTAGACAACCAATGCAGTGAGCAGTCCATTGTACAAACTTCTGTGGTGTTTGGGGTTGGAAGATATTTTAATGAATATTGGCTGTTGTGGAGTATAAAGCACACTGTTGCATCATCTCCACTAACTCCTAGCCCTTGCAGGTGATGAATTGCTTCTCTGTAAGGTTTCTTATGGCCACAGGCTGTGTTACGGATAGATAAGCATGGCCTTTCCCTCTTTTGCAGTCTGCACTGGCTTAGATCTGAAATGCACATGTCCAGGCCTTCCTTCAGTTTCCCTTTATGGCAGCAATGATAAAACCTGAGACATGTATCAAGGATGTAGCATTAAATTATTTTGACAGAGCTAAGATTACTTGCCCAGAATGTCAGTCAGGAAGAAGAAAAAAGATAGCATGAGAAGTACACCAGCCGAGGCTGGGGTCCAGAAAAGTGACTTTAGAGGTGAAAAAGCAGCAGTCTGGGCACAAAGATTCTTAGAAGAATCAGTCCTGGTAGCATCTGCAAATACTATGCATTGAATCCTAAAAGAGTCTGAGAGTCCCTGCCCTTTGAATATCTATGAATGTTGAAGATAAGCAAGACATGAGCAGTGGTAATTAGCATCTCCCTATCTTTTGTATACTGTCACTGATTTCCTGGTACCATGGTACATGCACCCTAATGCATTACTTTTAACAATGACTAAATCGACTCTTATCTGGATTTCCATATGTTTGTTATAAATATTCATGTATTTAGTTTCAGAACAAAGCTATAAGGTACATAATTTATTATTCCCATCCTGTGAATAAGGACCTTTCAGCCAAAAGACCACCATTTCTCTGTGTGGCTCCAATATACACTTTTTAAATGGAAATATGTCTTAAAGGAACATAGAGTCATAGAATGGCTTGAGTTGGAAGGGACCTTAAAGATCATCTAGTTCCAAGCCCCTGTCACGAACGGGGTTGCCACCCACTGCATCAGGCTGCTCCAGTGCCCCAACCAACCTGGCCTTGAACACCACCAGGGATGGGGGCACCCTCAGCTTCACTGGGCAGCCTGTGCCATTGCCTCACCACCCTCACGGTGAATAATTTCTTCCTTATATCTAATCTACATCTACCCTCTTCTAGTTTTAAACCATTGCTTCTTGTTCTATCACTACATGCCCCTGTAAGAAGTCCCTCTCCAGCTTTCCTTTAGGTCCCCCTTGGAACTGGAAAGCTGCAATGATGTCTTCCTGGATCCTTCCCTTCACCAGGCTGAACAATACCAGCTCCAACTCCTTCAGCATAACAGGTAGCAAGTGAAAATATTCTGATAAATCTGTCAGGTTAAAGCTCTATCTGCATAAATTCATTAAATATTTTTTTTAAAAAAGGCGGTGGGAGGGGGAGGAGCTGGAACTTATATTTGGGTTTTAATACAAATAACCTCACAAAATGGAGAGTGCTTTCTGCAGTTGTGGATAGATAAAGGGGTGGAACTAAGGGGTTATGAATGCTTTCTACCTATTCTTGAAGTTCAAAATTCAGTTCATAGCATTGCCATTAGAAAAATTACTTATTAGATTTGTCATTAATTCTAGTTCTTTTTAATGCATTAGCACAGAGTCTGTAAGAGCTATGGGAACAGAAACATTGGAAGCTACTTCTTACACATCAGTGAAATGATGAAACACTGTGAACTAAAAGAGGAACATGAGTTTAAAAGAACAAATTGCATCTGGAAATTTTATTTATGTATCAAAACTAATTATTGTAAGTTCCACCTCGGTAGCACTTGAGGATTTCATTACAAGATCTAATTGGACTTATATGTACTATAAAAGTTTTTTATCTTTTAATTGGTAGCAGAGATCAAAGCAAAGAGAAAGAGAGACAAACTTGGTATTTGTTCCAAAAACTCATCTTCTGGCTTCATTTGCATTTACATGGTTCTTTGGAGCCGCTCACAGCACAGACTTGTATCAGCATGCCAAGAGAGAATCTGCTACTGGTCCTCCAGTTCAGTGCTTCAAAAATTTGTCAGAGTCATTCAGACAGTCAGATCTTAATTACCAAAGGATGTTGCTTCAAGCTCTCCTCAGGCCTCCCAAGAACATGTTTGGTGAAAAGACAAATAGCAGCTGTTGTGCTATTTTAATGCACTGTTCATGATGGAGGTACAAGCCTATTTTCCCAAGGGTGAATGAGTCCTTGGAACAGTTCATCTGAATGAGGTTTGTGGGTCTGGACCGTAGCCCTTTTAACCCTCACCCAACCTGGCAGCATGAATATTTTTTTGGTTCTACCTTAAATGTAGCCAAGCTGAAATCTCCTTCAGAACACATGGATCTTGAGAATGAGAATGGCTAAATTCTGCCTGCACTGTCCAGTGCAGTTTTGCGCTCTCTGCTAATGCCAGCCCATCTAACACAAAACCAGAAGCTGTTCAGCTTGGATGATGGTGGCTGGATGCTAGTGTTACTGACATAACCGTACAACCAGACAGAGCAGTGGGTAGAGTTGAACTACATGATAACATCTCCAAGATTAGAAGTAGTAAAGAAGCAGTGGGTCACTTTAGAGCCTCAGTGATGAGACCAGTGAGAGACCAGACATTGGTGATACCAAAATATCTACTCACAAAATTCAAGCAGCATTCTTCATCTGAGCTCAAGTTAAACTGGCCAGAGTGCATCAATGGACCTTGGTAATATCCAGTATCAAACTGTAAGTGGATTCAGCAACAGAGAGGGAAAAAGAATTATGTAAAAGGGTCTTTTGAATGTTGAGCATTCGTGCTGGAAGGTTGGGAGGCTGAATGAACAGCTGCCCAAGAGACCAAAGATTTTGAGTTGTAATTATTGCTCAAACATTCTTGATTTGATTTGTTGTGTTTTACCAAATAATAGGTCTATTCTTTCTTCCTTTAAGCTTCTGTTTTATATGCAAACTCAATGTTTACAAGGGAATTGTTGACAGTTGAGGTTTCAGCTGAGAGGTATATAATCTTCCCAGTTTTCTGCATGTTCGATCCAGTTTTGTGCTACAAGTATAAGCCTACACTGGTACTGTCCACCTAGGCAGGAAGAAACCTTGTGTGTTAGAAGTGTAACACCTCCCTGTTTGAAACCGTGCATGCTGTCAGACTACCTTTCTGGTCCTCCAGCAGAAAACAGAATAAACATTTTCTGAATCTGTAAATAGAAATGACCATCAGGTTGCATTTACACCACCAGCAGAAGTAGAGAGGATACAGAAGCATTTTTTTCAGAAGCTGCTGACCTCCTTACTGTCACCTTCCTCTGCCACCTTGTGGTTTTTCACTTTGCTGTATTGAAAATGGAGATCACAATACTTACACAGTGTTCTCCATAGGGTAGAAAGACTTAACTGACATTGTTCAGTTGCTTTGGGAACTCTCAGAGAAAATGACTCAGGAAAGACAAAAGATGATGCTGACCCAAATGATGCCATAATTTTATCTCTATGATGGTCCTAGGATGTGACCTCCACTGAAAAAGAATCCTGCTCCCCATTGTATCTGGACATCAGAGGAGTATTACGGAGAATGTCCCTGAGGAAGCCGTTTGATTTCTTTTTGTCCAGCTCATTCTAGCTCTTACTCTCTCCTTAAAATGGCCTAATGGTTTCAATAGTAGATCCTTCCCTTTCTTTTCCGGATATTAATTTAAAAGTTCAATCTCCAAATCATTTGTTATAATAAAATAACCAAGAAGTATAAAGCAATCTAATTTTCTGTACTCCACAGAGGCCAAGAAAATGATCACTTTGGGGCTTTAACATAATGATAGAGTTTAAGAGTTACCTAGAGCCATGCTGAAGATTCACGTGTTTATGTAGGTTGTGGGTGCTTTATTACATCCTTGTCATTACAAAAAAAATTTCTTATTCTGTGATGAGGAGTTCCACAGTGACTGAAAGCAGCAGATCATGCTTTACAAAAGCACTTGTATAAGCAGCCAACATCTCATAGAACTTATGTGCAGTTCTGTCTCTAAATTAATAGTTCCTCCCAGCTAAAGAGCTGCAGAACTGATCGTGGTCTGTGATACAGGTATACGTGCATTTGTTCCTGAATCATGACAGCACATTGTACTAGGACGTACGAATATGATTCTAAGTTAAAGAAAGGTTGCTGCTTCCCTCTCATGGTCAGTCTGCCCCACTGGCAATGCTGGGAAGTAAATCTCATTCTTAACGTATTTTTCCTATCTGAGAAAATGTATTTTTGAGATACAATCGTCCACAGCCAACATTAAATATTCCATATTAAGCAAACTGACTGAAAAGCCTCATCTGCAGCTTGTACCTTACAAGATTAAAGAAAAAAATAGCCATGACACACAAAACCGCCAGGAAAAAAAAAAAAAAAACAGTCTCCATTAGTTCCTTTGCTCTCATAACTACATGTTTATTTACTGTGGTAAATCTCCTGTAAAAAAGCTCTTCATTGCATGAAAGTTCTCCTCATTCATAATCCTCCGCCTGGAAAAACCTTAATCCTTTGTTTGCACAGAGGTGACCATACTTTGAAAGGCTAAACCACTGGAAGAAGATATTTCACAGATCAACAGCCCAAAAATGCATTTGGAGCTTTGGTGTATCAACATATATATGCAAGCTGATACCCCCCTGCCTGGGCAATCATTTTACATCTGTGCAAAATTAACATCAAGCTTCTCTATTCTAATTAGTTGAGTTTCAACACTCTATGAGTAAGTTTAAATGACAACCTAAGCAGCAAGACAACAGAAAATCAAACACTGTGATATGGATATGCCAGCTCAAAATGGATAAGGCAATAATAAAACGGATTAGCATTGTGGTTTTCTTGCCAGGAATCCTAACATAATTTACATACTCGACAGGAATCACAGGAAAATAGATAGGGACATAGGATTGGCAGGGATTGCTTAAGTCATTGAGTCCAGTCCCCTGCTATCACAGGCAACCATGTCATATAATCCCTCTCATAAATCCTTTGACTTGCCAGTGAGATGCAGCGAACACAGAAGAGAACACTGCAGCTGTTCAGTAGAGCACAGAAAAACCCACAGCCTGTTTACAATAAAATATTCAATTGAAGTCATACAGGGCTTTAATAGGGATGAACATAAGTGTTGGTTTAATTCATCTCTAACTCCAAAGATTTCTAGCAGGTGTGAAAGGGCTGCATATGAGTATCTGATGCAGGAAAGTCACATTCCTCCTTCACATATGAAGAAGGTCTATCAGAAGTGAGTTTGGGTTGCAGCACCAGGATGGATTTTGAATCATCAAGACTGGCCCAGTATTCCAATTTGTATATCACTTGAGGCATATTCAAGATGACATTTGACTAGGTTGTCTGCTGGCTCCAGGAAAGCAAATCCAGAAGGAGGAATAGGCCTAGTCCTTAATTCCTATTCTGAGCCAGATATCAGAGACATTCACCTGTGACCTGTAGAGTTCTGAGAAAACCACAGATTTTTCCCCAGAAACTTGGAAGCTTCTGTTCAATATGTGTGTCAGACATTTATTTTTGTCTTGCTCTTTTTCAAGATACAAATACATAAGCCATTGCTAGCTGATTTGGCTGCCAGAAGGGCCAAATTCAATGGCAAGAGAAAGGGATTACGTGGAATAGCTCACTGAGGCTGATAAAACTAATGAGAAAACAGTCTGTATTGTTCGCTTCTATCAAGTGCACATTAAGCAGTTTAACTTTTTGCTGTTTCCTTGTCAGTGGCTGATATTTATGTCTCTATCTTAATAGGATAAGCGTAGGTCTCTCTTTCAGAGCTTTTCATGCTCTGGGATGTATTCTTAGCAAAAATATGAGCAGTAAATAATCGAGACCTTTCAACCAGGATAGTTCCCTGAGCAAAAGAGAGCTGTTATCTATTTATTCCCTGTGGAGGCAGTTAATATCATTCTGAATGACCGAGGAAGAGATGCATAGCTGTGGAGCATCTTCTCATCTATCTTGCCAGGTCTGGACAGAGAAGTGGCTGCTTTGGTCAGCAGTAGGTAAGGGCTAAGAATTCATTGGTGTCTCATTGTCATAAGTTCAGTGTAGAAAGAGGAGTGAGTAGGAAATGAGAAAAGTTTAGCTAGTCCACAAAAGTTGCCATTGAAATGCTCATGCTCAGTTACCTTCACTAGCCACAGGTTTGAACCAGTTTAAAGGCAGAACTGAGATTAATCCCCTCCAATCAAGCCCTTCCAAACTGCCATGAGATAACATGGTGGCTGTAGCAAAGTTCTTAAGTGAATATTGCATTTTTACTATATAGTATGCTCTTTTTCTTACATTGTATGTAAGATTATATTGTGATTTCAGGTTACCTTTATGAAAGGATATAATTTAAACTACAAAAACAGTTTATTGGGATTCTCTAAAGGACACAGAGAGAAAAGTGGTGCTACATCAAGGAGCAAGTGTTTGTTTAGAATATGGTATAGATAAGATGAGGAAAAGAGAGAAAAATGGCCAGTTCATAGAGCTGAGGTACCACTCTTCCAGAGATGTTAACACAAATGTGTACATAATGAGCTGTTCTGGCCTTTGAGCCTTGGAAAAGAGATGTGAGAAACAAAGAATAAATGTGAGAAGTAAAATAAAAGTTAAAACATTGGCAGGAAATGATAAGCAAATTAATTCTAGTCTGCTAGTTCCAAATATATCCAGAGTGCTCCAGTAATGGCCTGACTTACCAGGAAAGCCCTCTTCTACTCACCTTGTTCAAAACACAGAATGTTGATGTTTCTGTATATCACAGTAATTTGTGGATGTTTATATTCAGTAGACTAAACTTTTCTGCAGCATTTCTGACTACTTATAAAAGTTAGATGTTAGTGGGTGTTGGTTTTTTTGCCATAGGGATGAACAGGATAGACTGATAACAGTTCCCTTGCCTTTATCTGTAGATCCAGACTGGTTGCGTACAGAGACCATACTCTTTTAAGGGAGGTCAAGAAATTCAGAGGTGAAAAGCACACAGACAAGTATCTCTAAAGTAAAATAGTAGAGTTTTTTGGGGGGCAAACTAATTGCAGAAGGAGTACCTACATGCAAATACAAAGTCTGGAGAGGCTTTGTCAGTCAGCAAGCTTAGTAAGCAACGTTTATTTAAGAAATTCATGAAGCTTTATGTCCTTCTTCAAAAGCTTTAAAACATTTTGAAAAGCCAGAAGTATTTTCTTAAAAACCTTTCATTGTGAAGTTTCTTTGTTCTTATTTTCACTATTGAAACTTACAACATCCTCTTCACCAAAGCATATCCAACAGTGCACAGAAGTTATTTCGATCTCCTGTTAACAGTGGATCTATATTCCCCACATTTCCCTGTCACTTGCTAAGGTCCATATTTTAAGGTCCATGGTGGATTTTAGGTTCATGTCCCTCTGAAAAAGCAAGGAAGGTCAACTGTGTACAGTATTCCTAGCAGAATCAGAAAATCTTCACACTGTTGCCACAGTGGATGTAATTAATAAGTGTCCTGTATCTTCTGGGCTGACCAGGTGAGGAGCTGACAGGCCCTGGTCCTGTGAGTTCCTGAGTGCGTTGGGATGCCCAGACAAATATGAGTGAGTGCATCAAAGTGACCAGAAATGCAAGAAAGAAGGCAAATAAACTAAACTGCACAAGAAGAGGACTCCACACGTTGGGCAGGAGTGGCACAGCCCTGCCAAGAAATGTCCCTGCTGATATATCTCGATGGCTGCTGGTATTTCCTGAGATTAAAGGCTGGGAAGGGATGATTTCTAAGAGCAACAGAAAGAAACAAAATACAAGACAAGGACAAACACTCACTGCTGCCACATGTTGGAGAGCAGAGAGAATAAAAGAATAAGGGATAAAAGAAGCAGTAGCTAATTAAGGAGTAATGTACTTTGTGTCTCTCCCTCCTCTAATTGCAGTCATGCTGGCAACTAACTTGCTCCTCTTCCTCTGCCAGGAAACAGGAATGCTGACAAAATGCACTTACACAGTGAAGGGTCCCCGGTGCTTTCCCTGCAGAGTGGCATCATCTGTCCATGGAGAAAGCACGCCCTCATCACTTACAACAGAGACACACTGTGCTGTTCTGAGGGGAATGAGACATCACCCATTCAGTCACTAGCTTCCCTGCTCAGTACTCTCATAAATGCACCAGATGATACTAACAGGGGTGGACTGAGAAGGGAAATGACTTGTTTCTCCCCTACCTTTCATCCTGTGCAGCACTGCTTTCCTGCTTATATGACACACTAATACAGCCTGCTGATGGTTGCAACTAGTCTACCTCCTTCTGGGCAGAGTTCCCTTCTGTCTGAGGTACAAGAGCAGAGCATATTGCAACTGCGAAAATGTCACCAAATTACAGCAAGGTGAGCATTTACAAGGGAAAAAAGGAAGAAAAAGAAAAAAGACCTGCTAGCCAGCAAGGTCTTTTAAAGCATGTTAACAAATCCAGCTTATCTCACATGCCAGTTCTCCCCCGCCCCATTCCCATTCCCACTGAATAGACACTAATTGAAAATTATGTTTTCAATGTGAAGCTTTTTCTAATTTGGTCTTGTTTAGAAGCATTTAGGGATCCTATGGTTTGTTGTATTTCTGAAGTGGCTTGCATGAAGTCCCCAGGGAAGCCAACAAAGGGCACTGTCAACACTTTCTGGCAGACAGCAAGGGTTTCAGCTCAGCACAGAATATTCATGTGTTCCAAGGAGGACAGATTTCTGGGGCAGAGGATACAGATGCAGGGCTCCAATGCAAAACATCTAGCAAAATGTGCATACAGGGGGAAATGGTTTCAGACTAAAAGAGGGGAGATTCGGATTGGATATAAGGAAATTTTTTACAATAAGGTGGTGAGGCACTGGAACAGGTTGCCCAGAGAGCTGGTGGATGCCCCATCCCTGGAGATGCTCAAGATCAGGCTGGACAGGACTCCGAGCAACCTGATCTAGATGCAAATGTCCCTATTCATTGCAGGGGAGATGGACTGGATGGGCTTTAAAGGCCCATTCCAACTTAAATGATTCTATGTTTCTGTGAAAATGCCACAAAGTCTGTCCCTCTTCAGGGTTTGTTTGCAGTCTTTGAGCAATCCTAAATTCCCTGGTATTCAAGGAAGAACTCAGTATGCTGAGTGTATTAAAATATTAAAGTATTTTTTTAATGAAGAAGGTAGAATTACCAATGCAGTATCATTAGATATGCTTACAAGGATGCTTCATAGTCTTTAAATCATGTATACACATCGCATTGCATATGCAAAAATCTTTTCATGCATTTATATACACTTCCGCAGAGTGTGACAAATGAATATACAAATTATAAAACATTTTGTGTTTACCCAACAAAATATGAAGTCACACACTCAGACATGTATTACGCATATGTCTAAATATTTGGCATATGCATACCAGACATTTTTTATATGGGCATATATGTGCAGTGCATTATACATGAACGTCTTCCCTAGTCAGACAAGGCACAGGAGCAGCATGCACCTTTCAACACGCACTTGTAGGATCTGCTTACCATCAGCCCTCTCAGTAAATTTCCAATTGGTTATACCTATATGCATTAGCAAAATCTGTGTGATTTACTGCATCTTCAAATCTATACATATACAATACATGCCTGTATATTCATTTACTTAGTATAGCATGGTAATGAGGAGAAAAGCACCAGGGAGTGCAGTGAAGACTTCAGAAAACAATTTATTAAACAGAAAGCCCTGTTCCTATTTTTGAGTTTTCAGATTAGTGTAGGAACTGGTCTACATCCCAAAGTTTTGCTGGCACAGCTAAGTTAAGAAGATAACAAATGAGCACGTTAATTGACATCCCCATGACAACAAAAGTCTTAGAGCTATGCCAGAAGAAATCTCCTTGACAGTCTAATTTCTCTAGCTCGTGAAATAGGAGAAGGGAAAATAACATTTTCCTCTATTTTTTTAGGATAATTTGAGATACAAATTACCATCAAACTTTTTCCAACTTAACAAAGACCTGAATCTACTTAGGATGATTTCTCTCATTAAAATGGCTCACAGTGTTAAAAGAATGTTATTGAACTCAAATCTAGTGAAAATCTGGATTTCTGTTCAGATCTGGCTTCTCCCAGACCCTGTTTAAACTACAATACAAGAACAGTACCTGCTGCAGGCTGTGGTTTCTGTAGCCATGCTCACACAGCTTGCTGCCATATTTCATCCAGGTGACTGGGACCTTCCATAAAGTGTTAAGGGCTATTTTGAATGGCTATTCCAATTATTTCAGATATTCAGCCATATATACTGGGATTTTCCTTAAATACCTCTGGAAAATATTTCCAAAGCCTGCTAAGAACAAATCTCAAATCCTCCTGATTCTTTTCTCTCTTTTGTCACCATCCATCTTCTCCCACACAGCCTGCACATTTTCACAGTCTCATCAGCCAGCACAGATGAAAGCAGCACTTCATGCTATTCCAATTGCCACTGCAAACACACAGAAGCTGTGGAGATGTTCTCACAGGCTGCTGCCATGTGGCCTTAGCTCTGTAACCTGCCACCATGCTGTGCATCCGCCCTCAGGGTTCTGGACATGGTTACAACAGCTGTCCCACCAGCTCAGGAGTGCTGGAAGATGCAGGGGGCAGGAGAATCAGCATCCAGGGTGGAAATTCTCTTTTTGAATGTATAATTCAAGAGGCAATTGGTAGGGAAGTGTCCTGGGACAACAGTCAGCATCTGTTGGGTGTCTGGGTAAAGACAGGTCAGATTTTTGGATGTCTGTGCAGGATTCGGCTCAAAGTCACTGCCACCTACTTAAGTAGTTCCTGAAGGTAAGCTTGCTGCCCCTGTTTGCCTAGGCTCAGTTTGGTGCAGACAGATGGAATGCTCTGCTGGAGGTGGGCAGTGACATGATAAAGGTGGTGCCAGCAGATGTTACAAGGCATGCTGCTGCTCACTGCTCACTGAGGGCTTTGTATACACATGGTTTGGAGTTTGAGAGGAAAAACATTGAATGCTCTTACTCCCACACAAGGTGTCAGAACCTGTTAGTAGAAATGGGTACCAATGCATTGGGCTGCGATATCTGGATGAGCACAACAGCAGGCTTACTAGTGAGAATGCAGATGGTCTGGAAACCTTCATATTCAACAAAACTGGTGATCACCATAACAGACATAAATGTTGTTCATATTCTCCCCGTAATTCCCTAGACCATTATGTATGATTAAATCTTTTAGTCAAAAACATACATGCTAGAAATGAGTTGTTTAATCATTTGTAGCTGCAGGATAACATTAGAAAGCATTTTAGTGTCAAAAGGGGAAATGTAGCTGCCTCTCAGTAAATGGGAAGACCATAGACGTCTACCCATTGGAGGCAGAAGCACTGAGTTTTGCCCAATGCCTCTGAGAACAAGGTGGAAATGTACTCTGAGCACTGTGAGGTAGCCATGCATAATTCCTTCTCCAAAGTGACAGCTGCCTGGGACATGTACACAAAGATTCCTTATGTTCTGCTTTTGTCCTTTTGCTTCATTAAACTTGTAGTTACATTGCTTTCTTTATGCTTGGTGTGGCATTCCATCGATATTGCTACGAAATTTCATGAATTTAACGGAGTATCAAGAGACAATGTTTCATGGATGGTAGCACAAATGTTTTATGTAGTTTCATGAAATATTTCACAAGCTACTTGATGAGTATTTTGTATGGTCTGATTTGTGTGATTCCAGGGTTATGTCTTATTCAAGCTGTAGAAACACTTAATCAGAATGGCAGGGAATAATTCATGAAATATTGCTCGAATATTCATATGAAACTGCATGAGATGTTTCATGATTAGTCATACTA
Organism: Phasianus colchicus; assembly: GCF_987193195.1. Classification (NCBI taxonomy): domain Eukaryota; kingdom Metazoa; phylum Chordata; class Aves; order Galliformes; family Phasianidae; genus Phasianus; species Phasianus colchicus. Next base: position 22,439,116 of record NC_143440.1, read on the forward strand.
AGATTTGAGAAGAATTTTCTACAAAGCTTTTTTTTTGTACTTTCCTCAAAATATTACTACCACTTTTCAATTATGCTAATGTTTAATTCAAAAATACTTTGAGAACAATAGCTTTCTTTCTTATTGATTGTGTAGATGTGAAAGGGTTTTTCAACAAATATGAAACAGAGGTACAGGCATTCATTTAGCTTCCCAGTTCATTAGAGCTTTCTAAACATCCTCTTCCCAGTTGGATCTTTGCACCTCCTCCTTCCTTCCTGGGAGTCTGGAAGCAGCCAAAACTAAACAATGGGTGCAGATGGACAACTGCTGTCTTGCTCCAGCATGCTGCCTGCAGACCAGCAGTACAGACACACAAACACCTGGAGACAGAAGTAGGTGTCTGCCCAAATTATTTTCTATAACCAGCATTGTATACACATGGATCTTCATAGTACAGGTAGAATAAACCTAGAATAAAACTAGAATAAACCAATTATCCACCTCCCTTTCACTCAAAGATGTCCTTTGAGTTGTACAATCTGTAGCCGCTATCTCCATTTTCAAGTTGTCTTGCCAAACATTACACTTCACAGTCAGATTTTTCTGTTCTTTGAGATGTTTGCTCTCTATTATTACTCTATGAATGGTCCAGACAAACAAAACGCAATTGGCTTTGGCAAGTGTTGGGTTTTCAATCTTTACATGTCTTTCCCTATGTTGAAAGGCACACAGCATTATGGGCTCCAAATAATAGTGCCAATTAATGATAGTTAACATGCAAGGCACGAATGCTTTGTGCCAGGCCCTTAGTAGCTTTTGAGCAACTGAAGAGAACTAGGATTACTACCTGGCTCACAAATCCTTAGAAGGACGTTCTGCAATTGCTACTCAGCGCAGTGAAGTAAGCAGTAAAATTGATATCATCAGGCTGCTATCGCACATACAAAGTCCGCAAGCTGGAAAAATAGGAAAAATAAACATTTTATTTCCCTTATCTTGTTCTCCTGCTGAATTTGGCGATGTCACCGGGAGCAGCCTGTTGTAACGCTTTTTCGGACAGAAATGCAGCATGGTTCTCAATGCTGCATAGAAATCATTTAATAAAGACTCAGTACTGTTCTGGCAGACAGCCGAGGAAATAACTCCTCATCTCCTCTGGGATGGCGGAGCTGCCGCCGGTGAGCCCTTCCCGACCGGAGCGGAGGCTGAGACACCCGGCTCCATCCGTGGTGACCGAGCGCCGCCTGCTGCACGGCCCGGGAACCGGCGGGAGGGCGGTTGGAAGGATTAGAAGAATTCAGGACTGATTGCTCGTCTGGCATAAACGGATGAATGGAATGGGATGATCCCTAAGGTCCCCTCCAATCTAAGCCATTCTGTGATTCAATGAGTTGACTGCAGTCACTTTATTTCCCAATGGGAATCTGTCCCACAGAAGCTTTTCAGCCCTGGTCCCTGAGGATTAATGCAACTAAACCACTGTTCCTGTGAGAATATTTTATGCTTGTCCACACATGGTCATAGTGCAAGTCTGTTCGATGCAGTTTCATCTGCTCTGTTCTTCACCAACAGGCAGGGCAGCTGTGGGACATGAGCAGTAATGTTTTACCCTGAAGAAATAAGCAAATTCCAATGATTTCACAAGTAAATTGTTCTTGCTATGGAAAACCTACTGAAAATTGTGCAGAGGTCTGCAATGATGTCAGTGTACGGAGTGTAGTGGACAGTGTACAGGAATGAAAACCAAATGCACAGTGGTAACAGTTCACTATCAAATAGCTCTGTAACTTATCATAGGGCAATTGCCACTTGAACTGGTGCGAGGAGACTGAGGAGAAAGAAGAGATGAAAATCCTGACTGATTGATTACATCATTTGAATCCAGGAGGCATGCACTGCACAACCTGTTAAAAGCTATGTTGCCACTCCTGGATATGCATTTCAAGCTTTTGAGTTTCTAAAGATGCATTTCCAAAGATATCTCCATTTTAACAGACAACAGTTACCTGATTAACTTTGAAAAATAATTTCAGTATCTCCTGGACTTGTATCAGCTTCAGCCCTTTGTTCATTTTCTTTCCATATTAACAGTAAAGGCCAGCAGTAACTTGTTTTAAAGTTCCATTACAAATATGTATATGTGTGTAAGGTGGAAGCTAGACAGTGGAAGATGGAAATGGTTTTAAGGAGAGAATTTAGGACGTGGCTGTGGCACAAAGGAACACAGTTAGTGGGCATGGTGGGAGTGAGCTGACTGTCGGACCAGATGACCTCAGAGGTCTTTTCCAGCCTTCAAAGTCTGTGATTCTGTGTATAACACTGCAGTAATGATGTGAAGCAATAGGAAAGGAGATAAGGAGAAAAAAAAAAAAAAAGAAAAAAAAAGAAAGAAAGAAAAAAAAAAAGTAATGCATGGAATGAGGAAGACAGCAACAGAATAAGCCACAGAGAAAATGTTCTTCTAATGCGGCTCTGAATACCCCTTCCCCTTCTGAAGCCTGTAGGAGCAGCCTTGGCTCCCCTTCTAGAGTCGCAGTGATTTGTTGGGTACTGGCGGTGTATAAATGCAGCCAACGCTGTATCCGGGCCCGTTTCGTTTCCTTTCACCGCCGAACGCCGAACGCAGGTTTCGCACGGCTGGGCAGGCGGTCCGCCGGCAGCCGCACAGCCCTGCAGGGGGCGCCATGCGGGCTCCGCTCCCGCCGCGCCGCGGCCGCTCTGGGACTTCCGCCTCGTTGGTGCTGACGGCGGCGGCCTGCGCGGAGCGGCGGCGGCCTGAGCGGCGGCGGTGGCGTCAGCGGCGGCCTCGGTTGCAGCGACGGCTCTGCTCCTTCCCCGCCGTGCCATGCCCACCGTCGAGGAGCTTTACCGCAATTATGGCATCCTGGCGGACGCCACAGAGACGGCGGGCCAGGTGCGGCGGGGCTGCGGCCTGCAAGGCCTCGGCAGGCCTGGGGCTCGAGTAGTGCGGCGGGGAGCTCCGGGCTGGGCGGGCCGGGCTGCCGCCGGGGCACCGCTGCGATGGGGGGTGGCTCCATGCTGGCTGCGTGCGGGTTTCCACTGCTCGGGGCAGGTTGTGGAACGACCTTTACGGCTGCGATCCCGCGGGGTGGGGGGGAAAGGGACCGGCGCAGCTCCTGCGGTGGATGCTCTTCGCTTAGACGCGGCGTCCCGGTTGTTTAGGAGTCGGCATCTGGAAGCGGGCTGCTCGTGGCGTGGGGACGCGGGGTTTCGCCTGCCGGGTTCGGGCCTTACGGGGGTTTCGGTAGCCCTGCTGGTGTGGTGCGGTGCTGTTACAACAGGCGCAAGTGGGAAAGTGGCTTTGCGTACACGTACCTAGCAGTGGATTGTAAGTATGTACTACAAGGTTATTTGGGCAGTCCTTTAAGGTTTTGTAGTTTGTTTGTTTTTAAAGTTAGTTTAAACTCCAGTCTGTTTACTTTGGTTGTGTAACTGTGCCCCCGTGTGTAAAACGGAGTTGCAGGCAGGTCAACAAAAATATGAGTTCAGAGTGATGAAAATATGGAACTAAGATGTTGGGAGCTATGAGGAGAGAAAATATCAGTGTGCTGTTTTACAAAGGTGTAGTCGCTCATCATTTTGACAGTTGTGGGTAGCTTTTGTAAGACAGGAATGGCTGCATGAGGTAGAACAAACTCCAGAATGGCTACAAATGCTGCCTGTAGCAGGGATCAGTACCCCCAGAGCTGCCAGAACCTCTCAGAGTCAGAAGAGGGTGAGTGGAGAATGATGGATCCTGGTGCATTTTCCCCTTGCAAGCTTCCAGAGCCTCTTTGTGATTAGTGTATTATGCTGGGTTGATCTTCACTAGTCTTCTCTGATACTTTTTTTAACTGATTGTATTTCTGGCATATAAATGTTTTGTGACAAAATGTTCCATTGCTTTGTGAAGGAATTACCATCTTTAAACTTCTCATTTCATAATCACAATGTCTCTTATTTCTGGATTCTGAGAAGCAGTGAGTAATTGTTCTTTATTCATCAATTTTATCCCTCTCTATTATCCCTTAATATCCCTATGAATGTGGCATCTCACATTCTTTGATTATAAAAAACTCATAGTCACGCTATCTCAAAAAGGAAACTTTGAACATGAGGAAAAGAGCAAGGAGATCACTAGAAATATAACACTGAATGGAGTAATTTAAAGCACCAGAAGTATTCAGCTTCTAAAAGTGTTTCAGTTGTGAAAGGACTGATAGGATGAGTGTAGGGCACAAGTAGAAAGAAGGTGAGAATGTCAAAAGAACAAAAAAACAACTATCAAGGAGCAGTTTAAAATAAAAAAGACAACGTGCTTTTCCACAACACTTTGTTAAACTTACGAAGTGTTACAAAGTATTAATCAGTTCAAGAGCTGATTAAGAGAAATCAATGGATGAGTGGTCAGCTTTTAGTTGTTCAGAAGCTCAGACAATCTTGTGTTATTGATTGGGAGGAAATGTGCAAAAGTGCGGGATTACTCTTTCTGCAGTTAGCTGCTCTTTCTTAGGCATTGATTGCTGCTAGATAGGTGGTAAGACAAACTTCTGCCTCAGCTGAGTATTGGGAGTAGTTAGCATGCAGTAATAGAAATTCCTGGAACACAGGCTACTCTATTTCATTTGCTTTCTGGATGCTTTTTAAGTATATGTGAAGTTTAAGCAGTTTGTTTCACAAAAAGTCATTATTTGCATGCAGTCTATGAATTTGTAACCGTAACAATGTGTATTTGCTCATTAGTTTGTGCTGGCTCATTCGTGCACATGCTATGCTGCACAACTGTAGGGCAGGTCAGATGGGGGTGTGGGTCAGCTGGAAAACAAACTTTCCTTGGTTGTTTTCCTTCCACATCAGTGTCTCAGTCTGGTTCAGAATCTGGCACTGCAGATGGGTGTCAATTGAAATAAGGAGTGTTTAAGCAGCGTTGGTCCTGAATATTAAAATACAGCTTGCTATAAAGGGAGTAAAAGCAGCACGTTGCTTTGTAAATTGGTATCTCTACTTGCTGCAGGTGAACTTCTATATGGAGTAGGGGTGATGATATATGTGAGTCTGAGAAACTCAGCACATAGAGGAGAGCGTCTTGTACTGTTGATGTTGCTCTTCGAAGTGGTATACACTGCCTAAATGTTCCTTTCATAACCAAGAAGAAAATTAATGATAGAAGATGCTGATTTCTGCTAGCATCCTAGTGGTAGTAACTTTTATTTCTAGCAGAAGGTCTTCCTCTCCACGGCAGGGGGTAGAACTGGGACCTAAAGGTCTCTCCCAACAAAAACCATTCTGTGAATAGCTAACCACAACAAAGGCTTGAATTTATTGTGAAGGTTCGGTCCTACAGGCATGTCAGAAATGCCTGTGTGATTTGGTTGGAAGAACTGGATGGAGACTTTTCCACACTGTTGCTTAAGTGTTGTTTTTTTTCTCATTATTTCAACTGTAGATTTATTTATTTATCACATCCAATCTTTGCTAACAGATTTTTCAAAACTCTCATACATCAATTCAGCCATTCAAATAGATGCCAAAGATGCTTCAGAGCAATAAATCATAGAAATCACTCATGATTTGTTACACTTGTACAGTTGTTGGGAGAGGTAACCTCTGCATAAGAGGAGCAGACAAAAGACAGAAACTTGTCGGAAAAATAATGCTTAAATTCAGTGAAGAAGGTGATAATGTAATTCCTTTAGTCTGCACTAATCTAATGACAAGTAACATGTAAGAGTTGTTAGCCTTAGGGCAAAGAGTTTTTGAACAGTAAGCACTTAAACAGCTACTGGAACCAGAAGAACAGTACCGTCAATAGGGACAGATTTTACTGGATTAGTGAGATTGTATTGCTAAGAGAGAAATGCACTTATTTGTATGAGACTTGTATAATTCAGTTCGTTTTAATAGGTGCAATAGAAGAGAAAAGACAAAATTCTTTCATTTCTTAAAAATACACCAAGATTTTTTCTATTTGCATGTTCTGTTTTTTTCCTCTTCCAGCACAAGGATGCCTACCAGGTGATCTTGGATGGTGTGAAAGGAGGCGCTAAGGAGAAGAGGCTTGCAGCCCAGTTTATTCCAAAATTCTTCAAGCATTTTCCTGAATTAGCTGACTCAGCTATCAATGCCCAATTGGACCTCTGTGAGGATGAAGACGTTTCTGTAAGAATAGGGACCAGAAACTTCTATCCAGTTGCTATGATGATTTATATTTTGTTCTTTTTTTCCTTTCTCTTTTAGTTTCTTAGTTTATATCTTTCAAGAGGGGAGGGTTGATCTCTGGAAGCCTTAAACACGTAGTCGTTTCTGCAATAGAAAAATCTATTGTGTGATGGTTTGGGAAGATAAATCATTTTTCCTTTGTCTTTTCACTCCCATCATTGATCAACAGAATAGTTCTGTAGAAAGAAGCTTAGATATGGTTTCTTTGAATATCTGTTGCATTTCTCCTTTCAAAGCACTTTGTGGTAATGGATTCCAATAAGTCTTGCTGGAAGGCAAGAAAATTTCTTTTGCACCTAAGAATCATAAGGTTGTGATTCTGGCTTCATGCAGAAGTCTTGAGATGCTTTGTGCTGCTTCTTGTTTTGAAATAAGCTGAAACATCTCTGGTGACTGGATCTTAAAAGATGTGAGCAGATGGTGGAAGGAATTTTGGCAGTGCTGGGAAGAAGCATCATTTCTCTGTCATATGCACACCTGTAATAGTATCCTTTCATTAGCAAATAAGGCTCCATAGTAACTCAGATTCCACCCCTTTGTTGTGTTTGTTACTTAAACTGTTGATCAAATAATTATTCTGTAAATGTAGTTGCTGGTCATATTGGCTTTTTTCCAGTTCTGCTTAAATCTAATGAAAAAATATATTTTTCTTCTTCCAAAGTATATGTTAATAGTTTCATAGCAAAGAAGATGATTGGACTGTCATTGGAGTCTGACAGTTGAACATCACTGTGAGAATATGATGCTCATGCTAAAAGGATATGTGGTCGTTTTCTCAAATTTGGCTGCTTTTTTCCGCCAAACTTGATATGGGAGTTAAAATGTCCAAGTTCTTTTGTGCTCTTTAATCTTTCTTTTTGTGGTACTTTTCCACAATTTACCATTATTTTTTCTTTTGATGGTGTGAATTCCACAGATCCGGCGCCAGGCAATTAAGGAGCTGCCTCAGTTTGCCACCGGAGATAATCTTCCCCGGGTAGCAGACATACTGACCCAGCTTCTGCAGTCAGGTAGGAGATGTTCACCTGGACATGTATGCAGTTTGTTCTGTTTTCTGTTGATTGATTATTTTGCTGCAGAGCAGCCTGTCCCAGTGGCACTCACACCCAGCTGTTGCTCCTTTTCCCCTATTTTATTTACTCTTTCATTATGCTGCTACTCTTGTGAATTATTCTGTGAATTTTTTGTGAATTATTATTGTGAATCTTTTTTTGTCTCGAATCTTTTTCATTCGAGTTCTTTTAAAGCAGGATAGGAAGATAAATCTGCAGTTACAGACTGCGCTAAATTACCTTCTGACCAAGAGGTATTGGATTTCTACTCCAAAAACCTTAACAAAAAGATGGAATGCGTTTTTTGTACAAACTATCTAATTTGGAATTTCATATACAGTGTTTTTTTAATAATTCAGTAGGTTTTTGGAGTGCTAAATATTAGATGTTCAAAACTGTATTAAAAATGCATACTTGAGTCTCTACAGTATTGCCTCTCAGAAGAGAGAGATTTTTAAGGGACATGTACATATCTTAGTTTAGGGAAAATTTTCTTCCATCGGGAAATTCTGTAGATTAAAAAGAAGGTATTAGTTTCTTTTGCCTGAATTTAATAAAGGTGAGCTTATTTAACTGCTCCTTAAAATTATCAAACTTACTGCGTTAAAACTTTCAAGTTTTCAAGCCTGTCACATTTGTAATGTTAAAGTTTTGGGGACAAGAAGATGAGGATGAGATGCCAAATGGCCTTTTTCTTTTGACTCCAGCTTTCACAACCGTGACTATTTCCACAGTCTAATAGCAGTTAAAATACAAGTTACATTATTTATAATGCTGATGATAGTATCCTTCTTGTTCGACATCACAGATGTTTCTGCATTTATGTTTGCTTTTCAAGGATATGAATGTGGGTTTTTTCTCTCTTCAGATGATTCTGCAGAATTCAATTTGGTGAACAATGCTTTGCTCAGTATATTTAAGATGGATGCTAAAGGTAAAGGACACATTTTTCTGTAATTTTTTTTTCTGTAAATTTGTTTAATACTTTCTACTGCATAATGCAGCGAGAGCTGGACCAAAATTTGTGCCGTTTTAGTACAGTGCAAAAGTTAGAGATGTATTCATTACTTTATTTTGCAAACAGTACTGAAATTTGGAATAGTTGTGGATCTGAATTACACAGACCAATAAAAGAATGTTGTCTCTTATATCGAACTATGAAAATTATTTTTAAATGTTTTATGGGGTCTTTGCGGGTTTAAAGGAAACTACTATCTACTGTGTGGATGGCTCAGCTGCTAAGTTTCGAAATAATTGGTGTTTCCTGATCCATTCTCCTTTCAGGGACTTTGGGAGGCTTATTCAGTCAAATTCTTCAGGGGGAGGATATTGTGAGAGAAAGAGCCATCAAATTCCTCTCTACAAAACTGAAAACCCTTCCTGAAGAGGTGCTGAATAAGGAGGTTGAAGAGTTCATATTAGCGGAATCAAAGAAGGTGAGCATCTTGTGCTACAAGTTTAGGTATTATTAAAGTATCACTGGCAATGTTTTGGAGATCTGTTATTTAAAACCAGTCACAGTAAAGGCTTAGTAAAAAGCATAGCTTGTAGTCTTGATCACGCGCTCTTAAGAATTGGAATACTGCTGTTAGGTACCACCTCTCTCCATTCCTTTATGCTGAAAAAGGTTAGTTTCCTTAAGCTCTTCTCTTAGAGCACATGTTCCAGACACTGATGTCTAGGTGGCTGGACTTCTGAAGCTTATCAACAGTTTTGTTGTGATGAAGGACCCCCTGCTAGGTACAATATTCCAGAATCCTCTATTCCCTTGCTTTCTTTAGCATACTGATTATGGTTTTGGATATTGCTCACCACTCAAAGAATGCTCTAATTCATGCAGTCTCCTGCCTGGGGTTCCATAGTACATTTGCAGCAGAGCAGTTCCTCAGGCAGTTGATTCCCAGAATGTGTGAATGCAGGGCAGGGAGTTTTGCCAGGTGCAGGACTTGTATTTGTCCTTGTTAAATTTCATGAGATTCCAGTGCACCGCCTAACTGAGAAAATAAAAAATGTATTAAGATAATGGATACTAAATAGATAGTCATTTAACATTTATTCTGCCTGAAACATACAGTTCTTTTAGGTAGGAAACTTGTCATAAGGTTAGTGTTCAAAAAAGAAACATTACTTGTGTGCAGGTTGATGGCAGTTACTTTGTCTCGGAGATTTGTACAATTATACTGTGTTTCTTTAAACTTCCTTCTAAATAAGTAGGGGATGATTTAAATGTTAGATTGTTGCATGCTTTATCTTTTCAAATCAAGTAGTTTTGGCCTGGAGGTTTGCAAATTACTAAAATGGAAATATGTTTTTTGGTGTTTTGTTAAGGTACTGGAAGATGTGACAGGTGAAGAGTTTGTTCTATTCATGAAAATATTGTCTGGATTAAAAAGCTTACAGACAGTAAGCGGGAGGCAGCAACTAGTGGAGCTGGTAGCCGAACAAGCTGACCTGGAACAAACATTCAATCCATCGGATCCCGATTGTGTGGACAGACTTCTGCAGTGTACTCGACAGGCAGTGCCACTCTTCTCAGTATGTATTGATTTCTTTCATGTGAGAAGTAATGTGGAAAGTTGATAGCTATAGCTCATCTTGAGTATTCTGAGTGATTACATTAGGATGAAAACATACCAATACTTCTCTGCCTTTCACATGTTAGAATGCTGGAAGGCACCCTTTAAACCCATGACTAGAGAGCTTTTGTGTATTCAGATGTTTTCTTTCAAATTTAGATGTTATAGTCAGTGATGACAAAATTCTCACACTAGGTTTGTATATGTGTTTGATTCAGATCTGATGCCAGGCAACTGCAGTATACATGGTCCTTTTACCATGTTATAGGCAATCTTTGTTGCAGAATGTCTCGAAGTTTAAGCTACCTTAAAAGAGTCTCTGCATTTCAGAGTTAAAGATAAGTTTTAATAAAGCTTTAAGGTATATCAGTGTGGTAGACATTTACAAGGCCTGGCAGAGTGATGGAGGGGAGTATTTAATTCGTTCAAAAGTGTCATCTGAAGACTGTGTTGTTTTCTGCAGAAGAACGTTCATTCCACAAAATTTGTTACTTACTTCTGTGAGCACGTGCTTCCAAACCTCAGTGCTTTGACTACTCCAGTGGAGGGTCTTGATATCCAGTTAGAGGTAAGACAAGGTTACAGTGTCTGAAATCCTGAGAAATATGCATCTGTACTGTTGGAAACCTAGCTACACTAGGAAAATAACGTTTGCTGTATTGAGGCACAACTGAGCATTGATTTTTAAAGCATGTCATTTGTCCCAGGTTTTGAGACAAGGCCAGAATATAAATATATCAGTGTAATCATCTTTATATTGCTGTCATTTTTTTTTAAGCATGTAGCATTTACTGAAATTATTGTTGCGTAGCTTGTGTTAATGTAGTCTCCTAAGGGAGTGGCTTAATGTCAGTAATTTTGCTTACATTAGTTAGCGTTGCAGTTGCAGTTAAATCATTATGAATCTCCATGTAAAGGTGAGCTATGCATGAGAGAACAAGGTTTTTGTTTACAGAAAAGTGTTAGTGTTGCTTGCTGAGATTGGACAGCAATACCTGTGTTTCTGTTTGGGGATGTGAACAGACTGGGTATATTCCCACATAAATTTTTTCCTGAGACCAGGAGTTTGATTTTATTATTATTTTTTTTAATCTGTAGTAGCTGACCTCTACGGCACCAACAATAATGATATGATGACTTCATTTGGTCTGAAAGTTAAGCTTGCTTTCTTCTCTATTAACACATAAAAAACAGCTATCCTTATGTGTAGGTCTTGAAGCTTCTTGCTGAAATGAGTTTGTTTTGTGGAGATATGGAAAAGCTGGAATCAAATTTGAAGAAGCTATTTGATAAATTGCTGGTAAGACTAATTCAACTTTTTACTGGTGTAAAACACCAAAATAAACACTTTTCATCACAACAAGTTATGCTAATCCATTAATCTGTTTATGCTTTTCAAAAGTGGCTGTATCACAGGTAACATTCTCCATAATACAAGGACAAACAACATTTGCTATTCAGAGCCCTTCTGAAAATAAAGAAAGGCATGTTGGTCTTAATCCAGTATACATGCAGAAAAAGGGAAAAAAAAAAAAACATAGCAATGAGAGACTCATGTTGAATCTCATTAAATGCTATATCTGCACTGCTAGTGTTAAACAAATTCTGCACTATTTCAGAAACGTTGATGCAGTTTGTTGTTGCTTTCTGTAGTAGAAGTGCTACCACAGTATTTCCTATGACTCAGAGGTGTCAGGGAATATGAGTGTAGGCTAACTACATGCAACAGGACTTGTGGAGGAGCTCCACACATTAGTGTGGGGATGGAAAAGTTGTCTTAAATTGTCAGCAAAAATAAAGCCTCCAGTTCAAACACTGCAAGCCAACTGTCAATCTATGTAAATGTGCATCATATATTTGTTTTTCCTTTTTGTTCATTAGGAGTATATGCCACTTCCTCCAGAGGAAGCGGAGAATGGGGAAAATGCTGGTGGTGAAGAGCCCAAGTTGCAGTTCAGTTATGTTGAGTGTCTTCTGTATAGCTTCCATCAGCTGGGTCGTAAACTTCCAGACTTCCTCACAGCCAAGCTGAATGCAGAGAAATTGAAAGACTTTAAAATCAGGTAACTGTTTAGGGGCAGGTCTTGGAATTCTGTTAAGAGGTGTTACTTTAAGGATTTTTCTTCCTGGAAAATTATTTTAGAACTTCATTTTGCTTATGCTTTTATTTTATAGGAATATGTAAAATTAACCACTTGCTTTTAACTTTCTAGGCTACAGTATTTTGCTCGAGGGCTGCAGGTGTATATTCGGCAGCTTCGTCTAGCACTGCAAGGTAAAACAGGAGAAGCCTTGAAAACAGAGGAGGTAAGCGTTGTCTAAATATTGACTATATAATTGAGCATACAGAACTAACCATTGGTGCATAATGATAGGCTACCACCTGTTCTAAGCATGCAAATAGGTGAAGGGAATAATGCTGCTAATATCTGTTGGTGCTTTCTCTTTAAACTTATTTATGTTACCTATGTTTTAGATGATTGATATAATCTCAACTTGTCCACTAATCTTATTTCAAAGACATGGTTTTATTTTTTTTTATTTTTTGCATATGAGATTATGGTTCATTATTAAAATTCAGTTACCAACTACTAAACTTTATATTTCTGGATCCTCTCAGACATGAAATAAGGGAAAAGGCTACAGGTTATATCATTTAAATAAACTAAAAATGTTGCTTGGCATTGAGGACACTGCCTTCAACTTGGTGTGAGTTCTGCAGATTGGCCAGTTTCAAAATAATCAAGAAGGCTTTGAATAATACTAAAGCTCTACTAGGGCTACAGTTGTGATAATGGTTCAGTACCCGATTGGGTTATTGTTTATCTTGCACGATTTCCTGAGCATTACTCCTGCATTGTTTTAAAGTGGATCCTCTGATGTAACTGCAGTCTAACAACAGAAGAATGCACTTGGAGAAAGGGTTTGGGAAGTACACTGGAACATAACAAGGAAATGGCTGTTGTAGAGCTGCTGGAAGTCTAAAAAACTATAACCTTGAAAGTATGCACACTGCTTTCACTACTGCTACAGCAGTTCACTGAATAGCAAATGGTATAATTTTAAGATACTGGAATAGCAAGTATTCAGTGGTTTTTGTTTTTTTTTTTTTAACAGAACAAGATCAAAGTGGTTGCTTTGAAAATAACCAATAACATTAATGTTTTAATCAAGGTAAGTCTTAACATTATGAGGAAATAATAAGTAGATAAGTAGAGTAACCTACGGAGAAAAAGAGGAATAATTTGAAACAAATTGTATCGTGTTAAGTTAGTCTTTGCTAGTCAGCTGAGTGTGCTGCCTACTCTTCCGTTTCTGAAGGAACATGGATCTGTTGCTTCTGCTCCTTTGCCACTGTTTGGAAAGGGTATGTATTGAGGCGCTTTTTAGTGGCAGCAGTTGCCAGCAGGAATAGATAACCTTGTTTTAAGGAAGTATGAATTATAGCTTAGCTTTCTTTTCTTTTCATTCCTGCTGTCCTAGAGACAGGTAAGGAATAGTTCAAAGAATTGCAAAGAGGTGTAAAGGAAGGAAGAGGCAAAGCAAACTGCTTTTAGAGCTGTTTTCTCCAAACAGTCCGGAAGAGATGGGCTGAAGAAATATACTTCTATCCACAGACCTTGAAAACATTCTTATTTCTTTGAACAACATTTTTAAAACGTTACCAACTTCACTAGCTGCCTTTCTTCATATCCTGTCCCTCATCTTTAACCCATGACCGCAAACTAAATTTTGCCCATGCTATCAAGAAACTTTTTTTTAACCTTCACAACTGGGATATCAGGTGTGCCTGCAGGAGCCATTTAGTTCAAGATAGAGGGGTTTTTTTTCTTGCATATGTAGAGAAACAAAGTGTATTTTTGCAGTATAAGGTGTTATTCTGGTAATTCAAATCTCTTTTGAATTTCCTACTAAAGAATATGGAACTAAGATAGTTAGCTTCTGTTACCTTCTCTGCCACAGGGTTTTAAAGGTTTGGGTTTTAAAACTCTTCAGAATAGCAAGTGCTATTCTGGAGCCTCAGAGGGCAACTAAAACTTTGAGTGCAGTGGATGTGGATTTGACTGCAGAATGAACTGTCCAATTTTGTCTCCACAGGATCTCTTCCACATTCCTCCTTCTTATAAAAGTACAGTCACACTGTCCTGGAAACCAGTACAGAAGGCAGATGCAAAGTAAGAGGTTTTTCATTAACAGCAATGATGAAAAAAGTCTTGTTAACTTTTGCTGTTCACAAAATACAGATTCCAAGCTGTGCATTTATATAATGTACACAGCATGAGTTAAAAGTTTCACAACCAAAATTAAAACCCACCCTGAAAGGATTTAAGGCTGGGATAAAATAATTTTGGTCTTGCTTTAGGGATATAATAGACTGAATCAACTAGAGACTAGTCTACTTCCTCTTCATAATTATTATTCAGGACATCTTCAGTAGTTGCTGCTAGTTGTTAATCTTTGAAGCTGAATAGTCATTCCTGTACTTGTTACCACAGGAGTAAAATGATCTGTTTTTGTTTTCTTCTATCAGTCAAAAAAGAACAAGTGAAGATACAACTTCAAGTTCACCTCCAAAGAAAGCTTCGGCAGGACCAAAAAGGGATGCCAGGCAGATATATAATCCTCCCAGTGGAAAATACAGTAGTAACCTGGGCAGCTTTTCTTACGGTGAGTTAGGCAGCTTGAAAAAACTTATTCGAGTTACAGTTGTGCCTTTTGGGGTGGGGAGGAAGGGGAAATTAACATTCTTAGAAGGTCACATTATACTGTCACCAATTTTCGTGTGTGTAGTGACCTTTTTCTAACTATTCATCAGTTAGTGTTGGAGTACTATCAGCCTATATAGGCTGTAATGTGGTTTGCCAGGTTAGTTTTAGTAGTGTTTAAGCTTTTTAAGGTAACTGTTTCTAGTGCTTTATCTCATAATTGAGAACATACCCTGAATTTCCAAATGGCGGATAACTTTCTGCAAGTGACCCCTGCCTGTCTTATGACTTGACCTGTGTTCAATTTTTCTTATAGTTATTGCTAATGCTGCAGCCCTTTTCCAAAGCTTTTAGGATTTGTCAGATGTACTGTGCATGCTCCCAGTGTCAGAGTCAATCTGTCTTTCTGAAAGTCGTTTTTGTGGGTGAAATGGAAGAGCAGCTGCAGGCTGGATGAAACAGCAGCATGTTCTCACCATCTTACCCAGATGTCTATTAGGCCTACTTCTGCCAAGTAAATGGCTTGCCATGACAATTTATCACCTATGCCCATAGATTAAAAGAAAAAAAAAATCTGATATAAAACATTGCCTTACATCTAAAAGAAGGAGAAAGGGAAGTCTGAGAATTTTTTACTGCAGACTTGATGATGCAGTTCTGTACTTTAATATAAGCTTGTAATTATAGCTGTTGTAAAAACTAGAAACTTTTTAGTTTGCTACTGGGTTTTTTTTTGTTATTGAGATGCCCAGGCCTCTCATCCACTTTAAATTTCTGTACATTTTAAAATATGCCCGTGGTTCTCCTCATAGATTGAAAGACTGTACATGAAGAGAAAGCATAGAAGAGAAATGAGAGTCTGATTCTTTTTTTTTTTTTGTTTCCACTGTGTTCAGATTTGCTCTTTACAGTGAAAAACAAAACATCTTTTACAGTATAGAAAATAGTTTGTGTGGTATCCAGTTATACCTAAGATCTTTCATTTGGATAGACATTAGGGTACCAGGCTAACAAATAAACTTTACGTATGCTTATATCTTCAAGATAGAAAAAGGCAGGCTGAAAAAGTTGTGAGTTTCCATCATTTTATAAAATCCGTAGGAGCAAGTCAGGTGAATATATGTCAAGATCAGCATGGTGTTATTGGACTGAAGGATGAACTAGATGGCCAAGTGAAGTTATTTACAGCCCAGTTTTCAGGGCTAGCTCAGTCACAGTACACAGAAAGACTGTGCTTAGTTTAAAGAGGCTGGTTCTCCTGACATCCTTTTACAATTAGCACTCCAGAGTACAACTCAGATCTTACAACAAGCAAGATTAACCTCGGAGAGTGAAGTCAGCCTTAATACCTCTAGTTATTGCTGTTTAGTTCTCATCGGTATACAGCATGAAACCTGTATGAAAAGTTTTTGATTTCTATTTCAGAGCAAAGAGGTGGTTTTCGGGGTGGACGAGGAAGAGGCTGGGGAGGACGTGGCAATCGTAGTCGAGGAAGAATCTACTGAGTAGACCATTGTATCTTCCCTGGTCCCAATGGGCTAAAGCGAAAATACACTCAGCAAAAGATTGCTTGGAGTATTGTTTCCTTCAAGGACTGCCTTCCGCTAAGACTGATTTAAATGTTCTTTATACCTTTGTATGTATGATCTACTTTTCTAACGGACTACAACTTGTCCATAGTGAAACTACAACTGTATTTTTGGATGCTTACAGTCAGCAGTTTTGGGTTCTTGTTTTTGAAGTGTCTTCAGGATTTATTCAAAATTGGAGAAGAGCATAGATGTTTTATCAAAATTTACATCTTGATTGTTTGCATATTAACCTAAAAATCAGCTACCGCGTTACTATGTAATTGATTTTATGTATGAAGTAATGGATAGGAAAGGCATGACTACAGAGATATGTCAGAAAAGCTTAGCACCTAAAGTAATCCTTTCCTAGTCTGTAATCATATTTTGCAATATGTGGAGAAGAGTACCATTGTTAGATTTGCTTTTATTTACTTATAATGAACTTGAATGAGAGACCTGCTGGTTTTTTGAAGTTTGCAACTTGGTTGGAAATTTATTTTGCTTGTAGCATGAAGCAGTCCTTCTACTTAGGAAAGTGGAGAATGTGGTGTTCTTTTGTTTTGTACTTCTTACTCTTCTCCGTGCATTGTAACACAAAAGTGGTGTTTTGCAAAGGAATTTTAAATGTTTGATATGAATTCGTGCATATAATTATGCCATGAAATTACAGGAAATGAATAGGAAAAACAAAATAATAAATCATTAGAATTGTTCCAGGAATGGGTAAAGACTGATGCAGTGATTAAGCTTTGTAGACTGGAGCTGGACCGTAGCAGTACCTGGCTCTTTTCTGTGGTTTGCAAATTTCTGGGTTAGTTGGTACTCAAGGGTTGTGTTTTTGTTTTGTCTTTTTACCAATACAGTTGCATTTAAAAATATATAAATAAAATTGTATTTTGGGTAACATTGAAAAATTCCAGCTATGTAGTCGAATTCAAGTGGGAAAAATTAACAAATCCATGCTATTGCTTTTTTCATAGCAACTTGGAGTTCTTATTTACTGGTGTACACCCAGAAAATACAATGTAAGAGCACAATGCTTTTTTTTTATTCTCACCACTTAAAATTTTTACTTCTCAGGTCACTCAACATTGTAAAGGGGTTAGCTGATAGTAAAAAAAGAAAAGAAAAAAAAAAAAAAGTTGGGGCAGGGGAAGAGAATTTCTAACAAGACTTCCAGGGCATGTTGATGTAAAATAGTTTAGGTTTTAGAAGAATGAAGATCTTTTCTTATCCTCCCTTTTTTTTTTTTCTGCAGTCATTTGGAATCCACATATGAATGCTTGAAAGTGATGTTTTGCCACCTAGTTCCATTTGTATTTGCTTGTGAATCTGACTCAGGTGTCTTCAGTAACACTTCCATATTTATCACTGCAATCAAAAGGGCAGAATACCAGAATTATGTCGAAGTTGAAGTTATTGACCAAATTGTGAGTCTATTTTTGCTCAACTCTGAAGCAGCCGGCATTAAACTTAGGACATTCCAAGACATGGGAGCTTACTTGTACTTCTGAATATATGCCAGCTGCAAATCATATTTGTCACTAAAAGCAACAAACTTAGCAAAGCATTTTTCAAGTACAAATTCATGAGATCAAAAGTATCACTCTGAAAACAGGCACTAGAAATGGTAATAAGCTTTCATTGATGGAAAAAGGATATTTTGCACTTGTGGCTATAATTTGTTGTCTTGAGGGGATTTAAAATGTAATCTCCAAGCCTAAATGTAGCTTGCATTTAGATTAATATCTAGGCACTAGCAGCTTATTTTCTCACTGAGTTTGGAGTGAGTTTTTGTGAGGCTCCTGTTTTCTAGAGATGACATGCAAAGTTCCTGTAGCCTCAGAAGTAGTTAGATTTTCTCCCTTTCGTACTTAATTTTAATGCAGTGAGTTCTTGTGGAGACACCTGTTTACCATCTTGATGACTTGTAAATGTTCCCTTCTGCTTTTGGAATAAATTCATTTTGTAATTTTGTTTGGCTCATTGTTTTACAGTTACTCTGCAGCATTTTAAGCTGGCTTAGTAGCAGGGTGCTGTGCTACATTTTGGTTTAGTGACTTATTCATGAGATTGCCATAGATGTATTGGGCTGTTTGTCATTAAGGAATGTTTATCAAGACTGTATTAACTGCTTCAATTCAACTTAAATACAAAATCTTGGACAGGCATTTAAATATTCAACACAAGTTATGTGTCTCACAGATCCATTATATTTTATTTGGGAACGTATTGTGAAAAGGAGACGTCACGTTCACATAATATTCTAGATGTTGGCAGTGCAATAAACTATGTTGGTGTCTTGACAGCAACAGCAGCTTGGAGTAACGGCCTGATTTATTTGGTGAGGAGTGCAGCGTGCCTCGTGTGAAAACCTGGGCAACTGTAAGTACCACAGCTGTGGGACTGTATTCTCCATCCATCCTTAAGGGAACGCAAACCCGTGTGTTAGCTGACTGCTCCGTCAGCGTTTGTAAACTTTTTTCTCAATTGCAGGTGCTGGGCGTGTGTTACAGGCACGTTTGTGTGTTCGGCAGGCTGAGGAAGGCTGGTGTCCTGAAGGAGCACAACTGCTCGGCTACAACGGAGGGAAAATTGAATGTGGAAATCCTGGTTGGGTCTGGGACGGCGTGGCTGCAGCTGAGTCGGCGTTCCTCGTGGTGAACGTGGATGCCGGCAGCTGGAGTAGAAATGAAAAGTCATTCAAAAGTGTTTGAAGTAAAGGCGGACCACCTGCCAGACGGCCCCGCCCCACTCCCGGAGCCCACCTTCCAAAATGGCGGAGCGGGCGTTTCCGGTTCCGGGTGGTTCGGGCAGGCCGGGATCGGGGAAGATGGCGGCGGCAGCGGCGTCCGGGTGGGGCGGGCTGGGGCGGGCGTGGGTCTTCTCCGGCTGGGCGCTGGGCTTGTGCTCGTTGCTGGCCTCGGGAACGCGGCCCGCCGTCGCCACCACGCACTGGGTGGTCACGGAGGACGGGAAGATCCAGCAGCAGGTGAGGCCGGGAGCGGGGGGCGGCCGGGAGCCGCGGCGGTGGGGGAGCTCCTGCCCGCGCCGCCCTTCGTCGCAGGCTGAGCCCCTCTCGGGCTCCCCGCGGCGGGGCGAGCAGCGGGAGCTCTCGGGCCGGCAGCTGCCCTGCTGCCCTTTGCCGCGCGGCCGCTGTCAGCCGCCGGGCCCCGTTATCTCTGGGAGCGGCTCTTTGGACGCGATCGGTGCGGTCGGGCTTCTGAATGAGTGTGCGATTTCTCGTTCCGCCGCCCCGCCCCGCCCGCTTTTCGCTTCTTTTCGCTTCTTCTGGAAGCAGGACGTTGAAGTGGCACCACGGCGGCCGGCTGCAGGGGTGTACTCCTCCTTCAGTTCTTGTGGGAGTACTCAGCTTGCCTTATGTTGGTGCTGGGCCGTGCCTCGCGCGCGCTGAGGATGTTTGGGTTTCGTGTTGGAGTTCTGTCATACGGGCTGCGATCTCTTGTTCATCCGTCGCGGTGTCAGATGCGCTTTGGTTGTAAACATCGCTGCCACGGCTGTCCTTGGCTGGAGTGGGAGGCAGTCGTTGCAGAAAGCTATGCCTCCATCATTTTTTATCAACAGTAGGACAGCGTGGAGCAATGAGAGTCTGTTAGCATCGCTTTTCTTCTGAGAGGCTTTTGCTGGGCTCTCCTGTGCACATCTGTAGTCCTGAGGCAGGTGGAGCTGCCTGGAGGAGGCCTTGCTGCCTCCGTCGGCCTTAGGCAGTGCCTCATGGGCTGCCTGCATGGATCCCAGCACTCTAACCTCACTTAATCACAGGCTAATGAATGACAGCTCTCAGTATTATTTCTCCTCCTTTTCCCACTTTCATGAGTGGGGAAATGATGAAAGTGTATGCTAATGGGCTGGAAGCATCTGTGTGTGTGTGTGTATTAATTGTATATTATCAATTCTGGGTGAAGTGTTGATTTTGATTATTGCATGAAAAGCAGCTGTGACTTGAAAAATCTAATTAGCTAAAATGACTGGAAAATCTAATTAGCTAAATCCAATACTGCTTTTAAGAAGTGTCTTTTTATGATGTTGCATAAATGATGGATGCATTTCGAAGCTTCCACTGAACCACTGCTCTGCTGTAAGTTATTTAATTACATTAGTCTTCTAACTAGAGGCATTCTCATGTTCCTTCTGTAAACTACTTAAAAACTTAGTTGATGTGATAAAATAATGTCTGTAGAACAAGTTAACTTTTTTTTTTTTTAACCTGTGCCATCAGAATAAATTCACCCATTACCAGTAAGGAAACCCAAATTATAAATACAATATACTTGGGATATGAGAAGCTGCGTTCCTCAGTAGCTGGGATGCAGTGCTTTTTCATGAAGTGGTGCTTATTTTCCAGTGAGTTATTTATAATAGGATGTACTTCAGCATCTGTTAGCTTTTTCTCTCTGGCTCTTGAAAAATTGAACCTTATCTTTGTGTCTATTGCTATCGCCACCCCTGCAGAGTACCTCGGACCTTCACTTTTTCCATTTATTTGTGTACTGGAAAATGAGAAATGTGGACGTTTTTCTAGAGTGAGCTTATATTTTAAGTGTGTTTGTGTGTATATATATACATCTACACAGATGTAAATGCATGTTTTGCTGCTATGTATGTATGTGTATTGCTGCTAAATGTTGAACCACAATAGATGACCTCTTCATTCACTTGTAATGGGGTGATTTGTAACAATTTACTATCACTTTGTTGATAAAAGAATAGTATTCCAAAATAACTGAGTTCTTAAAACAAAGACGTGAGTACTTTTAACAGAACTTAAAATTTCATTTCAAAGCGTTCTTTTAATTTTTCAGAGTATCCTTCATTAAGTTGATATTTTTATAAGAATTTCTTTTTACTGCTACAGTTAGCCATTCAGTTATCCTTTCTGGTTCCTTTTTTTGTGCATTTTCAGCGGGGCTTTCCTCTGTGTTCTTGCAGACCCTTGGCTGTGCAGCTTCTTGTGTTTCTCTGCAGTGTCCAACATTTCAGCTTCCCAGTGTATGTGGAGCTGTCATTGTACCAATTTCTCTGCTGGCTTTAATAAATCTGTTGAATTTTTTTTGCTGAAGAAAATATTGTCACATCAGGATTCTCTGTATTACGCCAGTCTTTTCCTTTGAACTTTGAAGTAATGGTTCATTGTGATAGTTCCTGCTGTGTGCATGGCACTCCATGTTTGGATTTTGGAGGACCTTATCTACTAGAAGACAGCGTGTAAGTGAGGACTCACATTTGAAACAAGGTTCACCTGCTGCTGATTTGAGTACAAAAACCTAATGAGAATCACAGGGCAGTGCTGCCTTCCCCACAGCTCAGAGCAGGGGCAGCTAGATCAGTTCTCAAGGTCCTGCTCAGCTCTGTCTGTGGATGGAGATTCAAGGGCTTTGCTGGGCACCTGCTCCAGTGCTCAGCTCTTTCAGAGTGTTGTTGTGTTGTTTTTTTTCTTTGCTCATTAGAATTTCCTGTCCATCAGCTTTGGCTGATTCCTCTGATTATGGCACGACAAAAAGCATCTGTCTCAGTCTTCTCAGTGCCTTCTCACCAGGAAGCTAGAGGCAGCAGCGGTGTCTCTCTTTGGCTGGCTCCTTGAGGCTGAGCCTGATTCTCATCCTTTCCTCATGGGTTTTGTGGGGCTTGCTCAGGTGTGTCAATGTATGGTACCGTGCCATGAAAGCTGGCCTGCTGGCTCCAGCCTGCAGCCCAGCAGGCAGCTGACCTTTTTTGCTGCACAAACATGTGCTGCTGACTCATCATAAGTTTTTTCCCTAGCAGAACCCACATGTCCATTTCTGCAATGCCATTTCTATTCGGTCAGCCCAAGCCCTTCCTGGTGCAGGGGCTGTCCCACACTGGGTGCTGTGTTTGCTCTTGCCTTCTCTGATCAGCACAGTGGCTTCTCCAGCTGCGTTGCTTCCAGCCCTTCCTTCTGCTGTGCCACCCATGTTTGCAGAGGGTGCCCAGCTTGCTGAGGTTTGGTTGTTCCCCTTTTACGAAGACATTAAACAGTGCTGGCCCCAGGATTGATCCCCAAGGGACGCTGCTGGTGACTGGCCACCATTGGACTTTGCACTGCTGAGCACAGCAGACTCACACTGGAAGTGCCCAGTGCTGTCCGGTGACAAACAGTTGTGGCATCAATTAGTATTTGTATTGTTAGCTTTAGTAGGAGCATTAGCTTTCTCAGAGTCTGAAATGCATTAAATTGTTGCCTTTTTGGGAACAGAGAGAGTTTAGTCTTCACTTGGACTACTTATCTGAATGAAGCCCAAATAATTAAGCTTAAGTGATAGTCAAATCCAGGCATTCACACTGTGGTTGGTTCACTAGCTGTGGAAATCCAGAGAAGTGTCAGTGAAAAGAGGTTCCCTGCAGCCTTGAGTTTGCTGTGGTGAATTGTATTCCCCTTGTTACCAAAGTGCACTGTGGCTTATGAGTGGAAAGGCTGCAGATATTGACCTGAGACAGTCTGAATCTGAGGGAATAATTTATACTATTACCTTAAAATCTCCATTAACTGTTTTCTCATAATGCAGCAAGTATATAAGCCTTTAATATGAAACTGTCTTCAAGTGTGAATGATGTTCCTGTGCTATAAGATAGTTAACAGCACCCTGACTGCCACTTCTTCTGGAGCTCCTGGAGTTATAACAACCAGGCAGGTGGCAGAGCTATGACAGACCCAACAGCTTGCAGTGTATCAGCAAGATCCCATGCACTAAATGGGAGTGTTTGCTAAGTAGGCACTGCTGTTCCAGTGAGCATTTCTGAATGATAAAGCAAGTTAATTCTCAGCAGTGCATGTAACATTCTGTTGTCTCACTAAGCCATCAAGCTCTGTATTTTGCTCTAGGATCTATTTTCAGGTCAAATACATCTTTCTCACTCAGTTCCTGTTCTTTTTTTGGTCTGAGTCCTTCAGTTGTGCGTTCCTGGAGAGCTGGGGACAGACCATTTATTGAGATGATATCTGCACAGTGTACGTGTTTGTAAACTTTTTCATTTCACAGCTTCCAGTATAAAGTTCAGACTAATATATAAACTGTTTTAGGCTGTGCTTGTCTGATAGCAGGAAGGCTGGCTACCCTACTGAAGTACAGGTGTCCTTCCAGATAACGGAGAAACGTGGCACGAGGAGGATGGATTAAATACAGTGCTGTAAACAGTTCCAGCAGTCAGTTGTGGCTTTGCTGGTGCAGACTGGCTGCTGCCATGTACCGAAGACGTATCTGAGCTGAGGTAGATCTTTGTAGATACCATGTTTGGGCTTGGTGGAGACAGCTGCAGCCCAGCATGTTGTGAGGGGACTGGAAGAACTGCCCTCATGTTACCCTCATGTTAGTTCTGAGCTCCTAGGCAGATGGTTCTAGGCAGGGCTGAGGAAGTATTGCCAGGAGTAAAGAGCCTCTGGCAAGGCCTCTGAGTTGGCAGAAAGTCATTTTGCTTTTGATGTGCCGTTGTAGATTTTGAAGTTTGTTAAGTGATGAACTGGAGACCAGCATGGAGGTACAAGGCTTTGGCCTGTCCGATGCTGAGAATAAAACCCTTCAATAGGAAGAGCACCTGAATTCCATGCAGAGCAGCACTGTGTTCGATTCTACTTAGTTCATGAAGGGAAGTGTTACCCAACAGTTCTTCCTGTGGAGACAGGTTTGAGCATGAGTGTGCCCTAAGCTGTGGCATGAAAAGATGGTTCATGGGTGGCTGTAAAGCCACAAGCTGTAAACCCAGCTGCTACTGCTTGGCTGTGGACTGATGGCACAGCACAGGTCTGGAGCCCAAGTTGTGTCCAGGTGTATGCTCGGAACAGAGAAAAAGCAGCCTCCAAAGCCAGGGAAGCAAAAATCTAGTGCAGACAAATGAAAGGTATTTGCTGCTTACAAGAACAATTTGTGTGATACATTAGGCAGTTGCTCAGTCTCATCTTGAAAAATGATGGGTGAATCTTTGCTTTTCTGTTTTTCTTAAGGTTCTTTTGACCACATGACCATTTTCTTGACTGAATATCTTATCCTGCTGAGTCTGTTGTGTGCTAAACAAAATCAATTCCTCTTATGGAGGTTCGTAGTGTAGCTTACTTCCCCAATACAGTTTCCAGAGCAGGTGCCTCCTGATTGATGTGAGCAAAGAGCCTGGCCTGGAGGTGGTGGGAACCTGCCCAAGAGATGCCATCAAACCACAGAGGGGTGAGGTGAAGTATGATGTTGTTGAAGTGTAGGTCACCTTATCCTATGGAAAAGGGAGACTTGATTTGTTTTGGAACTTTTACCTCCAGCAACAAAAAGGCTGTGGGATTTTGGCCTTTCTCTAGTGTGAAAATTTTAACACAGGCAAGTAAAAACCTTTCATTCTAAATGCTCTGCCTTTTCATAAGTCTGTCTGAAAGGCTTGGACCTGAGCAATTCAGCATGCTTAAAGAAAGGGTGAAAATGTAGTACTGAGGAACTCCCATCATTATCCTGGATCAAGTGCTTCTGTCTGAGAGCTGCATTGTGCCAGTGCCATGTGCCTGCTAGGCAGGTAGATATGGCACCTGAATCATCATGCATCACTGTGAGGGTTGTGGCTAGTCAGAACTTGGTTGGAGTAGTCCTTGTGTTGGTCTTCATCAGTGGTGCAAGTCAGAAGCATGAAGTTTTTGCTCCGTGGAGCAGTGATGCATCACAAGTAGCTTTGATGCTGTCAGCTCAGCTATGAAAGATCTGCAGGTGAAGCAGAGAATGGTGGGAAGCAGCCTGGGTGCACCACTGGAGCACAGCCTTCAGCATACATGCACTGTGTGAGCCAGAGGATGTGAGAGCTTGTGCCAGATTTCTGACAGCAAAGCTCTAATAGTAGCGTTCCTTTCTTCTGGACCCTCAGTAGGTATTGAGGGGGCTCTGTTTGTGAGGTCCATCTTCTTCGTGGCTGTAGGCATGGGATCCTTCTCTGACATTAATCTTTCCATACAGCTCTGTAGTCTGTTGGTAGTATTTCTTCTGCAACCTCACACTTGGCATCCTGGCCTCTCATCCTATTTTGCACCAGTTTTGTGTAATTGTAGGACAGACTGACAAGATGATTCCAGTCAACCATTCAGAACGGGCTGTTGTGTAGTGAAGACCTGCCTGCAGCCTGACAGGTTTTCCCCATACCGTGGGTGTTGTAGCAGAAGCACAGCTAGGGGTGCTTCAAGCAAACATTTTCAGGAAGGACCTGCGAAAGCTGAAAGAACAAAGTTGGCTAGACTGTAAAATCCATGGGCTTTTCTTGTAGCTGGACTTTTTTTTTTTCCATATAAAATTGAATCCGTACATACTTCTAACAAGCCAGCTGAGAATCATGGAATCGTTAAGGTTGATAAAGACAACTAAGATCATCCAGTTCAACCATCAGCCCATCCCCACCATGCCCACTAACCCAAGGCCCTCAGTGCGACATCCACATGGTTCTTGAACCATGGAACCAGTCTTCTGTTCTGAAAACAAATTCTTACTTATTACAGATGTATATGGGTTATCCCTCCATCTCTGTTTTGCTTCAGCGAGTGTAGACCTGACATCTATCTGGCTACTGTAGAAAACAAATTTCTAATATGTACATTCTAGCTAAGGTTTGTTTTGTGCCTGTAAACGTGACCACCAAAATATTGGTGTTACAAAAGAACTGTTGTTTTTCTTTGGTAGGTAACAGATCTAAGCATCTATTGGTAGCCTGTGTTCAAGTGATTTCAGTTGAGCAAACCTGTTGGATAATACTGAAACCTTGTCATGTTTCATGTTTGAAGTGCTACATATAAAATTTCTCTACTTCCTGCAGCTCCGCTCTTCTTAACAATATCCATATGACTTTGCTGCTTTTTAACATACTACAGCTGTAACTTTTTAAGTAGCTGAATATTTATTATTTTAAAAAGTCAGCACCATTTTTTCTATATGAATTGTTGTGACATTCATTGGAACCTTCTAATGCTCCCTGATCATCATTTAGGTAAGCCACAGTGTGTGTCTTCCAATTTAGTAGCTTGTCTTGCCTTGAAACTTACACAGAAATTTCTGCAGCTTTTTTGGAAATACCATGGTCATATCGCACTGTGTAGAGCATCTCCTGTTGGCAAGTGTCAGTTTTTAAGATCCTTCTCTCCTCCTTGAGGCTGCAAAGACTTCTAGTCTATTTGAGTGGGAATTGCTTTTATTTTGCAAGTAAAGTGACAAAAGGTTCAGTATTTATGGTCTGTATGATAAGGAACCCATTTTGCTGCACACCAAAGGTGAATGCAGTGCTTTTTCCAGCTTCTTCCTCTCATCATCTGCTTTCTACCTATAGCTTTTAGGGTGTGCTCAGCTGTTCTGATTTTGGCACTCCTGTGCCTCAATTAACAGTAGGATTTCTGCATTATTTTTATGAAGAAAAGAAAGTATTATCTAAAAATAGTTGATTGAGGCATTAATCTACCCTTTATCTAAAAAAAAAAAAAATTACCTCCTGGTATAATGTAACTGGACTGTAAGGAAAAAAATTGTTCTGGAATGGTTGGGAAACATTACAAGCCCAAGTGTTCAGAGGCTTTGATATATGCAGGTAATGTAGGAGGCTTTCCAGAGCTTGAGGGTTTGATTCAACTCCTGTGTCTTTTTTTTTGTTGTGCAGTATTGGTGTGTCTTGCCGAATCAGGTTCTGGGTGTACACTTGTGACGGTGAATAAACCTGAACTGTGCTTTATAGAGAAACTTTCACCTTTGGGCAAAGTTAAACAGCGAACACTTATTTTAGAAGTGGTTTCCTGGCAGGATTTCTGCAGCGTAGCTGTAGCAGTCATTAGAGTTTCAAGGAAGGCTTTTCAGCACTATTTTTTGCCTGTTTACTATGCTTGACTCAAAGTCAGATTCTAGCATTTCAAGCAGTTTGTCTTCAATGTCACCGTTTCAGCACTCCAGAGGAGGAGTAAATGAGCGCAGTGCTCTGCCACCAGCCAGGTTAAAAATAAATAATTGGATGGAGCATCTCTTCTGGCGCAGGAGTCCCTGCTAACCTGAGGTGTTCTGCAAGTTGGCTTCCACTTCTTTTCCGCCTGAAAGAGCATTCTGGGGAGCTTTGCAGGAGATGAGCTAAATCTCAGTAACCACCTGTGGTTTTGCTCTTTGTCATGATGAGGGCACGTAAGGTGCAGGCGTTGAAGGGGTGAAGGATCTGTAACATTGGCAGGCCGCTGTCCGTATTGCATAAAAGCAAACTATAAAAGCTAACGTTTCCAGTGCCATTTGAATGAATGGTAACATCCTCAGCTCCTCCAAGTCCTGACAGTGTTCTTAGCTGGATCTACGAGGGAAGGCTGTGTGTTCAGGGCAGTTCCTGAGCCATGTTTCGGTGGGGTGAATGGGCAGTGATGTGGTGCCTGCTGAGGCCAGCTTGGATCGGTAACCAATGAAGCGGTCCTCTTAAATTACTTCTTAGCTGAATCACAGAATTGCCAGGGTTGGAAGGGACCTCAAGGATCATGAATCTCCAACCCCCCTGCCACACGCAGGGCCACCAACCATTCCACCTAATGCTAGACGAGACTGCCCAGGGCCCCATCCAATCTGGCCGTGAACACCTCCAGGGACAGGGCATCCACAACCTCCCTGGGCAGCCTGTTCCAGTAAACTGAACTGAGTTAGCTTTCTCACTGTAGAGCTAGAAGATTACAGATAGTAACAAAAGGGAGGATTCCTCCATCTGGCACCAGGGTGATTTTTTTTCTTAAGCATGAGCACCATCATCCTCCAGGCTGATGCCTGGTGAGGACCAGGCCGTTGCTATTTTTCAGATTGGTTGGCAGGGTCTCTCTTGTAGTTTTCCATTAAGAACCTGCTTTTCTTTGTGTTATACAGCGTTCCTCTGTAGATCTGGATGCTTTGTGTTTCCTCAGTTAAAAACTGAAGAAAAGTATCGATACATAGAATCATAGAATCACAAGATTGGAAAGGACCTGCAAGACCATCTAGTATGACTGTCAATTGCATACAATTCCATATATTGCATTAAATCAGTTTTATGAGCTAAAAGATGATTTGAGCACTTGTATATGCTGGAGTTTCCTTTGCAAACCTGATATTGTCTGATGTTGCTGCTTAATTTTTTCCCATTCAGGTTGGTCTTCAAAAATGATTGGGTCTAAATGGAGTTTTATTTCTGAGAGCCAATTGAGAGTCTCTGATAATTTCTTACAATGGAAATCCTGACATTTCGTTGTCAAAAATGGTGAAATATAAATGCAAGGTTAGGTGGACTACTGAGGTTTTGGTTTTAGAGCTCTTTGTTCTGACACTACATTGGTCTTAAGAAAGTAATAGCTGCTAACTTTATTTCCTAGTAATTTTCTACTAGGTTGAAATCTTTTTCTATCATTAGAAGGTCCTCATTTGCAGGTGACAAACTGAGGTCAGATCTGGAAGCAAAAACCTGAAGACTGAATAAAAACTTCTTGAGTGCTGCTTAAGCTGCTAAACTTGATAGCATTTCCTGGTGGATGACATAACTTTTGAGTGAGTTCAAGGATATTGCTGCTCAGATGCTTTTGTTCCTTTTGTTTCTGCTGCCAGATATCATTTGATAGGAATGTGGAGCCAGTTACAGTTGTGGTACCTGTTAGTGCTTTTCAGTCAACCTGTGCATGAGTGGCTGGTACTGTACCACCCCAAATTCTCACACCCTAATCTCAAAGGATTGTTTTGTCAAAAATTGAATGGAAGCCATTTCTCAATATCGTTCTCCTTCTGAACGAATGATCAGCTTTCTTAATGAGGTTTTTATATGGTGATGTCTGTATAATGTTTTGCAAACAATCGCTCCCCAGGTGCAGTTAGTCACTGAAGGCAGAGCTTGTTGTTACCTTTGCTCTCAGCAACTGTAAAGTGTCATGAAAGCAGCCTTCAGTAGGCAGCAACAGTCCTCCTATTTTGGAATGTGGAGTTAAGTGCTTAAAACGTTAAGGTGTAACTTCGTTTTCTTTACAGAGCCATACTTCATTTGTTTGGATGTACGATGATAGTTCCTCTAGCAAATGAGCTTCAAACTAGTTCTTGAGTCATCACAGAAACTCAGTTTTGTGAGCAACCTGCTCGAAGTGAGGTGGAGCCCGTAGGAGGAAGTAAGAAATACAGCTGTAGGCAAAGTTCTGTGGAATTTAGTAATTTAGCTGACAGGTTTTTTTCAATAGAGTATTTTCTATGCTTCTGGGGTCATTGTGGGTAATCTATCACCCTTTGGCAGCAGTGAAATCCATACTCTCCAGATTCATAGTGTGAAATCTAACTCGTATTAATTATTACATCATCTGATGGTATAAGCATTAATTCACCAGGGAATAAGATGAGGCATGCCTGAGTATCTGGGCTGTGTAGATAGGCACCCTCCAAAATGTCTGTTTGCTAAGAGAAGCAGTTCAGCTTTTGATTTGAAGAGGAATTGAGCCAAAAGTAACATTGTGTAGATTGTTGTTTTATTTTTGAGGTAGAGGGAACACAGGCAAATGCTTGTCTTTGCCTAGGGGATGTGAGTCCTTGCTTAGTAAGGGGGTTTGTAAAGAGGTAGACATAACAGTTAGGAGTTGAAGGAGAGTAGTTCTGAGCTTCTTACTTGACTTGTTGCCAACAGAATCTGGCTCAAGGCTTGATCTGTTGAGAGGTCACTTTAAAGTGAGCTGGCAGTTTGCTGCTGTCCTGCTGGATCTGCACTTCTCTGCAGTAAGAGAGTTCCAGAAACATGCCCAAGTTGTTTGGAAAGATGGAGAAAAAAAAAGAAAAAAAAGTGAGAGCTCAGAGGTTCTGCTGCACATGTGCTTGTGGTAGGCTTTTCCGTCCATAGACTATGTAAAGGCAACAAAAAGCAATCACTTTTTGGCACAGAATGTACCTATTATTTCAACACATTAAAAAGTAGGAACAGATTATGGCAGGAAGTGATGGGCAGCCCCTGTAGGGGAGGTATCAGTGCTAGCACAGGCAGTGTATATGTCTTTATGCAGTAGCTGGTTCCATTTGCTGAAAGCTTGAATGGAAGCTGAGCAGACCCACGAATATCTTTGTGAACCATCTGCCTTAGCAGACTGAGGTACAATCCCATGAAATGGGATGAACTCATCGACATTCAAAAAAACATGTTAAAAATTTGAATTCTTGCTGTCCTCACCAGCCTTCTTCTATGTCTTGTCATCACATATTCCCATCCATTTCCTTTTGTTTCCTATTCATTCAGTCTTCCTTAAGCTAATCTTAATTTACTAGTTCAGATAAAGCAGCCAACAGCAGATGATGTCCTATTGAACTGATGAGCTCCAGAGGAGACACAGGGGACTAACTGTCATTGCGGTGACAGAATGGGGGAACCAGGACTGAAAGGCTGTGGTGAGACCCACAGAGCATCTTTTCCACTGTTGGAACTTTCCCCCAGCCTGGGATTGGCAAGAGGACAGGGCTAGGATATTTCAGCTGCAGAATGAAGAGCTACATCTTACTGAAGCCATTTAGGAACCAGTAAAAGTCAGCATATAACCTCTCTTGTCTGTGACTTATCCATAATGTCTCACCTTATTGAGCTGCCAGTTCCTGTATGTAGCTGTGGAAGCTGTGGCATGGTCTTCTCTAATAGAGTTTTCAATCTTTGTGTGATTACCTTTTGATTTTGTTCATTTACTCCTTAATCCTGAATGCAATAGAACCTTGAAAGACTTAATGCTAGGCCAGTGTGTTAAATTGGTTGTACAGGAGTTGACTTGAATCTGAAGTACTTTCTGCCTATTGAGAGACTTGGAGGAATTTTAAAGCTGTAAGAGAAAATAGATTTTTACAATTGCTGTTTAAGGTTACCTAGTACTTCAGCGGTAAGTACTCATAGTGATGTTATTGTGTGAGGGTTTCACTTGCCTCTTGTGCTTAGAACTTGTGCACCTGAATGAACTACAATAGATTTGAAAATAAAGCATAGGTTGAATTGGATTTTCAAATCACAATGCAGTTGAACGTACAGCTTAAAAATCCAGGTGTATTGTGAATGATAAGTGAGCAAAAAGCGTCTGAAATAACAAACTAGCAGAATGAGCATAAATTCCTATCTTTTAAAATCACTTTCTCTGGGGAATGTCTTACTCAGACTGTTGAACTGTCTTGCAGGTGGATTCGCCTATGAACTTGAGGAACCCGCATGATTTGGTAATACTAATGAGACAAGAAACAACAGTTAACTACCTCAAAGAACTGGAGGTAAAGCATAACATTAACCACTAACTTTTCTTAAGATACAGATTTTTCTTGTAGTGGTGTTAGTTATAGATGTAGACAAAGAACAAAAGTCATTATCAGCACAACTTTAACAAATGGATAAAGAATTCTTCAGATTTCAGGATTTCTGTGGCTCAGGTTTGTTGAATTGGTTATCATTGTCCTCAGTTGCATCTGCATTTTTGAACTTGATTTTATTGCTTGCTACTGTTTTCCAGAACTTTTTATGGAATTGTTCTCTTAGATTTGTTATAGCAGCTACTGAGGGTACGTCCTATGGGCAGTGAGAGTGCACACACAGGAAGCTATGAATTTCCTTGTACACCCTTCTGGGCTGGTCAGACCATTTTCAGTGCTCTGTCTAGGACATGTGAGTGAGCAAGTCACTACTGTTTTATTTAAAGCCCCTTTATTCCAAAGCTTCAGAGTGGCTGAGGTTGGCAGAAACTTCTGGGTCCATCTGATCCAACCTAGAGCCATCCCTAGCAGGTGCCCAGGTGTCTTCTGAATATCTCCAAGGACGAGATTCCGCAGGTTCTCTGAGCAACTTGTGCTCTGTCACATGCACATCCCAGAAGTGCTGCCTGATTATTGTTGAAGTGGATTTTGAAAACACCGTTCTGATAAGAGCTTCAGTGAACTTTAAACTTTCATGGGAACTAAAGCTTAAATGCCTAAAGCTAGTAGCGCTCAGACTTTCTTTTGGCCGTGTGTTCCCTCCTCTTTCTCTTGTGCCAGCTTGCATTTTGTCAGATAAGAATAACTGGCTAACTAAGAAGTTAAATGAGCACCAGAGATAACCTCAGGCAAATAGAACAGAGATACAGGAATGAAAAAAAAGCAGGACTGCTCCATATGAGACTACATTCAGCCAGTCTTTCTTATTGAGGTATACTTATCTTCATGTCATTGGGCATTTTCACTGTGGATGAAAAAATTACTTTAGGCTGTTCGGGACGTGGGTTGCAGGTCTGTAAATGACTAATGCACAATTTGTGCCATACAAATGACTTTCAGCAAAAATGATTTAAGATTTTGCACATGATGTCATTAATGCAAATATGTTGATTATTGCATGTTAGTGTGTTAGCAAATATATATGGCTTTAATTAAAAATGCAAAATCTCTTCTCATATAACACATGCAAATCCTGATATTTAGTGGATTTTCAGTTTTGCAGATCTAGGTGAGAATTAAGTACAAGGTAATGTCCTGGGCAGAGCCTCTGCTACCTTATAGGAATAAGGTTTCTAGAGTGAAGGGTAGCTCCAAAAGCACACTGTAAGTTGATCTACAGAAATTATTCTCTGCTATTCCTTTTAGCCTGCTGCCTCAGTCATAGTTTACATACTGACTGGTTAAGAGTTCATTTGTTTACAGTCTCTGATACTAATTTTGTGAGGTTTTGAACTTTAAGAGAAGGGTTCAAATATGACAGTATTGATGTGTTTTAACTACTACCTCATTTTCTGAATGAGCAACAGTGAATTTGAAATCCTATAAGCCTTCTTTCTAGGTACAGCAGGAAAAATAAAGGACTGATTAAGTTGTATTGTCTCTCTTGAAAGTACTAATTTTCTATCTAAATAGAACTTTTTACATATCCTTCAAATTGACTGGTGTAAGAAAAAAGCTGAATTGTTCACCTGTTCGCTACTATACAGTTTTGTCAGTATGCATTTTTCTGTTTTCCTTTTTCTATTTCCAACAGAAACAGTTAGTTGCTCAAAAGATTCATATAGAGGAAAATGAGGACAGAGACACAGGGCTGGAACAAAGGCATAATAAAGAAGACCCAGACTGCATTAAAGCAAAGGTGCCCTTGGGGGACCTAGATCTGTACGATGGCACGTACATCACCTTAGAGAGCAAAGATATCCGGTAATGAGGTGTTTTGTATATTAAGATCTTTACTGAATGGGAAAAAAAAAAATCTCTTCTTGCAATTAAAAAGAAAAATACTTTCATGAGACTGTTCTTGAGATGACAGTTGTTTTATTTTATATTAATGTGAAATAACATTGAAACAAAATCTACCTGTAGTTACAAAAGAGAGGCACTGTCTCCCTCAAACTCTGTGGTGTTAGCTGTCAACTGAGACTTCTCATTGCTTTTCCCAGGCTCCCAGTCAGTGTAACTCTGTAATGATATGAGCAGACGCTTGCTTGAGTGTTGGGGATTTTTTGAGCTAGATGTGCTTCTTGTAGTGGGAACTGTCGTAAATTTGTATGGAAGACCAAGATGTTGAAGCTCACAATCAATTTTTTTCCTATGCCTTTAGCAAATAAAGGCAGTATGGGCAGTCTGATATGCAGCTTTGTTTGTATTTTTGCTTCAAAGCTAACTGTTTTGATTTTGTATTTCTGTTTTTTTGAACATGAGGTGGGAAAAGATGAATTTTGTCCTCAGATCCCTTCATCTGCACCTGTAACTATTTGTTCTTGTTTGATTGTGAAGTTTGGTTTGTGGGGGTGCAGGGCACGTTGAGTCTGCATGCATGGTCATTTGCCTGGCATATAAATCATGAATCATAACACCAACACTCATTAATTGTACCAGTGATAAACTAGGCTGAACTGATGCGTTTTGGCAAATGTCCAAATGTTGCTATCTTCTCTAAAGCAGATACCAATTTATTTATCCTCTTGTGTTGGCATCCTGGGAACTGAAATGCGGGGAGGCATCTGAAGTGGTGTAGTCTGTGGAAACACAGTTTTTGTAACAGTAGGTGAAATCAGAATACTGTGTCTGTCAAGTAAAACATTGTATCTCTGAAACTGTAAGGTATCTTGATCTGGAGTCCACTGTGTTATGTTCTATTCTGTCCTCAGGCCTGAAGACTATATAGACACAAAGTCTCCAGTGCCTCCAGACCTGCAGCAGCCAGATTGTACAAAAGTTCTTGATCTTCCATACAGCATTCATGCTTTTCAGCACTTACGGGTAAGTGAGCAAATGGAAATGTGCTATTTTATTTTTTCCTCTATCTGGAAGAGAAACAGTGAAGTCCTAGGGGTAACTGTGAGTCAAGGCTGAAAGGTAATGCAGTTTTCTGAAGGCTGTCTTGGTCTTCTTTAGAATCATGATTTTACTGTGATTGAAACACCTGATCATAGGAGAATGCTTCTGTCAGATACACATTTGTCTCTTGTTCCTACTGGTCTTATTTTAGAGAATGTTCTTAGGATTTTGTTTTCATGACATGTTTCATCAGTAAAATGGCAGTTTTTTATGTGTATGTTTAAATGTTTCTATCTTGTGGATTGTTTCAGTTGCAAATTAGAGAGCAAATTGCTGTGCAGGATCGTTAAGCTATATGGAGATTCAGGATCAGAAAGTTGTTTGTATAGCTGTCAACATTTATAACGTAGTTGACTGTCGCTTTGATATGTGAATGCCAAACTCTAAGCCAGAGGATGAGATAATTGCTCTTTGCTAATACAAAGTTCATCTGCTATAGAATGATCACAGCTGAAGTGTGACGCAAAAGTTTCTTTGGTCAACAAAGTTGTATGAGCAGATTTTCTAATGCAGACCTAGCTTTAGCACTCATCTCATTACATTTATTTTATTACAAGTCTCAAAATTAATTTTTCATCTACAAGGAAGTATTTTCTTATAAAGAAAACAGGAATGGAAGTTTTCTAGTTCTGTCCCTGGGTTTGGTTGTACCTCTTCTATTCAGAAAACAAGAAAACAAGAAAAGAGGGCAATTCTGTAGTGTGTAACCTGACAAACATGAGTTAAGTGTTTCAGTGGTGACCTATGACACCCATAGCTACCAAGCAATACGAAGCTATCAGAATTTAATGCTTATCCTATAGCACTCATCAAGCAAAGGCTGCTCTTGGAAGAATTGGTATTAATGACTGCTCGGATGTTTTCGTATCAATAGTAATGTATGTTATTCATCTGGCAAAGGTGACACTATCCTATGAAGTCACAGAGATCTTATGAAAGGATGATAGGAATGTGAAATAGTAAAACTGGAAATTTTCCTGGAAGTCATGTTTTTGTGCATATTTCTCAGGTACTTAGTTTCTCTAAAACTAATCTTCATTTTTTCTTTTAGGGTGTCCAGGAAAGAGTTAATCTTTCTGCACCCTTATTACCTAAAGAAGATCCAATCTTCACATACTTATCACGGAGGCTGGGAAGAAGTATAGAGGAAATAGGTCATCGTATTTATGATGGGCTAATGAAGGTATGAAGCTGTAAACTTACAGTATATTGAAAAAGTGTGCTGGAAAGTCCTCAGAGGATTAGATATGCCTAGTACATACAGTCACATCCAGTACTAGCCTTTCACATATATTCTGGTTTTATGTTTCAGTTACAAAAGGTAGAGCAAAAACATTTTCAGTAAGGTAAGCAGAGACAGGAGAAAGCATTAGCAAACCCAGTAAACAGATACTGTCACCTTTTATAACTCTTATACTTCTGTGGCCTGTAGAGGCCACATTCATTATTCTGTTAGGATATAAGAGCTTTTAAACAAAAATGCAGGTACTGAAAGGTCACACGTGCGTTTTTTTAAATGCCTTCCTGCAAGACAGGAACTCTGTTTCGATTCAGTATAGCTGCTGTTGCATAAAATTCCATCACTGCTTGTTTCATTTTGAATTTTCACCAGTATAAAATGCAGGAGTTGTGTTTCTTTCATACATCTGTGTGTCAGCTCATTCTTCCTGAATATTCACAGGCGTTGCCAAATGCCAGCTTTGCAGAGGAAGAGGAAAACTTAGATTAATGCTCAGTTTTCCATCTCTTAGTAATTAAAGCCATGGATGACCTTTTAGTTCATCTTGGTTGATAGTACAGTTCTTGTGTTTCTCTTTACTGCAGAACTCTTCTTCCTGGGTACTTTATAATATGGCTTCTTTTTACTGGCGAATAAAGAATGAACCGTACCAAGTAGTAGAATGTGCCATGCGTGCCCTTCATTTCTCTTCCAGGTGAGAATTGCTGGTGAAGACATTTTTTGTCAGATTGCTTTTCTAGTTATCTTGATTACTGAGCAGGTTTTTAAGAATGAAAGAAATAAATACTGTTAAATATTTTTAGGCATATATATGATTTAGACACTTGACTTTTTCAAAATCCATACTTAGTATGCATTGAAGAATGAGTGTGTCCTTGTGCACAATCTTTACCTAGTCTGACCTTTTAATGGCTTTTTTTTTTTTTTTTAATTAGGCAAAATAAAGACATTGCATTGGTAAATTTGGCAAATATTCTGCACCGAGCTCACTTCTCTGCGGATGCTGCTATTGTGGTCCATGCAGCTCTGGATTACAGTGACTTCTTTACCAGCTATTACACTTTGGGAAATATATATGCAGTAAATATCATCTTTACTTTTCAATACCTGTAGAAAAACAATATTTAATATTTCTGGCTTAACATGTAATGTGTTTGTCTTTTACAGTGCATTTTGTGTTACGCACATTACATGTTTGATGTTTATATTTCTGTTTAAATATTTTCACTCAGAAGTCTGTCTTTGCCAAAAGTTCTTATTTGCACTTTGAAGTAAATTCAAGGGAAATTTTCCCACAGCCTCACCTTAACAGATAGAGTGGGTTTAATTTCTGCAGACAGGC
This sequence comes from Phasianus colchicus, assembly GCF_987193195.1. Taxonomy (NCBI): domain Eukaryota; kingdom Metazoa; phylum Chordata; class Aves; order Galliformes; family Phasianidae; genus Phasianus; species Phasianus colchicus. The sequence continues at coordinate 22,476,073 of NC_143440.1, forward strand.
CACTCATTACTGCAGATTAAATTTTGAGTTGATCACTTATTTAAAAATTAAGAAAATTGATTAAATATTACAAGGTAATAGCTCATTCTCTCTTTGTCTCTCCATCATTCTTCAGATGCTCGGGGAGTACAACCACTCGGTCCTGTGTTACGATCATGCTCTACAGGCCAAGCCAGGGTTTGAGCAAGCTGTGAAAAGAAAGCATGCTGTACTGTGTCAACAAAAATTAGAGCAAAAACTGGAAGCTCAGCATAGGTAACTAAAGCACCACCATAGTGGAAATGCTACAGTCTCAATTTATTGTTCTGCTGCATCGATTCTTTACATTTCCAATACAATAATAATAGTGGTTTACTTTTTAAATTTCTTAGACTGCATTATAAAATTGTTACTTTAAGCAACCCAGAACAAGGCTGAAAATATACAATGTTATGGGAAAAGTTGTTATTTTAAAAAATATTCAAAGTGAATCTTTTCTACTGTCCAATTTTCAAGATCACTTCAGCGAACCTTAAATGAATTGAAGGAATATCAGAAGCAGCATGACCATTATCTTAGGCAACAAGACGTTTTAGACAAATACAAGCTCATCCAGGAGGAACAAATCCTGAGGAACATAATTCATGAGACCCAAATGGCGAAAGAAGCTCAATTAGGTACAACTTTTCAGAGTTCATGCTTATTATAGGAATGAAGAATTACATGCATTCAGATTAATCACATAGAATCTTTTGTTTTGGAAAGGGACCTTTAAAGGCCATCAAGTCCAACTGCCCTGCAATGAGCAGGGACACTTTAAGCTAGATTACGGTGCTCAGAGTCCTCTCTGGGCAGCCTGCTTCAGCGCCTCACCACCCTTACTGTAAAAAACTTCTTCCTTATGTCTGATCTGAATCTCTCCCCTCTTTTAGTTTGAAACCATTTCCCCTTGTCCTATCACAACAGCTCTGCTGAAGAGTCTGTTCCCTCCTTTTTTTATAGATCCCCTAATGTTAATGTCAGGATGTAACTTCTTTGAATATTTTGGTGGCCCTTGGTTGCTATTCTGTTTTGCTTATTAAAACTAGTGATTATGGCATGTTCTCAAAATAGGAACTTTTTGAGTCTTTACAAGATAGAATTCATGATGAGAGGGTTTAAAAAATAAAAATAAAAAATTATTTGGAAAGAAGTGGAGCTTTTTTTTTTTTTTACTGTACACTTCTCATCTCCTCAATAACCTCACTTAGACTGTAGAATAACATGTTCTGTGCTGTGCAGGGAACCATCAGATTTGTAGACTGAGCAACCAGCAGCACAGCTTGCACTGCCAGTGGGACCAGCCTGTTCGCTATCACCGTGGAGACATTTTTGAAAATGTGGAATATGTTCAGGTTTGTCTGTGAATTGATACTGCTGTTTCAAGTTGTGTCCTGTTTTCCCCATTGGTAAAATAGTGGAGGTTTTGGGATGTGGAGTTTCTGAGCTGGTTGGATTTGGGGTTTTTTTAAGGCTCATCAGAGGAGGACGTACCTTTGGAGTTTGTTAATTATAGTGACAAGTGACTTAGTCCCCTTTTGAGAGTTTGAAGTATTTAATGCTGGTTTACTTTGCTGGTAGTGCAAGCTGAGATCGGTAGTAGGTTTTAGAAATGTTAAGCTCTTATTAAGTAAGGCTTTGTTTTACTTTAAAAAAAAAAAAAGATTATCATTATTTACATTTTTTTTTTCTAAAGTTGTCTTTTTCTGGGAGATCTGAGCCACTTATTTAGTCTCCTTTGCATTTTTAACCTGTATGGAACAGTTAGCTGGTTCTTCCTAGGAAGGACAAAGGTTACTCACTTGAGAAATTGCAGCTTTCTCTCATTTAAATGTACTACATTCAGGCATGCTAGCAGGAGCAAATGTTTAACTTGCCTTCAAAGAGGACAGGAAAGGCAAAGATTCCTAAGGACTTAATTTTCTTTTCAAATATACGTGTGGAACATGGAATGAGAACTACTCCTTAATGGAAACAATATTCCCATACATAGCTCAGATGTGTGTTTAATATTTCATTAGTTATTTCTACAGCCCTTATGTGGTTTGTAATTTCTTTTGTTTATTATGCTATTGTGTGACTCAAGCAATGTAACATTTGCCCACTTCTTCCAATTTAATATTTTGTCCCTACAAGAAGGAGCAGAAAACTGCAATACACAATTAACAAATACAAGAGCAGAGCTCCTTTCTGATCAGTTTAATGAGAGCTTTTGTAGCCCTAAAATAAGGTGTTAGCCTGATTTAATGAGTATTGGCTATTTGTATATCTTCATCTAGACAGTTCACCAAGAAAATCTGATACAGGAATATTGGGAAGCTTTGGAAACAGTGTGTGCTCTGACACTGAAAACCCAGATCAAAAACCAACACACTGATGTGCTAGAGCTACACATAAAAATTGTTGTTTAATTTATTTTGTAATGTGAAATGTGTTGTGGAGTTTTCTGTTGTCTGGTTTAAGAAAACAGGAATATTTATTTTTAATTATGTTTTCTTCTCGGGTGTTCTTCCTACTCAGGTTATCAAGATGGGTTTTGCAAGCTGTGAGACATAGTAACTCCAACTTGAATTATTGAGATGCATGGTGTAGATATGTTGATTTTGTATATGACCTGCTAGAGATGTTTGCTTGATATATTTTAGGTTTTTTTGCTTATTTGCAGTTGTATTTTCATTGTTGACTTTTTACAATATGAGTATTTTTCTATGGTGTGAGTGGATCGAGCTTAAATTTCTATTTTTTAATGCTACCCAAATTTCAGCTCATTAGTGAAGTTTAACTACATAAATAGTGGGGTATGCATTCCACTTCTTTAGATAGACATCTCTCTTCTTTATGGAATTCTGTTTTGTTTCTAGTTTGGTGAAGACTCTTCAACTTCGAGTATGACATCTCTGAATTTTGATCTTCATGCAAACCAAAGTGGCCACAGCCAATCCTTGCAGTCTTCCCCAGTTGCTCGTTCCATTGTTTCAGTGTGGAGTGTAGAATCCAATAGAGTGAGTGAATGGCACAGGTTTTGTCTTTTGCTCCTTGAAAGAGGTGTTATAAAAGTGGGCATCTTGTTCTTGTATGTGTGAAACTTTTTAGCACTTCTTTAACAATGCGAATATCTCTGTAGTTTCTGTGGACCAGTTTCCAGTCATTTGAAACTCTGCTACAGCACAGACAGGCTTGTTCTTCTACAGCAGCTGAGAAGAAGTCTGCTGCAAGTATAGCAGTACAGCTAGAAAACTGAGCTGCTGTTCTGGAAAAATTTGGAAAATAATAGTCTTAAAGATGTCCACTTTTTTGTTCCTCCAGATTATTCCTTGTGTTAGCTTGTTCATTAAAATATTGAAAATGTTGAGAAAGTAATTAAAAAATTCCTTTTCCCTATAGGACAAACAGCATCTTCTTTGGCCTCAGCGTTCTGAATGTATGAAATCTTTCCCCAAAATTCCTGATCCAGAAGAGCTGCCAACTTATTTTCTGCCTCCAGAAAATAGGGGATTCAGGCAAGTGTTAATTTTATTTTTAAACATCTCTAATTTAGTTTCATATTTATAATTTTTGACACTTAATGTTTTAATGAACATTTTCTCTCTGGATAGGGTGGATGCAACCCGTGTTCAACAGCACAAGTGCTTTCAGATCTCTTCCTTTGGCCATCCCAGTGAAGGAGTGATTTTCCTTTACTGTTGTTATTTCTATAACTGTAACAGACCCAATTTCATGGTGATTGTTCCTTGACATTTTAGTACAAGGTGAATGCATGAAACATCTACAATATTACTAAAAGAATGAGGATTTAAGTGCAGGTATGAATGTGGATTGTTCTTTTGGGACAGAGGTAGAAAAACAGCTTAGTTGTGGAATAGCCAACAGTGCTTACTATTAAATAGGGGAAAATAAAAGTGTCTGTGCTGCAGTAGCTACTTGCATAGGTCATGATAATTTTATACTATTCTATTCACTTAGCACTGCAGAGGTGGTAGGGAAGCTATTGATTCGTCTCGGTTCTCCTTATTGCTAGAGTCCAGTCAATCCTAAATATCCCAAGAGAAGCTATTGGGCATGAGGACACCCAGGTACCAGATTGTTCTTCCATTACCGATGCTCGTAACAATGAGTCTCTGTACCTACTCGTCAAAGAACTAGACAGTAATCTAGATTTGAAAATGAAGATGCCGGATGATCAAGCAAGACAAGTAAGAGAAACATCTCACTGCTTCTCGGCTGTTTTAAATTTTTTCTCTTTTTTGCCTTAGAAGTCTTGTTCAGGAAGTAAGCCATTTCTGATATGTAAAAGACTTTCTTGCTTCTTTTTTTTTTTTTTTTTTTAAGAAATGTGGAATCAAGTGCTTTCTAATATTGCTGGAGGAAGGGAGAGCTTGTCACTCAGCATAAGGCTATTGCCTGTCCTCTCTTAAATGCTGACCGAAGCACACAAAATAAGAAAATTTATTTAAAATTACTACTTTATTTTGAAACTTCTGAGAGTTACTTGACGTGATTCAACTTCTCGAGATTTCCAGTATCTCTTGTATTCTTCCAAATTGGTAACTTTAAGGTGAAATTACTCCTTCATATTGTTTTTTGTAGATTGGCTGCTTATGAGATGTGAATATATAATGATTGATTTAGGAACTACGTAGTAAAACTAAATGGAATACTTAGGGAAGTGAGACTTAAATGACCAGTGTAGCTATATTTTGTAAAATTTCACTTTAAAAAAAAAAAATCCTTTGTCCAGATCTTGCATTCTCGAATCAACAATCAAGCTATTACACAGGAGAAGATGGAAGCATTTCTTGATCATGCTATGAAAAAGGTGAGTCAAAATTTGTAGCGCAAGATAAACGAGGAATTCTTATTTAAAGCTTCTTTCTATACTTATAAAATGGTCAGATTTGTTTTAAAAGTAAAGATTTGATGTGCCTGTGAGTGAGATGAAACTAGCTTGATAATTCAGGTTTGTAGGAGCAGCTCAAACATGTAGCCATTTCCTTTAGCTCAGTGTATACCACACAGCCCCGTGGTTACTTGTTCTTTTTGTGACTGCAGGACATTGAGCATCAGTGTATTAGCTAATCCTGGCAGACATTTGTGTAGATGAACAAAACAGCTTGCACCTGTTCCCTCTTCCACCTCTCCTGGCATGTCTGCCTTTTGCTCTTCCTCGTCACTAGTCCCCCAACCCTGTACTCCAAAGGCAACCAACCCACTGTCAGTCTTCTGTCAGGATAATTAGCACTGTGGGGCAGAGCATGTACATCTGTGTAACACACTGCAGAATTCCACCTCCATCTTGCGTGGGGCCTTTGAGTCATAACTGTTCAACTGACAGGAAGCATTGAGATAGAGCTTGGCTCTTTTTGACCTGTCAAGCTGATCTCTCTCAAATTAAGTATCTTCTATAAATTGTGTCAAGGCAGTGTATGTATGTATTGTTTTGAGTCTAAAATCAGTACACATTTACTATGCACATCTGTCTTACCCAGAAGAAGAAAAATCAGCAGTAGGAGTTGATTTCTGTTATAGAACAATCCAATATATGTCTAATGTCTAACTGTTGCAGTGCATAGATGTTCTGTTTCTAACTGTAGTATTTGGTTACCTTCATGCTGAAAGTCTGAACTTGATCATTTTTATGCTGATACAGGAACGGTGCTATGCCATGCCTATTCTGTTAAAGATAAACTCTTCTACTGAAGAAGAGCAACAGCTGGCATCTTTGTACTGAGAAAGACAAGATGCTAGTAGTTTGCTTGGGATTTAGTCAGAGGACATTAAGGCCTCTGTGTGGAAAGTAGTTCAGTGAGGAGTTTGTGAATAACATGCAAGTAATGGTATATATGTGCATTGCAAAATAGAGGCGTTAGGTAATCTTACAATTACTGATTATTATGTAAGGTGCTCATGAGAAAAGGTAATGTGTCCTACTGATATCTTCCTATGCATCTTGAACCACAGGAAAAGCCCTTCTGTGTGTGAGGTGTCTGTAAAACCTTCAATATCTTTCTGTCAGTTAACTTTTTCAACACGTATAACTGGGTAACACTGAAAATATTTAAAAAATCAAAATGGAACACTGGTGTTTCTAGAGCATTCTATGTGCCCTGTCTGAAAGAAGTTGTTTTATTTAACTCTGCCTACTTGTCAGGATTTTAAAGTGTTGCTATTTCTCCTCTAGGATGAGTGTTTGTTTCCTCTGCCGTAGGTCAAAGAGGAGGAGGAGGAATTCAAAGTGTATTTGATGCTTTCTCTGTTATTACATGTGCCTTCACTTGTCACTTGCTGTTTTATCTTTAAGCAGCATCTCATGCATATCATGTTGACATCTATTCCTAAAACGTGCAGAGATAACTAAATTTAAGAAAAAACAACTGTGATACCTTAAATAAAACATCTTGAAGTAGGATATAGGACCTGGAAGCACATCTAACTAGTAGTTGGAAAGTGCTTGACTTTCAAATTGGTAACATCTTTTCACAGACCCATGTTGATGTAATTTTAAGACTCCGAAGTGGCTCACAAATGTTCTTCTGAAGCAAACTAACCATTATCAGTTTCGTGTTTTAAGGGATTTTGTGGTTACGTTGTAAGATGGTCATACAAGTAAATGATGTGAGCAACAGGTCCTGCTAAATTACAGTGCAGACTGTAAGTTGCATCAGTTCACTAACTTCTCTGCCCTGATAAAACTCAAGCTGTGAACAAAGCAAATTGTAAGATGTACCTAGTTAGACAGTGTGCAGAGGTGAGTTTTTTTTGTTTTTATCAGACAGCAGGCACTTCTGTCTCCCTGAAACACCTCTGTGGGTATTTTCATCCTATTCCCTAATTCTCCTGTAGCCTCAAGATCCTCTATGGCTTGTGCTTAATGAAGCTGGATTGTATTGGCGTGCAATTGGAAATAGCACCTTTGCTGTCACCTGTTTGCAAAAAGCATTTAATTTGGCTCCACATGAATATCAGGACATCCCTCTGGTCAATCTTGCTAACCTCTTGATCCATTATGGTCTTCATTTGGATGCCAGCAGGCTCTTGCTTCAGGCTTTGGCCATCAATGCCTCTGAGGTAAGACGATGTTTTTTTGTGTTAGTTCAGCAGTGGGAGCCTTTCCATTACTTGGTTAGTTTCTAAATACATGTTATGTAACTGTGCTGACTTACCTGAAGTATGCAGTTTAGCTTCCAGCTTGTGGTTTGGAAGGAATGTTAATTTTCATTTACATTCTGGTTCTAACCGGTTGGTGCTGGTTACTGAGAACGTACACATCTGGAACATAATGCTTCTATATAGATGACACGTTTTTGTTTCCAAGAACCTGCGTCACCAGTGGCTCAAAGGAATCCAATCATGATGTTTTGGGAACTCTGTCATCTTAAAAAGAGATTATGATGCTGTTGTTCTATCTTGGTTTGAAAAAAAGAAACTCTTAAAGCAGCAGATGTGTCATGAAGGTCTTTGACTGAATAGACATCTTTCTCTGCCACTTGTTTTTGTAGTTTTTATTATGTACAGTTTTATTTGTCCCTAGATGTAAGATATGTAGCTGGGTATAAACCTGTGTTGGAGTTGTTTTGCCTTTACTTCCAGTTGTAGATTCAAAACAGTTTTTGCATTTCTGAATAGGAACATTATAGACATTTTGCAGATGGGCACTTATCTAATGTAGAAACTCACCATGTAAACTGATTAAACTGTGGAACTGGCTGGAGCAATAGTGAAAAGGAGAGGAGAAGAAAAATAATTAAATTGAGGTGGGACCTGAACTTAGATTGGTGCGTATGTATCTGTGTCACAACATCTTTTCTTTGGCAAGTGATTTGGTCTGAAATTTACAATACTTCTGTAAGAAGTGAAAGCTGATGTTTCCCATGCGTGTACTTCTGCACTGAGATGAACAGAGCACTGTAGCCCACCAGGCTACCAGGCACCTAGCACTTAAAGGCAAGAAGTGGCATAAGCCTTTCTAATGTAAAGGGATCTGGTCAGCCTGAGTCACAGGTAGGAGTGCAGAAAGGAGTTATAGAAAAAACTTAAGAGGTGTGCCCTGGGAGGAACACTTGAAAGCACAACATTGAAAGTTAACCAAGGATCACACTGCATGGATTAGGACTTTCCTCAAAAATGTGGTGAGTCTTGCCTACTACAGTAATGCTGCTCTTATTTTTTTTCAGTCAGTCACAGTCCTATAAAAAACAGTTTTAAAAAATTGGCAGGAAAATCTGTGCTCAAATGAAACTTCCTGGAATATAATGAAAAGTAGATATAAATCAAAATGAATTACAGATGCAGGGAGTTGTGTGTGTGCTCTGTGAGCAAAAATTCATTAAAAAAAAATTGGAATGCAGTTGCTCAAGTTGCATGTTTTTCTGAATAATGCTTAATGATAGAAGCTGAGTGTGGCAAATCTGAAGCTGTTGGTCAGTCTCCAGATTTTTGGATAATGAATGTAAAATTACTTATAAGGGAAAAAATGACTACTATGTTACAATATTATAGTCATTATTGTAGTATTATATTAACTATTATATTTTTTGTGTGTAAGTGATTGTTTTCAGTCAACAAATAAACAAAAAGTAAAGCTTCACTTTGTGCCTATATTTGCTGATTTAATTCTATCCAGTGAAAAGGGTGTTTGTAATCTGTACTTTACAAATAGATGTTATGCAGAGACTTGCCAAAAGCAGAGAGCAAAAATATGAAGTTTTATAAAGAGTTGAAAATAAATGTTCATCTCTAAGCTAGTGTGAAATTGATGTTTTCTGGGGCCCAGTTCTGCTCAAGTAAGTGCTGAATATTATTGACAAACGAAATGCATATGTCCTTCTAGAGCTGTAGTAATATTTCTATGCTTTTGCTGACTTCTAGTAGTTCTAAGATATCTTCAAACGTTTAAGTTTAGCTATTGCTGTTCTGTGCAGTGACCATTATGTTTGTGATGGTTTATAGATAAGTATTTAATGCTTCATCTCGGCATGTATTTAACAGCTGTTTTTCATCGTGGAAAGTTGGAATCCAGAACACAACCTTATGTGCATCAAGCTGTTAGTTCTGTGTTTGAAGAATATGCAGTCCCTATTGAAGAAGTTTTCCAAATTCCTTCCAGACAAACTGGGGAGGTGTGGGTTGGCAGGAGTTTTGCCTAGTTAGTTTCCATTTCAGCTGCTAAACATACTTATGCTGAGGTGTGTTGCTCTTTTCTTCATAGCCCCTGACTTTTTTGAGCCTGGGAAATGCTTATCTGGCTCTGAACAACATTAGTGGAGCCCTACAGGCCTTCAGACATGCACTGGATTTGACTACCAAGTGTTTGGAGTGTGAAAGCAGCCTGAAAATGATCCGCTGTCTGCAGTTCTATCCTTTTCTCTACAACATCACCTCTTCTGTATGCAGCGGTAAGCAGTTGCTGAAAGGTGGACTGTGAGTGAAGTATTGTCCATCTGCCTTGAGTGGTGCACTTGGAATTCATGTTTACTGTGGTATTTCTTTTCAAGGATTCTCCTTTTTGCTTTGTAGTGTATTCTCCCCATTAGGACCAAAGTTGAGGCACTGCTTTTAATGGAAAAGTTATGGTCCACTAAGAAGTGCTTGAGGATGGCTTCTTAAATATCTAGAGGGCTACCAGTGAGTGCAAATTACTTCCTGAGTATGTCAGTAATACCTTAACAGCCTGACTGATAGCTCTTACTGGTAAATGAGGAATGCTTAGAGAAATGTACAGCTGCTACTGCTCAGGTACTCAACAGCCCCTTTGTACATCCTTCCAAATTTTACAGTCGGATGGATTTGTTTTCTCAAAGCTGAAGAAATTGGCAAAGAGCAGCTCTAATTTTCTTATCTTTCCACTGCGTTCAGTCCATTGGATGTCATTTTATAGTGTTCAGTCTTCATGGAATAGACTGAGTCATGTCAGTATTATTTTGTTTATATGGGTTTGTGTTCCCTGCTTCTAAACTCACAAAAATCTATAAGAAGAATGTCTTTGAACCCAATCTTTCCCAGTTAAAATACTTTTTAAAAGTTGAGGTGTAATGCTTTATTACTCTTAGTATCTACTTGAACAAAACCCGCCACAAATAGCTTTTGGAGACAGGTTTTGTTTCTCTAGGTCTCACTAAATATTTCCAGTACCTTCCCTGTTCTTTCACGTAGGTAATATGCTGGTCACAAGCAAGCTTAAAGAGCATTTATGAATATGCTTAATAACCCAGATTTCTTGCAAATTGTCACTAAGGTATCTTCTCCTTCCTTTGTGAATGAACATGTGAGAGTAATGCTTTTATTTTTAGTATTACTAGGACTTTCTGTTGTGTTTTTGGTTTTTTTTATGTTGTTCTTTCTTGTTTGTTTGTTCTGTTGTTCTATAGTTCTACATCCAGGGGACAAATATGGAAAAAGCTTCCTTTGATTTATGATCTGGAATTAGGCTGCCTAAATGCAGGCCAGAGGCCTTCTATATTTCCTAAATATGGATTATTTCAGAGTAGGTGCTATTCCAGGACTGTGTCATTAGAATGATAGTATGTTTTATGGCCTCTTGCATTTTCACTAGTTTACAGCATGCCAGTTTTGCAGACAACTGAGTGCTATTTAGTTAAATGTAGCAATAGGTACGAAAGCACATCTTTGAGGGTCTCTTTCTGACTCAGAATTGTAGTATTTAAGTATTCTACTCTTTATTTATATTTTTGCTTTTTTGTGGGACTCCTTCTGTCTTAATATTTTTCTCTCTTTCATTTTTATCTCTAATACCCTTTAGGTCATCTTTTGTCTGGGTGCAAGAAAAACCTGAAAGCGTGAACATGACAAATAGTGTAAATGTTCTTTGTACCTTCTTCTGCAGAGTGTAAAATAAACACGCTGGCTAATTCAGCCTTGGTGATGATTTGTGGTTTAAATAAAAAATGAGAATTAAATGAAAAGGCAGACAAATTTTATTTTCATATGGCTTGGGGAAATATTTTTCCCCTGCTCTTCCTCTCAACAGACTTGAATGGAAACTTGACAGGCTATGGGAAAGTTGAAGGTGAGTCTCCAGAATTGATGTTTACCTCCTCCATCTCCTTTGGGAACTAAAGAAGAGCTGTTTTGCAGTACCTGGTCCACTGAAAAAAATCACCCAGAAATTGGAATGCCAAGTGTTGTCTCTGGTCTAATAACTTACTTTGAGCATTTCTTCAAGATTTTTGAAAGTAACAATAGTAGGGCTGCCTGTGCTTTAGGCTGCACGCTCTTGCGGCAAATGCTCGGGGGAGTCAGGTGCATGGTACAGTGAATTGAATAGAGAATCAAAATTTTGAATTTATGGTCTGGTACTGGTTGTGTTATGTGTCATGGATATTTCATACGAGTGAAACGGGAATTTTCTGAAGCATGCTGGGACATTTGTTGTTAGTACAGGATTTAAAGAGTGCTGCACTGATGCTGACTTACTGGATGCTTGCTAATATGTTCCTGTCTGCACTGCTGCCTCATGCTGTTTTTTCTGTTTCTGTTTTAGACATAAGTTTGTTTCTCAAACTCAAGTCACTTCACACATGTGAGAGCTCATGCCCTTTATGTTCTTTTAGAGAAGATCAAAATTCAAGATCTTAAACTTATTAGTAGAATGGTATTCCAGACTTGAAGCGTAACGTGCATTAAGCTTTGAGTGTCTCTAGTCTTACTGTTTCATTACTTGGTAGGATAGTGCTTTTACAGAAAGCTTTGTGCTACCCTTCTGAAAGTAGAAGCACTGAGAGCATGCTAGGAATTTCTCTTTATATACTATCAAGATCTCTAAGTACTTGTATGTAGTGAGTATGTAAGTTTGTAAAAGCAGTGCATACTTGCTCACATTCTGAGCTCTGTGATGTGTTCAGCAGTTGGCTTAGCAACAGTGCTTTAAGTGTGGGCTTAGTGCCCTCTTGTGGTGCAAATACCCCATACTGTATGAAATCATAACTCTTGGTTTATTTCATCTGCTTCATCTTAAAATAGAACATGAGGGAAAAGGTATTTGAGCACTTAAGTGTATGCGTTTTCCTTTATCTCCTAGCACAGTAAGTCCTACAAAGTTAGTAAGTTCAGACCTTTAAGCACATAGACCTGACAAGGGAGAGGCTCACCTGAAAAGAGAATCTCTCCTTAAAATCCCATTTGTTTACTTATGGGCAGATTAAATAACTTACTTAAATCAACATCACAGTTGAAGCCTTCAAATCTTAACTTAATAGCTGCAATCACTTCAGGTTTCTTATAGCAATCTTAGCTACTCAAACACTAAGCAAAAGCCCCAGTATGCCAGGACAAGCATGTGTTTCCTTTATGATACTGTGTGCTAAAACAGAGGTGTGAAATACTCATTTTGTACATTGTTAAGCATTCTTAAATTAAGTCCAGAATCTATGCCAATTGAATAGAATTCTGGAACTGGACACTACTACATGTTTAAAGCTTTTTCTTTCTTTCTCTTGCTTGTTATATCGAGGCAGAATTCTTTAGTTCTCCTGAAACATGTTTAAACTACCATTTACTGTTTGTACTTTCATTTATTTGAGTACGTTAATGGAAGGGATTGCGTCTGTGACCATTTGTTTTTGTGTTGCTCTTACTCTCACTGCAGTCTTATGGGAAAGTTCATCGGTGCAAAAGCAATGGTCTCCCACAGTAGATTTTTTCAAACAAAATTCTACTGAGCATGCAAAGTGCATGATAAAGCTCCTAGAAACACATCATGGCAGATGTTTGTGTTGTCACTTAATAACCAGGTAGCTCCATACAGAAACTGGGTCCTGTCTTAAACAGGAGCAGTTCTGAAATTACTCTTGTCAGTTGAAGTGAAATTCTGCTTGGCTTGTTTCCACACCCTCCCGTGCACACAAGTAAGGACACTGTCTGCCCAGTGAGCTTCATGGGGATCTGAGAATGAAGCTGGAGTCTTTCTCAGGTATCCCTGACAACAATGATAAGGTCATCTGAAAGAGCTGTTGATGCCATACAGATGGAATCTAGGTCACCTACCTTGAGTTCAGCAGTGCTGAAGGTGTAAGGGGAGGTTACATTGTACTCAAGTAGAATGAAGGCATGGCACCTAATGCAGGCAGGTGGGAGACGGAGAAAGAGGGCCACTTTTGGCAGAGGTGTCTTACTGTCAGATGCACCTCTGACTGGAAGGTCCTTAAAAAACCTTATGTGGGATTGTGCTCTATGGCAATAATGAGACCTAGTTCTTGCTTCACTGTTGTGTGACCATTTCAGCTTTACTAGCACAGCAAGGGAAGAATCAGTTCCTACCATCAGACTTTGCTGGGATATATTGGAGTTTCAGTGCTGTGATCTGGAAGATTTTGAGTAGATATGTTGTTGTCAGAGGATAAATCTCTTTTCTAAGCTTACAAACTGTTGTATTTAGAAGCATGTTTCCTTCTTTGAGGACTCTGTGACACTTCTTACTATTTGATTTGGTACCTGCTGTGTAAATTAAACCTTTCCCTGAAAAGTCTTCGTCTAGCTTCTCTTGAGTTCGCTGAAGGAAGCTGAAAGTGAAAGAACTTGCCTTACAGGAAAGTGAAAAGCCGTGCTGCTTTGAAACAAATCTTTATTTTCCAATGCTCCAACTGTTTTTGTCTTCAATACTGTGCAGAGAAGGATAGATGTTGATTCTTCACCTTAAGAATCAAATAATGTAGCACTATGTTAAACATGGCATTTCTAGCTACTACACTGTTTCATATTCTTCACAGTCCATGCACACTGCTTTCAAGCTACTGCTTGTTGGAAAGCCATTGTGTACCTTAAAGGTTCCTGCATCCATCAGACAATGCATGCTGTTTTAAGATTGTGTTCCTCAGATGTCCTTCTCTATTGCATTTGTCAAACAAGCTGATGATGTGGGTGAACTTGGTCTACAGCTTCCTTTTATGCTTACATCAAATAATTTCTGTACAGTGTACAAAGTCTGTCTTGCTAGCTTATGTGCTTACTCTGCTTATTTGGAGGATAATGGTGTATCTAACAGCTGCTCTCAAAACTCACTAGTGTCACTTCATACCATCTGAATATCTGCAATATTTAGTGTTCTGTATTCGTTCTGTCTTTTCTCAGGAGCAGAAGACCACAAACTGGCAGTGGAGGAAAGAGAAAAAAGCCATTCTCTCAGCTGCAGGACTGAGGAGATGGGGATAGCATGGTGGAGAGGGAGAGTTTACTGATGGAAAACTACTAACACTGAAAGGGAAAATAGTACAGTTTTAGATTACATATAGTACGACAATTCCCATTTTTGTCTGCTTTCATAGCACAGATGATTCTTCCTGATATACTATCTGGATCTTTCTGTTCAGCATAATTACATGCTCATGTAATAGGAGAATCCATCATCGGGTGTTAGGATGAAAGAGGAAAGATTCTCTTTCTGACTGAATCTTTTAAAACTTGATACCTTCATTTTTAGTTTTCAGGTGTATTAATGCTTCTCTGCAATGCTCTTGGTGATTTTTTTTTTGTTGTTGTTCTACTGTCTGCCTTCATCTCCTTTTAGGAGGCTGCATTAGCCAGTGGTGATTTCTTGCATGCAGCTAGACCTTTTTTAAAAGCTCCATCAACTACATATGTTTGAAAGGCTTTTTAGGGAGAATGATAATTCCCTAACTACATCTCAGGGCAGATGTTTGTGTGAACAACTGTGTAGTAAAACTGCATAGGCTTGAATTAGTGAGTTGGTTAAAGCATATTTGGAAGGAAAAGAGCATGTGGCCTGATCCCTGTGTATGGGGGAATTAGCAAGGCATTGTTTAGTCTCATTAACAACTTGCCAATATCTTGTAGGCTATATTCACTTGGCTTAAATCTGAGGATTTCTAAAGTGGTGATGTGTACCTTCAGCCTGTAATGAGTCATGTTGAGATTGTCTCAAAGCAGCATGCGATGCCATGTGTTCAGATTAAAATGAGCACTGCATGCTGAGCCATGGAGTGCCAGGCACTTAACTACCCCTGATCTGTCTACTTTATTGATTTGTTTTTCCTTTTAAGGTTGGTTGCCTGATTCATGTGAGAATCTGCTGTGCTCTGATTATCCTCAAAGTTTGAAATCTATCATCCATTCTGGCTACTAGTGACCGAAACTAGGATGATTCCAGTTTCCCCAGAGGAAGAAATGGATACTTCTTGGATGCAGCAGTTCTGGGAAGGCAGGAAATTCTTCCAAAAATCCCTTTATTTTTGCAGGGCCTGTTTTATTGTTTTTTACAATACTGGCATTGGGAGGAAAGTGTTTTCCTCTTGAATCCTAAACTGGGGCAATTGGCAGTATTCTTGTCTAACTTCATTTGCTGCAAGAGTTTCCTGGCTGGATTCTAGAAAAGGCTAATCCAATTTCTGCTTGTTGTTCATTGCTCCATCAAAACCAAGATTGATTTTTGTCTACTTCATCTGGAGCAATAACTTCACTCTTTTTAAGGAATTGTGTAAAATGTAACCTGTCAGACAAACAACTGAACACTTAGAAGCTATCTTAGTAAGGGGCATACTTGCCTGGCAAGTTAACACCGTCCTTTGTTATTTGAGTGTGTCTGCGTCTCTGTGCTTTGATCTTCAATAAGGAGGAAGATTGTGCAGATATCTATCCCAAACAAATCTGTAAATTATTGTGGGTTAGTATTAACCATTAATCTACTCTGGTTAAGGAGTGTAATGTAGAGAAAAGATGCATAGATGAACATAAAATACAACCTATCAAAACTATTTTCTTAAAAATGCAAAATCAAATCACTCCAGAAACCTGTTTAAATTCACCATGTAGCACAAACCTTATAGACTGTAGTTAAATCTACGTGCATAACACCATTATACACCCATCAGGCTTTCCACTGTGTGGTGAGAAAAGTGGAAAGTTAGCTAACCCCATTATGAGTAACTGCTAGCTGTTCTAGGGTTCATTTTTAAAAAGTGGGCTTCTCCTATGTTTAGTCCCTTTTAAACTTGAATTCATAAATGTTGAATTCATAAATAGGGAATCTAACAATTGGGCTTAAGTCATGCAAAGTATTTAATGTTTAGCTTGAGAGGTATATAGGGCTGAACATGGAGGAAAGACAAGAAAAAGAGCAAAACAAACATGAGACAGTCTCTCTGCTTTATGATAACAATACTTAAAATAAGAATTTCCATGGCTTAATCCAAGCCTACTTTAGAAGTGTATTATGTGAAATCAAGGAACCAAATACTGGCCGTTTAGTCGTCACAGCATATGTTATGCTATGATCTGTTGTAGGTGGGCATTTAATGTTAGGAAATAAGTAAGTAGGTATTTTATATGGCCTTAGGAAAAAAAAAAAAAAAAATACGCAAGCATGCAGGAGAACTCTGAATAGAAACCTTAACCTTTGGAATTGGTACGTACTTATTTCTCTTACTTTCTCCCCTCCCTCCCCCCCCAAAAAAAAAGGCTATTTTTGAAGCACAAACTGAAATTCAGGCTGGAGTGCTGCTTACCTTGCTACTCTTTATGTAGTACCATCATAATCTGAATGAGATATATTCCAATCTCTCTTAGCCACTGACAAGATTTGAGAATTTCAATTTAGATGTTTGTGTATTTTGGATACTATTCCTAGGCATCATAGAGCAAGTTATGGCTTCTAGGTATGCATCATAATAAAACAAAAGCAAAACATCTTATTGTAATGGGCAGTGTGGAAGGAGCACAGTGAAGGCTTTAGATAGTCAACCTCCTTGATTTTCCCCTCCCTGTTCTTAGTTATGAAAGAGGTGTTTGGGGGTTGTTTAGTTTGAAGTGTTCTATTCTGCTACATAGTACACTGCTGAATTCTTCAAGAAGTTTAGTAGGCGTGTCCCTTGCACTGTTCAAGTTTAAATAGGTTTGTCTTCCTATTTTTTGCGTGTGTGCGTGTATATATTTAATCACTTATATTTCATAAAGAAAATGTGTGTGTCTGCATCAGGGACCAATCTGTTACACAATGTTAAGGTATTTCTGTCAGCATGAAGAGATCTGCTGTGTATGGTTGGCATCTGTGTGTTTTTAAAGCTTTACTCAGAGCTGGTGTAATGAGACAAATAGATAATCTTTAAATCTATAGCTAAGCCAATTTAGAGGCATCTTTTGGTTACAAATCACATTTTAAAACTATTTTGCTACAAGTGAGAGCAATTGTTTTACAATATAATCCTCTTAATTGAAAATCCGTTATTGGAATAAATAATTTAAAAAATGAATGCTTCATTATGTGTGCATGAGTCTAAACTTTGACCGTGTAAATTGTTCTGTTGTTTGCCATACATCAAACCAAAGCTTGTTATGTAGTGCACTCTTATGACTACTGGGTTTGAGTATGCCCCCCTGCATCTTTGAGGAAGTTGCTACTGACTGCTCTTCTAGAGGAGGAACTTAAAAAGAGGTAGGGATTTATGAAGCTTTTACAATGCTTGCTACTACTTTCATAGAGCTTTTCATTGCTGTTTGTTAAGCTTTTATCCTTTGGTTAGCAAAACGTCCTGCTGCTTGTCATTGAAAACAGTTGGGTTTTTCTTGGGGGAGGTTGGGGGGAGGATGTTTGTTTTGGTTTTATCCTGTAACCCCAGTTTTGGAAAAGAAGGTTCAGTTTTGGAAAGGAGGGTTTTTATGAAAGGTATAATGCTTAAAATAAAGGTGCTTCCATTTTGGCAGAAAACGTATCAAAAGCTTAGTCTAAATGTTGAGGCACGACTGCTGTCGTTCTCAGCTACTATCAGTATTGATACCTGACTGGAGATACATGGCCTGAGAAGGAACTTACTACTCTCTGTCCTTTGTTATTCCAGAATAACAATGGTGATACGTGGATAGCTGGTGCAATTTGTAGTAATTACTGGAGTACGTTACAGCTGTAAAAGATACTGGAGGTACACTTGCATCTGGATTGCAAAACATAGTCATGCCTGTTGAATCTAGCAGTGGGCAAGAGTTAACTCTGAGTGGAATGCTTTGCTTTTCAAGTGTGCAACAAGGCTTCTGGCAGTTCTGTGCTGCTGAAGATGCAGGCTGCCCTTCTGCTCTGTGTCTTTTCTCAGCCCTAGAGCCTAGAGGGAATATGTTGTAAAGCTTGGGTATTCTTCCTCAGTTAAATATAGACCCATTGAGCACTCGTATCAGTGTTGCATAGCCAGGTAATTGTTAATTAAGAGCTTCTACTTTTCTTCCCACCTCCAGTTGTCACTGTTAATCATTTTCTCTAAAAATAAACTGAGAATCCCTTTGTTATATTTTGTTATTTTTGCATTTCAGTGTGTGGTAAGCACAAAACTTTGATACAGCTACTGGAGTACCATTCAGTCATGCAGCTCGGGTGGATTTGTTGTGTTTTCAGTGACAGTTCTGTTCCGTCACTGCAGTGTGGTTTGCAGTTTCTGCTTTCTGAGCTCAATCGTGAGATTTTATTTTATTCTCTGAAGTGTAAATGTGTATTTTTTTTTTTTAATTAAAGCAAAGGAAATGAGTAAGAAAAGGGATGCATGAGTCTTAGAGCAAAAATTATAATAGAAGCATAATAATTTATAATTCAGTCCAGCAGAGTAGCAGTGGCTGCTAAAGATATGCCTCTTCTCTTGTTACTGCTCACCCTCTTGATTTAAAAAACTCATAACTGGCCTGGATTTTTTTTTCCCCTTAACAAATTTCTAGATCTAAAGATTATCAGTTTCTTTTGCGACCAAATACCTGTTTGTATGCAGGCAGAATAACACGTTTTCTGTTAATAGATCACAAGAGCTTTATGAAATGATCTGTTCACCTTGAAACATCAAGGTAATTGTGTTGTGCATTATGTAATCCCCAGAGTTATTATCACTGTCCAAGTCAGAGCTCGTGTTTTAGATGTTGCCTGAAGGAGGGTTCCTCCAAGAGCACTGGGCAGGACTTGTTCTATAAAATGATAGATGACAATTCTTCAGTTTCATTTCTCTAATGAATATATTTAATACTAAAAATGCAGTATCACTGAAACAGCAAGCACCCCCAAAGTTTTCATGTGGTCTAATGAGATTATTGTACTAATCTTCATGTTTAAAGGGTAATATGACACTCTGCATAAGAAAAGATAGTTATTGTCATTGCATCTCTCTGTGAAGAATATGGTTTTGAGTGTGCATCAGGAAACATGGAGTTTGACTTCTTGCCGTGAGGTTCTTTAGCTGTGATGGCTGTAGTAGGTGCTAAAGCTTTGGTGGAAATTGAAGAGGGGCCCTGAAAATCAAGATGGTCAATTTTAGATGGAAAGGATGACCTTATCAGATCTTTTCTGTACATGAAATGTATGGCATCCCCTCATGGCAGGGTGGTTGAGACCATGTGTTGCAATAGTGCTGTACAAGCACTTCCACATTAGCCCCAAAATTAAGCAGATTAAAATGACATGAGGAATAGAGACTTCTAGCATATAATACTGTTTTCTGGTTTTCATCTTTAGGATCTCCATGCTTTGTTTTAGAACCTATATTGCTTTTTCTATCTGGATTGTAGTGGATTTGCTTTGTAGCTTATGAACTTTTCTCATTTCTTTTTCTCCCACTTTTTTCATTAAATAGGCACAGTCAGACTGTTTATTTGTCTTATTTCCCTCTCTTATGAATAATAATAATAATATTTGTATTATTATTTATATAAGATTCAGAAGACTACACATGTGTTTTGTCAATAACATCTTTGTTCCACTGGCTGGTGAGTAACAACGGAGTCTTAGAATGCATGAGGTAGAATAGTCTGATGAACTTTTATCTGGATATTCTGAGCTCGGATATAAAGTCACAACATCTGCTCCCAGAAAATGAATGAGCAACAAAGAGATTCTTCTTCAGTACATTTCCATGCAGTAAGCTGGAGGATCAAGTACTGTGAAGTGGTTTTAGACTTCAGGTTTTGTAATTGTAATCCCTGTGTCTGGACTTTACGCTCAAAATTCACATGTGCACATTTGGACAACCAGAGTATTTGTGAATAAGAATGAATATTGTATAACTGAGGATTCCTAGGGCAGCAGTCTCTTTTCTCCTTCACCCAGGTGTTGTGCAGTAGGTATTGCAATGTTGTGGGTGACTCTCTGCTGCCAGGCAATGTTTCTGGAACCTGGAGCTACATTGTTCCTTTGGTGGAACTTGTTCTGGGTGTTCTTCCCAGTTGCTCTGCAAGCATGCAGCTGATACAAGCTGTAACATTCTGTGGGATGTGTTTCCATACCACCCTGTCTGTGGTAAGCTCATCCCAGACCTTCTCTTCTTTTTTCAGCCAGCCTTTTTTTCCTCCTGTGACATCAGGCAACTGAAAGCAGTAATTTCAAAAAATCAGGCCACTCGGATTTCTATATATAGCAGCTCTCAGATCCCAAGAAAACCAGCACTCTCATCTAGTCTGTTTTTAGCTGTTAGTATTTGTAAATTATTATTAGCAAGGTTAGTCTTAAGTAGAACTGTGCCTTTTTTCCCTCTCACTTGCTATTTCTAGCTTTTTTTCCCTTTTTGGGGGTGTTTTTGTCTCAAAAATAATTGTCTGTATGTTGTTCTCTTTGCTTTTTTTTTTTTTTTTTTTTTTTCCCTCCCCTTTCATACTAATGATGAATTGACCTTCAGCAAAGAGAGTTGTGGTCATTACATTACTGAGTAGCACCTGACTCGCATCAAAATCAGACTGGTTGTGATGGCAGGCAGGGAGACTTGTTCAGGCTTTAGTGTTCTGTGCACGCCACTCTTCGTGAAATAAACATGAGGATTTCCATAGATTGAAGAGATTTTTTTTGTAATGAAACCAATGACTTTTTTTATTGACAGCACAGAGGGAGATGTGGGAGGATTAAAGAAAGAGTCGCCAATAGGATAAGTAGGAAAGGAAGGATACAATTACGTGGTAGATGTTAGGACAGTTTCTGAAGTTACCAGCTTCTGCTTTGAATGTTTGCTTATCTAATGGCCTTGTTTGTCTTTTCATGTTTGGCAGAAAACTAGTTTTTACTGAACCTTTTTCTGGAAAATTCATGAATATAGTTATTTGTTTGTTTTTTTGACATCTCCAAAGGTGTTACCTGAATGTTGACAGATGCAGAAGTACAAAGCATACAGCGTATGTTCCACCACTGGCAAGTAGTGGAACAGGTGACACCTATCTGAGAGTTGAGCCATCTTCTTCATGCTGGCCTGATGAAAAGCAAGGCATTAAAAATATTCCTTTGTAACATGGGATCATTGTGTGGAGAAAACTGTCATATATTCATATTCTTCGTAATTTATGTTGCCAATTGGAAAAATAGTGCTTTCCATATGCAGTGTACAGTACAATTAGCTTTCACGAGGAGAGCAGAGAACATACTTGAGGATCTTGCATTTAGCATGGGCTTCTTTGATTTGCTACGTGCTTCTTAATTCGCTTGTGTATATAAGTTGTGTTCACTTGCAAGAGATTGAAAGGAGAAAGGAAGGATTTTAGAACAGTAGTTTAATACTTGGAATCTCCTTTACTTCTCAGTGACAGGCTTCCCGTGTCCTGGCTCTGTAGCTGTGCCACAAAGTGAGGACAGCTCCCAGCCCTCACACCGCATGGGAAATGCACGTCCCTGTATCTGTGGAGCTCTGGGGAGGTGAAGGGGATCAGCCTGACAGTCTGACAAGGAATTACAGTTAGGAAATCTGAGATCTTCAGTTAAAATGTATTTGTGGTCAAAACTATTAGTAAAAAGTTGCAGCTGATTTAGGTGACTGTCTTTTAGAATGTCTGAAAGCTTAACAGTGTGTCGGTGAATGATGCCTGAAGGAAGGTTAGCATTGCAAGCTGGCTGGCTGTCTTTAGGACAATTCATTGCAGCTCTGTGTTTGAATTTTTCCGAATGGACCCCCACATGCAGTGCAGTGTCACTAAAAATACACTTTGGAAACTCTCATTGAAAGTGCTACCACCACACAGTTATTTCTCAGGTACTGTGCAGCCTCCTGTCAAAAGATGCTTGTGTTTTTTTTTCATTGGTCATTCACAGTGTGTAAGTAAAAACATTTTCTGTGAGTTTTTTAGGTAATCTGCCTTGTCAAAAGGCAGAGCAGAGTTGTTTTGGTTTGTTTTTGTTTTCCACTAAGCAATGGCTTTGCTACTTCGTGAAACTGTACTACTAATCTGTGTGTAGACAACTACAAGACTGCATACTTATGACCAAAAGGAGCAGTCTTATGTGGTGTATCAGTAAAATTCTCTCTTTCAGGTCACTGTCATGAGAAGAGTCCAGAAGATAATCATGACAAGGAGAAATACTTTGACCACCATGAGTCAGTCACAGAAATGGCAGAAGGACACTCTGGAAGAGGTACAGAAGATACAGAAATCCTTACTCAGCGTTCAGTAAGAGATCCCTCCATCTTGAGACTGGAAAGTAAGTCAGCCTTAAAATTCAGTACTGACAGATGAATGATTTTCTAGACTTTTTGGAAGAGCTGTCTTCCTTCCTCCATGGAGCTACATTATTCCCTTCTGCCTGTAAAGTGGAAAGTGATCCTTAAGACTTACTTTGTTGTATTTACTGTTCTTCTCCAAGCCTGGCATGAAAATATGTAAAATCAAAAAGTGAAATCAAAGGTTAGGATGCTTTCCAAGGGAAAGGATATAGTCTGCATTCTCCAGTCCCTTTCTCCATATGCAGCATGGAGTGAGTATTTAGTTTGTGCAAGTGAAAGAGTCAGATCGCAGGGAAAAAAGAAACAAACAAACCTTTTTTTTTTTTTTAATAAATCTTATGGATGAAGCTAGGAAAAAATGAGGTTATGGTATTCTCTTTTAGACACTGTTACTGCAGAAAGCAATGGTTCAGAAGGAGTGGAGAGTTTAGAAGATGATCAGATGTCTGAAGAGATGCTGGCTTTGGTGGATGAGTTTGAAAACTCATGGCCTCAAGAAGCTTTTGAAGGGGCGCTGGAGGTAAAAGGTCGTCGAATGGACTTACAGGGCATCCGTGTCCTAAAGAAGGGAGCTCAGGATGGCCTGGCAAGCTCCTGTTTTGGAGACTGTGGTGATGATGATGAAGCCGAATGGGTAAGTTTGGATAGTGTGTAAAAATCTTGTACCAACTTATTGTTACAGAGGGAAAGACTAAGACGGTTTCTGGGAACTTCCCCCGTAGGTTACACAGAGCTGGTTTGTGGTTTATACTAGTTTCAGTCCATTCTAAAGGAAAGGCTTCTGCTAAAACTGACATCATTGATTATCAACAGCAGGTGCTTAGGTGTTGAATGTTGCTGAGTTCCTCCACACTACTTGTACAGAGTTACAAAGGAGACAAGATTTTAACCAAATGTTCTAGTTAGCATGAAGATAACAAAAATACATGTAGTCATCATGTTGCCAACAAAATATGTAGTGAGAAATGTGTTTCAGAATGTGTATGTTGTTTGCATAGTGTGATGCATTGAAAATGCAGGCTCAGAGAATGAATTGAGATGGGGAGGAGATGAGATCTCATCATAACATCTTTGAAATTGAATCCTTGGGTTAAAACAGGTAGTGTATTAGAGCAGCTAATGCTTGTGATGTTTCGTAATGTTAATTTTGCCAATATTGTCTTTTTGGTAGATCACTTTTCAGGTCAAACGTTTAAAGAAACCAAAAGCTGATAGCTTGGATCTCCAGGAGCCAAATGGGAGAAATGGAGAAGAAGGGACTAATGGAGAAAACGAAAACTTCTACCAAACTGCCTTGGAGATCAGTGGACCAAAGATACCTTCTCCTGGACCAATAGGTAACTTGCCACTTTGAGAGAAAGCAAATCCCTTGCAGTTTTCAATTACTATACAATCATAGAATGGTTTGGTTTGGAAGAGACCTTTAAGGTCATCTAGTTCCAACTCCCTGCTGTAGGCAGGGACACCTCCCTCTAGACTATGGTTTATTTCATGGCAACTTTTATTTTACACTGGTTTATTACTATAAATATGTACCACAAAGATGACATAGTGAAATATAACTTCTGGGTGAGAATGTGGAAAAACAACAGATCTCTTCCATGAATACCTTCTACGTGAAGTACAGCATAACTTCCTCCACTGTATGAAAACTTTCTAGATAATACCCAGAACTTCTGGAGATAAAGTGATAAAAGTGGAGAGTAAAAGACAGTGATAATGTCAATAGAAGTATAAATGGAGTGGGGAGTTAGTTAACTTTTTTTTTTTTGTTAAAGCTGAATAAAAAGAGAAGTTGTTTGTTTTTTTTAACTGAATGGGAGGTATTGGGACAGATATTGGGTAAAAGCTTGAATTTATTATTGACTAAACGTAACTTACAGAATTTGAAAACAAAACACAGAAAATTTGGTCTAGTAGAAATAAATAGAACTTAGTGTTCTGCTGTGATTGATTTGATAATATTAGAAGGGAAGATTTAGATGCTGTCTTCCAGAAGAGCAGAGCCAGTGAAGAGCACAGTCTTGCACTAATGTGGTTGAGGAGGTTTGCAGAGAGAGAGGTGGAGTTTTTGCTACTTAAGGAACAAGTATTGTAGAGAGATCTATTAAGATAGTGCAAGTTAGTTCCATCAATGCATTCATTCGGACAGAAATCATCAGCACTTGATTGCTTTGATGAAAATTTGGAATTTCTAGAGCTTATTAATGCCAAGGAAGAGAGGATGAATAATTGTTCCCCATACGTTTCATCTTACTATGATTTCAATTAATGTAAAATTTTAATGTTATAGGCATGCAAAAATGTGTTCTCTACATTCTAGTCGTTGACAATTTGATGACCTAGAAAGTAGTTCACATTTTTGAAGGCTTTTATGTGAAGTCTTCAGCAAGCTTATAAAGTTATAAGCAACTAACAAATACAAGCTATTAAATTAAATAAGGAGGATTGCATGACAACAAGTAACTATTTGTGAGGATGCACCTTTCCTTTTCTCAGTGTGTGTTCTCTCCCTGAGCTACTTTCCTGGCTTTATTACACAGCATCCCTTAATTGTAAAGTCATTAACTTTCTCACACTCCTGAGAGGCAAGGTCTGCTGACATCCTCTTTACAAGAACTACATTATCAAAAGTTTAAATAAGGCCTTGGAGGTTCACTTAGGGAGTTCCAAGCAGAGCAGGGAAATGACTGTCCTCTGTCTGACTGCTACTCTGATAACTGACAACAGGTGCTCTGTCCCTGTGTAACGTTTTCATGCCTTTCAGTATCTTTTCCTGTTCATGCTGGTAGTAACTCTAAATCAGGTACTGCACAGTGCCAGTGACAAAAAATGATCTTTCCTCTCTGGAATTTCCTCAAGTTTTTCAAAGTTGATTTTCCTTTAATCAGAATATTTTACAAAAGACAGTGTTGCAGACCTTATCATCATTTTGCAAAACTGTGATGAAGCACTTAAACCTTGATGGGAAATAGATCTTGTATCCAAGAAGTCAAAATTTTAGGTAACCAGAAATAGGTACTAGAATACTGCATATGTAGCTGATATGATAGACCTTCATGTTTGTGAATTTGGCCTCTCACTGTGCAAATTCAAGGCTATGATGAATCGTTTTTCTCTTCAAAACAGTTCAGATGATTTTGATGAGAGAAACATGTTTCCTAGCAGTTACACAAGTTGGATTTGTAGGTTTGGTACAAGATCCATCAGATGTGAGGGGAAGATTTCAGTGGATTTTTTGATCAAATGTGAAGATCAGATTCCTAAAATAAAGTGAATTATTTAACCTTTTCATTCCTTGGTTAACTCCTTTCCAAAATGAGAGGTTATAAGTGTAATTGCTAGTTTCAGAAATGTTTCTGTCTTGAGTGTGAATGCAATAAAAGCTTTATTCATGGATAAGAAATGGCAATATTTTTCATCTCGGATTGTCAGAAGATGGAGTAATCAGCTTTTATTAGTTCTTACTATAGCTGTACATCATAAATGATAACTCACTTAAAAACTTTAAGGAGTTAGAGATATTGCTTGTGAACAAGAATGACGATTGTTTTTAATCTGCAGCTATTGAAAAACTCTAACTTATAATTTGTATTTTAAAACTTCGCCTTCAAATCTATCTGCCATAGCATCCACTTCTGTCTTTGGATCCCACAAGTTCCATTCAGTATGTTTAGATATGGAATTGTTCTTAAAGAAATCTGATGGCAACACTGTGACTTTTGTGTTGTAGGTATTTGCTGGTGTATTTTGTAATTCATTGTACTAAGTCTTTCTGCTTGAAAATAATCCCTTTTATTATTTCTTTTTTTTTTTTAACTTCTCTCCAGGAAAGAAGCATGACTATCGTAGCCTTGGGTGGCCGAGTCCTGATGAATGTTTGAAACTCCGTAGGGTAGAGCTCACAACTGTGGCCAGCACATGGCTCGCTGTTTCTGCTAAAAACATTGAGTAAGCATCTTAAATATGGACCTTAAGCCACTCACACAAAGCAAGGTAGTTGTAAGGCCTCGAGTGTACGTTAACTAAAGATTTTATTGTTCATTAAAGTAAGAAGGAACTATCAGGATTACGAAGACATTTGAAAACATGATGTGGTATTTAACAGTAGACTTGCAAAGAAGAATGCAACTTCAGACTGAAGATCCAGTTTCTCTTGCTTCTTAAGCTATTCAAAGGAGATTCTTCTCTGCAGTTTACCTTCACTAGGGAACTTTGTAATGATTCTTCTCTCTTCTTCTGACTGATTCAATTTATTACCTTTGTAGCATTACAGAACACATTGATTTTGCAACACAGCTGCAAGAACCAGCCATGGAGCCCCTTTGTAACCCCAATCTGCCAGCTAGTATGCATACCTTGGACCACCTGCAAGGTGTCTCCAGTCGAGCAAGCCTGCATTACACTGGAGAGAGTCAGCTTAAAGAGGTATGCCACAGTTGAAGGCTGTCATACAAAAACATCTATACCATGGCAGATTCAAGGTACATTTAGTGCCCTGTCTCCCAAAGTGCCCTGCAGTACATGAACACCTGAATAAGACTGTAAGAATGATGCAAGATGAAAGTGATTTTTACCAGAATATTTACCAGACTGTTTTCCCAACCTTTTGTGATCTGAGCTGAGGGAAATACTAAAACACTATTGCTGTCTTGGCGTTTATCACTCTAGATAGATGAGTTAGTAGAAGAAAAATCAAAAGAGTATACACAAACTTCTAGAATTCTCAGTATTCAATGGCATGGAGTTAAAAGATTCTATGATGATAGTACTAACTCTAGTTATACAGTGATGTTTAGGTTCAAACAAGTCAGTGATTTGCAAAATGCTGGGTAAAAAGAGTAGCCAGCAGGTGAAGGATATCTTTTCTCAGTTTCCATCCTTTAAGTACTTGTCCTTTCTCTTTCACAGGTGCTACAGAATCTTGGCAAAGACCAGTACTCACCACAGTCATTAGAACAAGTTGGTACTCGAATAGCCAAAGCTCTGGAAAAGGTACATATGAATGTGAGAAGAGTAATGTCTGGACATACTGCTTGGCTTAGCAGTCAGTCCAGTCTCAAATCATCTGTCTGAAATAAGGAATGAATTTGTACTTGGACTTGAGATTTGTGTCTATTCAGCATCTATAATGCCCTCACAGGCTTTTACTTGAGCTCGATATCCTTTGCTTACATTTGGAAGTCCCACTGTCAAGTGTTTTGCCCATCATTCTACAAAAACCTAAGCTTGTAAAATTTCCCACTATTTCCAACCCTGTTGTGAGCAGTATTGTTGGCTGCCAATGCATATTATATACAGGAAGGATGCAGAGCTGTTGGAGTGGGTCCAGAGGAGGGCCGTGAAGATGATCAAGGGTCTGGAGCACCTCCTGTGAAGAAAAGCTGGGAGCGCTGCACTTATTTAGCTTGGAGAAGAGAAGGCTCTGAGAAGACCTCATTGCAGCCTTCCAGTATGTGAAGGGAGCTAACAAGCTCCCAACTTTTTATACTGTCTGATAGTGATGGGATGTGGGGAAATAGCTTCAAACAAAAAGAGAGAAGATTTAGGTTAGATGTTAGGAGGAAAAATAGGTGGTGAGGTGCTGGAGTGGGTTGCACAGGAAAGCTATGGGTGCCCCATCTATGGGAGGCGTATGAGGCCAGATTGGATGGGGCCCTGGGCAGCCTAATTTAGTGGGTGGCAACCCTGGCCATAGCAGGGAGGATTGAAACTGGATGATCTTTAAGGTTTCCTCCAATCTAAGCTATTCTATGATATTAAACCATTTTAATAATTCTCAGTCTTTCTTCAGATGCTGCATTCACTTGGAGTTTAAGGAAAGTCAGAGTTAACCCATGGCTCAGCTCTTCCAATTGCACTTTTGGCAAATTGCACTTTTGGCAGGCAGAGAGTTCCTCTCTTTCCTACCTATTTGTTTTTTCC
This sequence comes from Phasianus colchicus, assembly GCF_987193195.1. Lineage (NCBI taxonomy): Eukaryota > Metazoa > Chordata > Aves > Galliformes > Phasianidae > Phasianus > Phasianus colchicus. The sequence goes on from NC_143440.1 coordinate 22,504,419, forward strand.
CTATGCAGCGTTGAGCTGAAGTGTCAGATGCATTCAGGCAGTGGTATAGCACCATACACAAGGCTGCCCTTTGTGTTCCCCTGAGAAAACTAAGCTTCCTAGCTAGATCAAGGCTACTGAGGGAGGGCCTCACCTGGAGGGATGCTTAGGGACATAATTTTCCCATGATATACAACGCAGATCAGGATGCAGTGATTGCTGTATGCTTCCAGTGTTGTCAGGAAGATATCTCAAACTAAAACACGAAAGAGGGTTCTAACATAAGTTTGGTGCCCCTGGCCTATTCTACTGAAGGCCCTCTAAGGAAGTTCCTGTGGTTTGAAACTGAAGTCAATAAGCCTTTATTGTTCCCAGAAAGTGAAGATATTACTCTTCAGCTTGCGTAGTAAGCTTAGTTTCTTTTGACTTCAGGTTTGCTAAGTCTTGTCTTACATGCTACACTTGACCCTGCAAACAGCAAGCTTTGTCCAAATACACAGAAAATTTACTACTAACAGAAGAGAAACAGAATTCTTCATAAGGCTAGCTGTGATGAAAATAAAGCACAGTTCTTCTGTCTACCAATCTCATTCATTATTCACAAGAGTTAATCAAATCAAGATGACTACTTAATTAATTGCACATGTGAGCATAAACATTAACTTAATATATCTGAGTCCATTGAATTCAAGCACATGGTATTTTCCTTTCTAACATGTGGCATGGGAGTCAGCCAACTGGAGGCAACAAACTTGGTCAGCTGTTCAGGCTTTTGCTTTGAGTTGCATCCCAGAGCATCCTTTCTCCTTCTGATGGCTACAGTGAGCCCAAAGAGTCTGATCAGCCATCTTAGCTGGTGAAAATTGTTGATTTATATATGGTAATGTATATACACATCTAGGTGCTCAGCACCTGACAGCTGGTTAGAAGTTATTGTGATTGCTGAAGCTGTTGTTACTGTACAAAAGATTAAGAAAATGATGTTGTGCTTGGAATTTGTGTTTTATTTGGCAGTCTCATTGATGAGTCTATTGCTTATATGTTATTAGATAAATTCTTATTACGCTTTGGAATACTTGAATGCTATTTTTAAGTGAAGCATTCTCTATCCCAATATATTGAGTAAATCTGAAGAGTGAAAGACAGGAAGATTGTTAACAACAGGTGTATGACTCATTTTTGTGTTCTCTTGCAGAATCAGACTTCATGGGTCCTCTCTAGCATGGCAGCTCTCTACTGGAGGGTGAAGGGCCAAGGAAAGAAGGCGATTGATTGTTTACGGCAAGCATTACACTATGCACCCCATCACATGAAGGTGTGCACATCTGCCTGCTACACAGATAAAATGATGTTGTCCTTGTGAGATAGCTGCTTAGTTTTCACTTACAATAGTTAAAACTAGAATTATGCATATCAGGAGTCTGTATACGAACAGTTACGTACATCAGCTAGTTGTGGGGAAATTTCAAGACTTTCACTACCTGTGATTGTGGGCTGCAAAAGAGCAATTTCCTCCATTTCAGTGGGTTTAACACTTCTCTGCTGGGCGCTACTGGCTTAAACTTCCTTCTGCTATGTAGGACTCTGAATCTTTGTCAGCCTTGTCTTGTACAAGTCTTTGACCCTAAAATATGATTGTGCTTTTAAAGTAGGGGGAAGAGATGAGATCTGAAAGGATAATGTAAATGCTGAAATCGTAAATGTTTTGGCTGACTAGTGCCTGATTTTGGGTGGCATTTTTATCCAAAAAAGGTAGTATTTTGGACATAGCCCACTGTTTCAGTTGACTGCAATGCTTTGCACCCTTAGCACTGCCCCATGGGATGCTGAATATTATGTCTGTTCTTAGACACCAGCTTTACCCTTCCAAATTGGTAAATGCAGTATAGGCCCCTAACTCAGCATTGTGGATTTCACTTTCAAATTATGCAACGTTTAACTCTTGGTCTCAAGTTGTTCTCTGAAAATCAGGAGACAAAGTAGTTTACGCTGTCAGGTTATTATTAAGAAAATTTATCCATTAACCAGAGAAAGACCTCAGCTAAGAAATATTGATCTCTTCCTCACATCATTACTATCTCTTGTCTCCTATAGTTCTATCTTTATATCATCGTCCTTTTAAAATGAGGTTGGAACCAAGGCCCAACACAATAAACATGTCTTTCTATTATGGTGTAGTAGTGCTGACTGTGTTCTGATACCATGATATAAAGTTGACTGGGACTGGCTTACACCAAATTTCTACTTAGTTTTTGTCCTGGCTCCAGAGAAAACTCTGAGTCTTGTTTGTAAAGATACAGCTGCAACTTGGAATTAGTGATTTAGCGCTGGATGAATAGTGATCTATTATTTTGTTTAATCCTCCTTTTTGGCCTTGTGTTCCATCTCACCTTTTCTCATCCAAATAAAAAGTAATTTTTTTCCTCTGGGTTTCTTTTGTGATTCTAGCTTCCATAGTATCTGCATGGCATCAAGGAGGAAGGGATCAAGTTGCATCCTAAATTTTTAGTTATTCTATTGAATGCATCTGCAGATCACCGCTGAGTAGTATTTTGTCCTTCCTAGGTGTGAAGTCCAGCTCCCTGAGAGCTTGTTACAGCTGTCAGGGCTCCATGGTTTTGTCAGTCAGACACAGTCTGGAAATTCAGGAAATAAAGACATTGGTGACTACCTGAAAAGATTTTGTTTATAGCTGTTAGCATCTTACAGGAAATCTGTGTCAGGGATGGGATAGAAAACAGTGTGTGAATGCCATTAATGTTTAACTCTTTTTTTTTCACTTCCCTACTTTATCCATATTCCTTTTGTGCAACTGCTGAAGGAGAGGGATCAAAGAGCTTCTCTTGTCTCTCAGAGTACATCTTATCTTTGTGGAAACAGTAACAGCATCTTAAAAATAAACTATGTGCTTGTATATTTAATTTGAGCTAATTTTTGAGTTATTTGTCTATGCAAAAGCAATGTTTGCTCATTTTTGTGAGCAGATATGTGTATATGAGTTTTTGTTCATAGCTCAGGGTCAAGTGCCTTTTTTCTGGTAAGTGTAACTCATCACTTTCAAAGTGACCAGGTGGTGGAGCCTTCTGTCAGTCTTCTCGCTCCTGAAACAATTTCAGTGGAAAGAACCTCATTGTTGATCACTTTCTCTTCTCTTAAAGGATGTACCACTAATAAGCCTGGCAAACATCTTCCACAACGCCAGACTTTGGAATGATGCTATCATTGTGGCTACCATGGCAGTGGAAATAGCACCGCACTTCGTGGTTAATCATTTCACACTGGCGAATGTCTATGTAGCAATGGTGAGCATGTTTGTTACTCTGATGTGTCTTGTTTATGACACATGGAATTCATAGTTCCACAAATAATTTTGGAGAAGTAACATTCATGAAATAGGGGAAGTGTCAGTAAGAAAATATTTTTTTAATATACTTTTTGGAGCATCAAAGCTTTTTATTACTCATTTAATACATGAAGGCCAGTGTTGTTACAGGATGGCTTCAGGATGCTGCCCTACAAAGCTTTGCTAAGGCAACACCAAACAATTGATTTTGACTGGTTTCCATTCCAGCTAAACACACAATGTTTTTGTTACACTGGGAAAGTAATGATAAACTGAGTTTCCGTCCTGAAGGGCTTAGTTTAATGTAGTTAGTAAAACCCAGTTTGCAGTTGCAATAAAGAAACAAAAGAGATGTTTGATTTCACTATTTGGATTATCAACACCCAAAATAATTCAGATTGAATTCAAAGTTCTCCATACTTCCTTTGTATTCCAATCTGTAATTCAGCGTTCACTATTTCACGTGAATGCAAAATGTTCATTTCTTTTTCCTTACTAAAGCTGGATTGGTTCTTGGGTGCTTATTTTTCTTTAACAGGACCAGTACATTTCATGGGTAAGAGAGGCACCATTAAACTGGAACATAGTTGATACGTATATTCATGTCAAAAGTATTTTCAATGACACGTGTTCTATCTATCCCTGCCAGTATTTAGCACTTGTCATAGATCTGTCTGTAATGGTTTGTTCTTCTGGTTGGGGGGGATCATGCTTATAGTGGGATAATTTTGAGAGGTAATGGTGTACTGTGGTTATCGGGGTTGAAAAGAGTTGAAATGTGTGGTACTGTTGAACACACAGTAGAAACACACTGAAGAAAGGAATGACTTTGTTCTATTAAGCTATTGCTTCTGACAGTAGTTTGAAAGAAATGAAGTTTTATGCTTGAGTTGCCAGTGTCTTTTTCAAGTGAGCACAGTGCCTAAGGATGACTTTATTCTCGTGGATCTGAGAGATTTCTTAGTGAAGCCACATATTCATTACATGAAATGGTTAGCAGCAGGACAAAACATATCTTCTGGATCGAATTATGCTGACATAAAAGTGAATTTATTTATTTTGTATTGAGGAATTTATCTTTAAGAACTGAGTCTGCCCAACAGATTGTTTAGAAAAAAAAATCAGAGTAATCAAAAGTGTAGCATTATAGAGGCCAACGTTCCTTAATTTGCAACGCTTTTCATCACATTGCCTTGAAAAGTGGAAACTGGCCTTGATAAAGATTGAGAACTCTGGATGGATGCTATAGAAGAAATCTAAACGATTGTCAAAGTAATACCAGATCTCAGCAGATTTGAATATAAATGATTGCTTCTAAAAATGGAAAAATCTGCTTTCTGTCATTTCTGTTTGTTGGTACTACCATAAAGTAATATGGGATTTTCATTGTAAGTCCTCTTGACACTGCATGGAAATACACTTTTTTAAAAATCAAGGCTTTACAACTCCAACATTGATGTAGTTAGTGTTTATAATGTGGCTAGAAGTGAGCATTACCTGAAGTGTACAAACAAATTACTGAGAAAAAGGAACTTGACTAAAGCTGAGCTAATGCTTAGAGTGAGATCCTGGGGAGTTTCAAGTAGGAAGCAGCAGTCTGCCCGAAGTTCTGTCGTCTTTTATGTATAAAGAAAATTGAGAGTCTAGAAGTGCTGTGCCACTTGCTGTCTGCTTTCACGTGGGGATGTTAGTTTAGCTCTTTACCAGTAGTTCATCAATAGCCTTGCCATAGGAAATACTGAATATGCTGTTTAAGAGGAAAGGTGCCAAAATCCAACATTGGTTTTATAGCTCTTTTGGGGATTCCCTTTAGTAGATTCAGAGAAAAAAAAAAAAAGAAAAATCATCCACAGTCTCAAAAATATAGAAGCAGCTCAGTTCTTATAAGGAGAAAAGAGGAGGAAAAACACGCAGAAAGTGGCTGAAAAGAAACGCAGAATCATTTGAGCTGTAAGAGGCCTTTAAAAGTCATCTGACCCAACTCCCCTGCAGCGAACAGGGATACCAGCAGCTAGATCATGTTGTCCAGCCTTACCTTGGGTGTTACCAGGGACAGGGCATCTACCACCTCTCTGGGCAACCTGTTCCAGTGCTTTGCTGCCATTTAAAAAAAAAAAAAGAAAAGGTGGTTATATTCAGTCTAAATCTTTGGTTTTGTGTTTGTTTGTTTTTAACTATTTTACAGCAAGAGTACTAAGATTGATTATTAAAAAAAAAAAAAGGCAAGAGAATTGGTCGGTTAATGTTCTGTAGTTATTTGAATCAAGAGAATACTGGAGTTATCTGGAGGAGGGAAAAAAAGAATAAGAAAGTTAGTGTTCACTGTTTTTAGAATCTGACTTTATGCAATCTTCTGTTCTTTTTTTATAGGAAGAGTTTGAAAAGGCGATGAAATGGTATGAGTCAACATTAAAACTTCAGCCGGAGTTTGCCCCAGCAAAGAATCGAATCCACACCATTCAGTGTCATTTACTTATGAAAAAAGAGCGACGGTCTCCATAGAGATTGGTGTTTCTTCTCTTTTTTCCTTTTTTTTTAAAAGCCATTCTTCACTACTCTGCTTTTAAGTGTGCTAAGATAAATTGATGAATCAAAATTTTTAACAAGACTTTTGAAAAGAGATGGGATTTGGATCAAGGGTTCTTTTATCTTTTCTCAGATATAGAGGCATCTTTGGAAAACGTTTCACAGACAATTTTTAAACATCCATGTAAATATTAAACCAAGGAAGTTCCATGAGTCCATAACCACTTGTACCAGGACCCAGGCACCGTTAGTTTCTCCTTAATGCTCAGATTGGCATTCAGCGTCCAAAATGACTTGCTTCATGTCTTATAATCTAGGTCAATAGAAATGCAAAGCACACACCCATGCCAGATAGTAAGAAGAGATAATCAGCAGTTCATCCATGTGAAACTCCTGCTTTGTCCAGTCCTGTTTACTCCATGCAACATTGCCTGCTTTTTGGGAAGGAGAGGCACAGAATTTCAAACATTTACTTAGAAAACAAAATAAAAAGGAGTTAGGAACATCTAGCATTTTTTGAATTATTTCTTTCTGGTGGAGATGAGAGAATGAAGGGTGGGGAACAGCAGGACTCTGAAGTCAGTGTTTTTTTAATCTTATTTGCAGGGAAAAATAAAAAGAAAAAAAAAGAGTAGAAATCCCAATAAGATGTTTTATATTTGTCTGTATATTCATAGCCCTCTGCCTCCCTGAATGGTTGTTTTACTGATTCTTTGTTCACTGTATTTCTAGTCATTTCAGAGTAAGGTGCAAGTTTCTGCTCCCTCTGAGCCATACTTTCAGCAGCTGAGGAGGAGCAGGGAGGCATTGTCAAGGTATCATGAGCAAATGAGTCAGGTGGAAGATTTCCAAATCAGTTCTCTCTTTGTTTGGTGGAGGACGTGATTCTCCATACATCATTGTTGAATTAACAAGGGCACATATTTGAAATAAATTGTTTATGAACAAAACATGGCTTCTCCTCTAATCTGGTGTCACGCGCCATTTGAAGGAAACTAGAGTTGGGGAACTGCTGCATCTGTTTTGGAGCACGCAGAGCTGGGAGTTGACACAGCCTTTAACATTCTTAGATAATAGTTTGCTACGTATCCATAGAAAACTTCTCACCCCTCTTTCAGTGACAGAAATTTAGAGCCAAAATGGCACTGGTGGAACCGATGGACATCAATGTAATTTTTGTAATTTACTGTAGCTTTTCAGTTCATAAAATGATCCCTGAATATTTTTATATATAATTGAAGATGAGTAGTTCTAATGCAAATGTTTATCTCTGTTTTACTGCAAGTAATTTTTTTTATTAATCTAGAAAGCCTCACAGAGGTATGAGGAAGTACTGCTGTTGGGTAGATTTTTATTAAAAATGTGTGTGTTGAATTTCTGATTGTCATCTGAGCCAACAGCAAGTCAAATTGTATTCCTTTCCTAAGGCTGTTTGGAAGCCTGATAACACTGACTGGAGATCTGTCTGCGTAAGTTCTATTATTGAGAGAGTCAAATCACTTCCAGGAAAGTCTAGTACGACACCATGGGGATCATGGACTGGGAGAAAGAACTGGGGAGGCTTCTCACCTGGAGTTTTGGAAGAAGCCAGTAAGGTAGGTGCATGTTAAAGGAAAGAAGTTCCATTCAAGTTAGGAAAAAAATGTAATATGCAAAAAGTTTTCTTACCTGAAAGATCCAGCTAACTGCTTAATGCAGTGGGTCATATGGTTGAATCAAGTGATTGCCACACACACTGAAGTTTCTGCTGTGTCAGTCTCACTGGTGATGAGCAGTGTCAGGATTTAAATAAAGAGTAAGGCTGGTCTGTAAGAACCTAAAGCAGCTGTATGTGGGGCACAAGTGAGCAGTACTGGCTTTGTCAAAGGTGGAATGAAAGTAGACCTTTTCTGAATCACGTAGCATTGCTCGTAGACTGCACTAATTCACACTTAAAATTAGGCATTAATACCCCTGTCAGTTTACATCTTGCTTACAGCAGTTGGGTTGGTTGGTTGGTATTTTCTTTAGAAGTGTAGCAACGAGCATATACTATACTTTTGTATATAGACATCATACAAAAGGTAGGCAGGTGCCCTGCATTTTGTGTGGTGATCATACCATAAATTGGTGTTGCCACCAAGGAGATAGCAAGCTATCTTCTTCATCTGTTTGCATTTCCAAAGAATTCATACCTTGTAATGGTTCTTCAGAACTGCAGTAGTCTGACTTTGTGTATTTTGTTCTGAATATTGCCTAATCCTTACCTTACTCATAAAACATCCATGTACAGCTGTTTATTTGTTACTCAGCTGTTCCTTGCTGTATCTGCCGTGCAACTAATTATGAAATAGCCCCTGCTTCCCTGTTAACTGTCTTTTCATAAATTTTAGGTAATTCTTTGAAGTGTTGTAATGGTTTCCATCAGCTGCTTACAGTGCATTAAATTGATGCAGAGAAGAAAACAATTTACTCAACCATAAGCTTGGGCTGATGCCAGCAGTAAGGCATGTGTCCTAAAGATTCCACTTTAGGCTCTACTGGGGAGCACCGACCCCCATCTTGAAAAATTCAGATGGTTGTTCTTCTTTCTCATTTCTGTCTCTTAAACCCCGTGGCAAAAATATGAAGGATGGTGATTTTGAATGTTCTGGTTGCATTCAAGTGTTAGGGAAAAACTAATGATGCCCATCTTACAAGGAGAAAGCAAGTTAGGCAGCGTGTTGGGAGGGCAATAATGAATTTGATGGAGCGAGGTGTGGTTCTTTGCAGGATGAGCTAGCTGCTTAAGGATGAGCTCTCCTTTCATTTAATCCATTTTAAAATAAGCTGTCTAAGCTTGTTGTGTGCATCTTCAGCAGATGGAGAAGGTAATAATCTCCAGAGGTTGATCCCACCCTCCCTGTGACAAGCAGTCTCTTCGGTCAGCCTGTTCCTTCTCTTGACTGCTCTGTACCTTTGACCAACTAGCGCATGATTTCTAATGGCGATGCTTAATAACACATTTCGCATTGACTAGCTCTGCTAAATGTATCACCTAAGTTGTCTAATTTAGAGATGGCAAAAACCATGGGTAAAGAGCAAAATCCTTTTCCACCAAAAAAAAAAAAAAAAAAAAAAAAAAAAAAAAAGTATTCTCCCTGGTTTTCGGAGTACATCCAAAAGTTGAAGTACAGATGAGAAAAAAAAAAAGTCCCTTTGTTTGCAGATGGCATCACGCACATAACATCAAAGGGCTTTTGAGGGCAGAACGTTCAGATACTTTCTGCCTATGGAGTGGTGGCTTTGATTCACCATTGGTAGCATAGTTGTACTGATCAAGGCTGCACTGATTCTGTACAAAGAAGAAAAATGCAAAGTACTGTGTTGGCACCCAGGCTGGGTTTTTAATTCCCATCACCTGTGATCTCTTTTTATCACCTTTGATGACCAACTTTTATAATAGACTAGAATACAAATCAGAAGTTTTCTGATGGAGCTTACAACCTGCTTTTCTCCCACTCCCAAACCCTCGCATCTTCTCTCTTAACCTACAGGAAGGAGAATAAAAAGGAACAAAACCCCATGGCAATGGTACAATAGCCAAAGCTGCTCCAAGATGTTGTACGAGCTCTATCACAGCATTGAGATGCTGCTTGTGGCATTTTGCTTCCTGAGACACTCGGTATCTCCCACGAACTTGTCTGGTTAGCAATTTTGGACCTCCTGAGGGTTAGAGCTGCTTCACAAACAGTATTCCCAGTCCTGTCCTCCTGTGTGACTCCAGGCAAAGCATTTCCCCTTCTCCCTGTACCTCTGCCTCCCACACATTGTCTGATGGCTTTGTAGAACATACGGCTTTTTTGGAGCTGCAATCCTTGCTGTTTATGTCTTTGTATGAGAAACGGTTGTAGTGCCAGGGAATGCAAACAGTTACAGCACAGATGAAAAACAACTGTGTGAGATCTATAAAGCGAGAAATGGGAAGAGTTTAATAGCCCCTGGATCGGCACTGAAAGAGTGAAAATGCTTTAGAAGAACCTCTTTCTGCATTCAGAAAACTACAAGCTCCTTTCCTCCTCCAGGGAAGATCAAGATGGTCCTCCCATCTCAAACAACACTAGAGGTGTCCTTTGGGAGTTCTACAGGTTGCCTTGGTTTCCTAGAGGAGCTGCCCAGCAAGACTCCTCAAAGGCATATCCCAAAGAGAGAGGTTTGTCACTTCGGGGTTTGCTCTTGTTGATTTTCTCTCTTAATTTGCCGAGTGTACTCAGGCATGCCAGTATTGATTCAAACAGAACAAATGGGTCTGTGATGCTGAGACTTATGAAGCTTTCCTATCAATTTGTGGTTTTCTGGCTGCCGCCTGATGGTTGGTGTGTGTGCGAGCCAGTAGAAGTTGTCCTGTGAGCAGCTAACGGGAAGGGATGGGCAGGGAGCTTGAGTGCATGTAATTATTATTTCGCTATTAGGAAATCTGGATAGGACTGATTCAATCTGTATTCTGTATTTACAGTGTTAAGAAAGCATGGAGTCTTGCTGAATTAAATGAGAGCGTTCTTATACTTACAGCTTTTCTCAGTTTTAAGTATCAAAAAGAGCAGGATGGCTTTGGAACGGTGCCCTGGTAAGGGTGACTGCTTAAAAAAGCAGCCCTTAAAACTTTGGTTAATTGTTGGCTTTGAACCATTTATGCCAACTTCTAGAGCAAAATTAATAGTCACCAATTCCATTAGTAACACAGGGGATACAATAACAGTGCCACAAGAAGAACCGGTTCAAACACAGCTGGTTGGAGTTTGTGACATTTTTGACGTAGAAGGGTTGTCTTAAGATGGGTGTTCCGATTTGTCAGTATTATTTTAGTTACTTTCGGGCTGTTTCTTCCGTGTTCGGTCCTTCAGACGCAGGTTATTACCAGCCTAATAGAGTTTTGCTATTTATGCCTATTTGTGCTGGTAGCAGGCCAGATGTTTCACAACGAGGCAATCTCTGCTCTGAAGAGAGCGCAATCAGACGCAGGCCCGCAGGAAGCTTCCCACGGCTGCGGGTTGTGTCGGTGGAGTTCACCCAGCGGTCAAGGACCAGGCGGCCGCTCACCGAACCGCGCTGCCTGCAGTGCCCCAACAGGGACATCGCTGTGCTTCCAAGCGTCAGAGCAGTCCCTGTTCCCCTTGAGCAGAAGGCAGCTGCCTGCCAAGCCAAGCCACCGTCGTCCTTTTGCATTCATGGGAATCTCTCAACCTAAATGCGTTTACTGTTCTCTATGGTCTTAATCTGATATTTTCTGCTCTCTACAGTTTTGTAATTCTACAGTAGTTATGAAAGAAAACAAAAAGAAAAGGATCCCAGAGCTGCTGGAGCTACAAACCGCAGCATGACAGTGTGAGTTACCACGCTGTGTCTTGTGGCCGCCTCTCGCTGTGCTCTGCCTTGTGGCCCACGTGCTGAGGGGCGGAGAGGGATGTCCAGGAGTCACCCAGAGTGATGTGTGGGCAGATGAGATCCAAACAAACCAAATGGATGGAGGAAGCCAGTTGTATCCAGCAGTGCTATCAAGAGCTCAGGTAGGAAACGGTTCTTCAGAAGCAGGGGAAAGTGACCCAGTGTTGGTGATGGGACCCTGAGAAATCCAGGGAAGTGCAGAGGCTGAGGGTCCTGTGTGATAGCAAAAAAAAAAAAAAAAACCCACTTCTGACTGTAGGACTGGGCAGGTTGAGAAGGACAGGAGCAGCCCAAGTAGAGCGGGTGGCTTCTGGTAGCCTGGAGAATCAAAGTGAATGAGTGCATGCTGCAGGTGCCTGCTTGGCCACATGTGCTGTAGGCTCTGCAGCTGCATGGGATGGCACAAGCACTGTTCCCACATTGGAATGCAGTGTGATACCATTCGGTTTGCTCCCATAGCGTGATCAGTGCATTTTCTGACTTTCATAGACATCTTAGTGTCCGTAAGTACTTACAGCAGGGAGTTCCAATGTTAGTTTGCTTTTTGGTGAGGAAGTCGTTTGTCTGTTTGTTTTATATTTGGTCCTGCTTGTTCCTGTTTCTTGGACTAGAAGAGACCATGTACAGTTGCTCTCTCTCACCTTTTCCACTTCATGCTCATCTATGACAACACGGAGGCCTGACCAGACTTGATTTGGCTTTTCACCTAGTGACTCTTCTTTGGGACTATGGAACACTTGCTAAAAAGTGCAGTTTTCATCATGAGTGTGTGCAGCATCTGCAGCCTGCTCCTTTTCCTGCTTCTCCATCTGTACCACAGGCTCTGCTGGAACAGAATGGTCAGGATGTGGCTCAGGTAAGCGAGGTGCTGGCCACACACTGGATGCAGCAAGGTCTGCATCTGACCACACAGCACAGGGATCTAGAGGATCAGGGCACTGCAGGAAGGGTTCTGAGCAAGCAGAAAGTGTAACAGCTCCTGCAGAGTTCCCTCAGTATGGTGATGGTATGCCTGGCTGCATTGGCTCAGGGGTGTGGCAGCAAATATCTTCCTGACTGCCCCCTGCCCCACCACACCAATCTCTGCACTGCAGCATCTGAAGGCACTGCTGTACTGCCATGAGAATCAACCCCGTGGTTGATGGTAACCATGGGGTATGAAATTGAGTCACTGATTCACCCACTAGGCTGGGGCTGTTCGCAATTAGACTGCAATAACAGAAATCAGAGCTGTAGCCTTAGCAATGTGTGTTATCTATGGGCAGTTGTGTCTCATAGCCTGCTTCAATGATCCAACAGGGGAGAATTAAGTGACCTTCCAGATCCTAATTCATTAATGGCTGATTGTCATCCCAGGACAGTTTTAATTATTCGGAGCAGCTTGGTCAGCATTAGGCTGTAAGAATTCTGTGAGAGTACATTTCCTAGTCCTTTGCAGGACTACGTGGACTGTCCTTGAGATCTCTGTGGTGACACCTCCTATGTGCACATTATCCATGCTGAGAGCACACCCAGAAGCTCTCCGATACTGCAGCCCAAACCATGTCCTCCTGTCCGGGCAGGAGGGGCTGCACCCCTCTGCGCTGATCAGGTTGGTGTACACTGGTACTGGTGTCCCGATCCCCCTGTCCTCTGTGACAAACAGGATATCGTGTGCTTGTAGAAACCCGGAGTGTTTCTTATGAACCACTTCCCCCTAAACAGCTTCAAAAGCATTTTGACCAGAGGAACAAACAAGTGGATGTGTTTTAGTGCTTTGATGAGGCTTTCATTCTTCAACAGGAGGACCTGCAAGACGGGGAAAAAGAAAAACAAATAAACTGGGTGACAGTTTCCTTAGAAACTTCCAAAGAGAAGCGAGATGAACCCTTTCTGTCCTGTCAGCCCTTCTCAGTGCTGGGCAGAGGAGCAGAGCCTGCCTGTGAGCTGCAGGCAGATATGAGAGCGATTCTATTCAGCTTCCCATTGGCTGAGCCCTGGGCTCCGTTTATACCTGTGTGTGTGTGTGTGTGTGTGTGTGTGTGTGTGTGTGTGTGTGTGTATACCCCTATATATATACATAGGGGTAACTGCATGACAGATGTGGTTCTTTCAGCCTGGATCGTCTGTCCTGGTGCACCAGGTGAGTGGTGATTGTCCAACAGGCAGTCAACTCTTCAGCTATTTGACGTTAAGCCTGTTCTGTTGGTGAATGTGAAGAACAACACTTTCTAATTCTGTCAGAGTGCTGCTAGGAAGTTTTGTGAAGGGAATTAGGTGTGTAGCTGAATTCATAATATTAGTTTAAAAAAAGTTGCTATTTAATTGCATGAGCTACATGGGTGCAACAGATGAGATGGATTTGAATGCATCCTTGTGGTGCTTTCTTTCACATGTTACCAGCCACCTCTAGTTACTACCTTGTAGCCATTCTCTGCTCCTGATGTCCCTGGTGAAATGGTCCTGGCTGGCATTGCTGTCTGGGGAGGGTCAGCAATGACTTTTACTTTTTTTTTCCTTGATCCTGAGGTAGCTGCTACCTCCCAGAGCCATGATGTGTGGCCACAGCACCCAGGTACTGCATTACTCTGAGCTGTGCAGCCTGGTCACCACTACACATCCCGAGCCTGAGGAGACTGCTGGGATCTGGGCCTGTGGTGCAACAAGGCTGTGGCAGCTGACAGCCTCTCCTGCTCCTTGCCATCTCCTCCAGCCTCTCAATGTGGCTGTGTGGGAGGAAAGAGCAGCACCAGCAGCTGGAAGGAGGTGGGAGGAAGAAGAGGAAAGTGCATCTGGGGGCTGGGAGCCAGCCTGGGTACCTTCTCCTCCACAGCCCCCCTGGTCCTCTCCTATCATCTGCTGGGACTAAGGGGCTGGGGCTGCCTTGCCCCTGCCGTGCTCCTGCCTATGTACCAGGATGAGAGCCACGGATGATGTGAGCCACCCCAGAACTGTCACTGCCTGATTCCTGGATGCTCTGAGCTCCTGAGGGAGCAGCTGAAGTGGAAATGAGAAGTGGCCAAAGGCAAAACTGCTGCTGCCTCCTCTCTGAGCGTATTGGACTGGTGTGGATGGCTGTCTTACTGGTGAGAGCTGTGCCACCCCAGCACACCCATCCTATTCCCTGTGTGACCTGAGGTATCAGGATGCGATGACGGCTTTGTGGCTCTGTCTGTGCCAGCCCAGCAGCAGTGGGTGGCCCAGGGACCGTGGTCCTCTCCCCCTCCCCTGCCACCAGCCTCAGACCTCCGGGAACCTCCTTTTCTGCTCCGTTTCCCACAGCCCGCCTCTTCCCCTTGCTTTGTTTTCACACCCACAGCCCCGCACCTTCACACCTGCAGCCCAGGCACTGCACCCCCTTACTCTGCCCCCGAGGCGCAGCTCCTCACCGCTCCCCCCTCCCCACCCGAGGGGGGGCCCTGCCGCAGGCTCGGCCCGGCGCTCCCCGCTGCAGCCTGCAGGTGGCAGCCGGAGCCCGGCGAGAGGCGGCGGGGCCGGGCCGGGCGGGGCCGATGCTGCGGACCGGGCCGCCCCGTCGAGGCTGCGGGGAGAGGCGGGCGCGGGGATCCCCTCCCACGCGTATTCGTGCCGCAGGTGTTGCGGGAGGGATGCGGCCCCTCCGGGACGGCGACTGCTCGATCCCGGCTCCCGTCGGTGTAATGCTGAGGCATTTTCAGCGCGTCCCGAGAGCCGGCTCGGGGCTGTTTCCTTAGGTGTTCCCCTCGGGCTGCGGAGCTGTGGGGTGGAGAGGGGCGGGGGATTCCCGGCAGCGCGGGGCAGAGCCGGGATGTTCCTGGGGGATCCCCGCCCGCTACACCTGGAGCCGGGCTCTGCCCCGCTCTTCCCCTCCGGAGGCAGCCGCGCTCCGGGCACGGTGTGCCGGGCCGCCCGCCTGGGCAAGGTTCGGAACGAGCCGCGGAAGCTCCCCGTGCGCTGCTTGGTATGTAAAACTCTGCGGTGCCGCTCGGCAGGGCGAGAGCCGCGCCTTTGTTCGGCGCTGAGCAGAGCGGAGCTGCCCGCACCCCGGCCCTCGGCGGCGCGGGGGAACGACGCGGGTGGGACCGGGGGAATCCCGCCGTCTGCACCGCCCGGACCGCCTCCGCACCCGTCCGTCGGGGCCGTCCCGCAGCACTACGCCTGGGCACGGCTGCGTGCGGGAGCGCCCGGCTTCCCTTCTTGACTCCGCGCGGGGCAGGCGCTGTCCAGCGCTGCATCTGTCCCGAAGCACCAGAATCCACCCCAGGCTCCGTCCACCTCCCGCCCCTCTGGCTGGATCCTCAGCCGGGGAGCAATGACACCACTTTCTTCCAAACTGATTTAAATTCAATCAAAAACCAAACGGGGGAGTGACGCCCAGAGACGGCTTTGGCTCGGGACTGGCACAGCTCAGGGCCTTCGTCCTTCGGCCCCCAGTCCCACCCAGGTGGGACCCAGCAAGCAGACCCAGAGAGAAGAGATAGAGAGGAGGTACCACTATCAGCACCCTGTATCCCATAGCTATTCTCTGGTTCCTGTTCAGCCTCTAGAGAGCTGATGGGCAGCAAATGGGGCTGTGCTCCTGCAGGGTGTGGCAAGGGCACCGCGCTGAGGTAGGCACACCAGGGCCATGCTAGGGACTCGTCCTGCCCGTGCCTGTGTGTTCTTTCAATAGCTCAGGGTGCTGAGGGGACTGCAGTCTACAGGGCTCCCCATCTGCCCCCCATTTGCCAGCTTGAAATGCTCTTTAAAATGTATTTAAAAAAAAAAAAAATCCAAACACTCTTAAATGCAAAGAAATCATGAAAAACAACAAGGAACAAAAGCTCTCAATCCTAGCTGAGCACTGCACAGACAGGAACCTGCTCTGACGTACATGAGCACCCCATAGGGATTAACTCTCTCCTGCCCGACAAAGCCAGCCTCCTGGTTTCTACTTTGCAGCGCATTCTGTGAGCTATAAATGTATTTAATCTAGCCAGATAGAGAGATTAAAAGATACAGGCTCAGTACCTTGCTGCAGTTGCCTCCACCCAATTAAAAAAAAAAAAAAAAAAAAGAAAGAAAAGAAAAGAAAAAGAAAGAAAACTGGTCCAGGATTTTTCTGCCTCTAAGACGGATCCAAAGAAATTTCCCCTGTGAAGCAGACACAAGAAATAGGCAGCAGAAATCTGAAGCAAAATGAAAAGGAGATGCTGTTGGAGTCATTTTCCCTTTGCCCTCCCATAGTGAACATGCAGGAGGGGGTGTTGCATGTTTCCCCCCTGCCATTTTGCATTTTGCTGCCCTCACCCCCCTGTGGGGATTCCTGAAGCCCTTTGCAGCTCCTGTTGTTGTCACCCCACTGTGGCCATGGGCAGGGGAACCTGTGGGCAGCCACCTCCCAGGTAATGCCTGCAGCAGGAATGAGGAAGCTGCCATCTCAGCTCTAACTTTAACCTTCAAGTCGGGTTTCCTCCTTTTTCCACACCTGCAGTGCCAGACCACTGCAGTACCAGACATGCAACAGTATCCTCCATTTTCTTGCCACTGCTGGTGCCACAATGCATACCCTGCAGCCTGCAGACCATCACTTGCCTTTGAGGAGCCTGCCGCTAGAAAGCTGGGCTAGGAGAATGCCACTTTGGGTTACCTGCACTATCCTTCACTTCTATAGGAATGGAGCATCCTTACTGAGAAGGGTGTTGCTCAGAAATGAGTTGCTGTAGATATGGTGGTACTGCACATGTCCTATGTCTGAGCACAGCCAAAAGGTCTGGTGTTTCTCCTGACATACTGCCTGTTCCCAGCCCTCTTTGTTCTCTGCATCTCCAGGCAATTCCAAGTCTTTCCATGGGACCACCTGCTCAAGGATGCAGGTCTTGGTTGTGGCTGCAAGAGGAAAAATGGGGAATGATGTAAAGGAATGTTCCTATTGCCATTAAAGTCAAGGCACTGTGTACATGAGCTTGTCCTTTCCACTGTAATCAGAAAAACTTTGGTTTTCTTTTCTTAATTTCAGGTCTGATTGGACACAACCAGCATCCTTGAGTGCCTGATGGGTATCTGTGTGAGAGAGGAGTAGGCATCACTCCTCTCTTTCCCCAAAAACCAGTTACTGTGGTACAGCACAGGACATGAGCAACTATCCAGAGCTTGAGATGGCAGTGAAACACTCACGACAGAGGGTGGGTCCTTGGAGACAGGTAGGTGGCAACAGATATGACGTTTTCTTTGAGAAATCCAAGTGCCAAATATTTACCTGTTTCTGCTCTACTGCACTTGAAGGAAATTACAAAAAGAAATTGAAATTTCTCCCTCTAAAAAAGAGGTGAAATGGCTTCCTAGGAAGGCTGGAGTTATGGTAGGGAATGCCTCATGTCTGCACATCTGTTCTGGAAATGGAAAATATTCATGAGCTGTATCCAATCACTGTTGAAATCCTTTCCCGAAACAACACCTCTGCTTTTCTTGGTTGTGGAGTGGTACAATTCTGGATCTGTGTTCTGAGTTCATCCTAAGACCACAGTGGGCTGAAGATGCCTGCTTAGCACTGCAATAATGGGACACTAAGCATGCAGGTGTTACATGTTATGAAACATGTGGTGTACAGATATTGAATTCAACAGCATGCCAACAAATCTCTGGCCAACCTTGTCAGTCTTCTTCCTTGTGTTTAGTGCTTTTACACTCCTCACACACCAATGCAATGTAGAAATGTTGAGGAATGTGCCACAGGTGACGTCCTGGATTTTTCTGAGCCTCTTCAGATTCTCTTGGGACTGAAGGTTGTAGGCAGTGCCCGGGGCCTGTGTCCTGTATGTGGCCCTATAGCCCTGCATGTGAAGTTTCAGAGCAAAGTAGCTGAGGTTGTTGTGGCACAAAGCAGGGGAGCAAAGCAGGGAAAGCAGCAGCTGACATTCAGAATGTGTGGGGGGGGGGGGGAGGGGGAGGGAAAGCAACATCTTTTGAGGGGCTGTTTTACTCAAAAGCCACTGTTCAGTGACATTTGAAGAGAAAGGAGGACTTCTGCACTAAGACCAACCAGTCATCAGCATGGTTCAATGACAACTGCACACCATAAAGGAAGGCTTAATGTTCCTGCGGTGCTCCTCATTTCTTGACATTCATCTAACTCTAGGAAGCCTGGCAAAGGCTGGTTTCATATTTTTTAAGTGCTCTAGAACTTGAGATTGAAACCTAAATCCTCCCTCACCTGTGACCCTCCCCTCAGCAGTGAGACCACAGCACCGCAGATCTTCTTAAGGATCCCACCTTAAACTGCTTCCTAAGCACCACTCCTCTCGTTGTCTCCATTTGCTAATTGTGAACATGGAAACCTGATAGCCAGAGCCCTCATGCTCGAGCCTTACAGATCAGTAGATTACACGGTCATAATTAAATTGAAGAAAGTGAAGGGAAGGGAATTAATATATTTATTAAACAAAAAAAAAAAAAAGACGACAACCTGACAGCCTACTCCCAGAAATCAAATCTATGACAATGAGTTTAAATGTATGGTGTGTGGCCAGTGACATATGAGTCACTTGAGCCTATCTTTATAAGAGTTGCAAAGTATGAATAAAGCAAGCAGCTGGCGTGGTGCCACTGTCCCTGTAGATATATCAGCACATAACAGCAGCCCGCATTGTCAGCTGAAGGCTCGTTGTCATCAAGGCCAGTGGAAATGTTAGTCCTGGTGCTCAGATAAGGGTCACCCCACACCCCAGCCTCCTCTTACAGCTCTTTTTCAGAGCCCACCTTTGTAGCTGTATTCCTCTTCACTGCCTTTACACCCCGTCCCCATTTGATTTCACGTTTGGTTTACTAAAAACCAAAAGGAAGGCCCCAGGTGCCCTTTTCTTGTGGTTGCACAGCCCACAGACCTAGCACTTCTGTGGAGTAGGTTCAACTTGAATGGGCCTTTGTGTTTCTGTGTCCACAGGGCAGCAGCCAGCCAAGATGATGGAGACGATGCATGGCCATGAAGTCCCTTTGACGTGGTGTGAACACAGGCTGCAGCCAGGCCCAGTCAGGCTCTCCAGCCATGGCCACCGGGGTCCTTTTTCATTGGGGTTAGATGCAGTGGTCTCCCAGATGAGCCATAGTGAGGTGGATGAACTCATCTTGAAAGCACGAGGCAGAGCCCTGCCGTGTGCAGTGTGTGGGGTGTTCGTGAGGGGATCCCTCCTGCTGGAGGCTGCTTCTGGAGTGTCCCAGCAGTGTGGAGCAGGTGTGTGGGACTGCTCATTTGTTATTCCTCCTCACTTTCAGCTCTGGGTAGATCCGAACCATGCACGTCTATGTAAAAGCAGGTTATTCACAAATGTTGCTGGATTAGCCAGAAGTGCCCCAATGCAACCACCCCTCTTTCTCCCAGGAAAGTAGGTGCAGCCTATTTGCCTTTTGCTGTGCCTGTTTGTAGGGGAGTCGAGAGGGAGCAGCATGAATATGCAGGCTGAGAAGTCCAAGCTTTAAAAAACATACAATGAACAACACCCGGACCTCTGCAAGCCAAGAAGCAGAGAGAGGGCTGCTATTGGGATGGGGCACAGCTCTGTTCCTTCCAGGCTACATGGCTGCATGTGCACCACACGGGCTGGGACAACTCCAGTGGGAACTTCCAGCATTCCCAAACTCTCTGGCCTCTCCTATCCATTACAAAGTAAAAATGGATTTTGCTCCATGCCTTTCCCAGCTGTTCCCACCCTGCCATACACAACTGATCCAAATCAGACCACGGCAGAAGTCAGAAAAGCCTGAGGAGCACCACCCCCCCATGCTGTGCCACCTGTCAGGCCATACCTTTCCCTGTGCACACAGGTGGGTACTAAACGTGGTGCCCAGGTGGGCTTTGCCAACAAGCAGGTGTGCATTGACCTCCACATTGCATTGGCAGTTAATGAAGTTAATGACTTTTCTTCTGAAGCTGCCTTGCCTGGGAGATGGCTGAGCAGAAACACCAAGAAGGAAAGAAATAATGAAGCATCATCTTGGTTGCATGGCAAGTGTTGCATCGGGATGGAAAAGCGGTGATGCCACAGCCTCACTCGATGGCCTTGGGTAAGTCACCCAGCATTTATTTACTGATGATAAATTAAGCAAAAGATCTTTCTCTCCTCTTGTCCTTATTCTTTTGTTTTCCTTCTCTTCCTCTCTCTTCATCTGTTGAGTTTCTTGTGCAGCCCTTTACTGCCAAGCATGCATCGCTCCCAGTATGTCACGGTGCAGATCTCCATGGGTTGTTTGCCCCATTGCCTGATACACATAAAAGTCAGGATTGAAATTCCCACAGAAACTCACAGGTTGGGAGAGGTTATTTCAGGAAGGACAGGATGAAATAAAAACAGGGTATTGCTAAAATGCAGATGCTGCCCTTCCCGAGATGGGCTGAGTTCGCATCCCGCAATCAGGTGATCAATGTCACTTCTTTCCCTGTGCCCACCAATGCTTCAGCCACAGTGAGCAGAGCCTTTCTGCTGCAGAACGCCTCATATCCTCAACTGAAGAGGGGAACAGAGAATAAAAGAACCCCCTGATACCAGAGCTCTGGGGGAATCCCCAACCAGGAGCTATGGGTGACTTCCTGCTGCAAACAGCCCCCCAGGTCAAAACATCAGTGCAACTGCAAGCCTCTGGGCAATCACTGCTCAATTGCAAAATATTTGCTCTGCTCTTGCCCTGCCCTTTATCTCTGGGGCCTCTCTCTGTCACTAAAGCAACATTTGACAAGCCATCTCCTTTGGTGCTCCCCACCATTGCTAATGGTGACAGGCTCCATGGCCAGGTATTTAAAAATACCCCTTCTCTAAATATAGCCAATCTATGTGCACTCAGCTACTACGGGGCCGAGCGAGAGGGACCGAAATATTGACACACACCGGGCGTGGATAATGTGTTTTGATCCCTGCACTCCCTCCCTCCCTCGTGCCCAGCTCCGCGCGCTGCCCGCACACCTTGGTGGAAAATCTGTTATTATTTAGCAGCAGGAACGCGGCTGCCTTTTGGAGCCGGAGTTTCCTTTGTTTATTTTTCCATGTTCTGTCCAAACGGTGTCAATGGGAGCGCAGCTCTCGGTGCTATTTATAGCCCGCGTGCTGCAGGCACCTCCCGCACACTGCAGCGCGGCCACGGCCGTGGGGGGGACGCGGGGACAGCCTGGGGACAGCGAGGTGGGCGACGGCAGTGCCAGGAATGGAGCTGAGAGAGGGCTGGGGAAAGAAGGGAGTGCTGGGAGGGAATGGCCGTTCCCTGGTGGGGAAGGGGCTTTGGGGGAAAGCATCCGTAGTGGGGCAACGCGCCTTGGGGCTGGGGGCCTGAGGGGTGGCGGCAGGGAGTCCTGGGAGGGAGCCTGGGGATGCAGAGACGTCCCAGATCGCCCGCTGCACAGGGAGACTTCAAAGGAAAGGGAAGGAAAAAAGAAAGGGAAAAAGAAAGCACTGCTGAGTTTATCACTTGGGGAGGGGGTGATGGAACCGACGGGAGTGATACTGGGGGCTCTGGGCAGGCAAGGGAGGTGCTGTGGGAATGGGGTGTAGGGTGTGCTCCCCCCTCCATTCCCAGCCACACCTCTCCGTTGGGGTGCAGGCTCTGAGCTCGGCTTGGGGTGGGGGGAGGAGGGCAAAGGGGCGAGCGCGACCCACCCTCTGCAAGGGGACTTGGCTGGCGGCTGTATCACGCTGACGTTATGGGCTTGCCCTTGGTGCAATGTGCAGGGCGCTGGGTGCTGAGCAAGGAGCAAAAATGCGGGGGGAGGGGAATGGGAAAGGGAGATATGCTGGGGAGCACGTGTCCCTGCTCTCCCCCAGGTGGGCACCGGGAATTGGGGGCCCCCTCGTTTTGCTGCTGGGATGCGGGAAAAAAAGCTGCAGTTTCTGCTTGAGGAATTGCTGGAGCTGGCAGGGAAAGCAGAGCTGGCCAGATGGAGGATGAGCGGGAGGCAGGGAGGGAGCGAGGCAGCAGCGCAGGGAGGGGGAGCAGGGAGCCAGACACCTACGCAAACACAGAGTGAGAGGAGATCCTTGGATGCAAACACAGACACAGGCGTCCTCCTCCTCCTCACATGCCCCTGATTCATTTCCACATGCCATACACGTGACATGCTAATTCAGGGCTACTACAGAACTCCAGGGCGAGAGAGGAACGGGGGAGAGAAATAAAACCCAGCAAGACGCCAAACCGCAGTTTTTTAAGGGGGTTTCGGTGCGGCTTAGCAGCATCCCCGCTTCTTGAGGGGGCGGGGGGACTCGCGGCAGCACTCGCCCCCGCAGCGCCCGGTTCCATTGGCCACGCGTGACCCCGAGGCGCACAGCACGGAGCCGCGGGCATCGCGCCCGGCCCCGCTTCTCCCGGAGCCCAGCTGCCGCAGGGCGGGGGGACGAGGGGGGGAGCGGGGCTGGGGGAGAGGAGGTGTCATTCGGGCGGGGGGTGACTATGCTCTGGGCCAAACGCGTTTGTGAGCCAAGGGGAATCCCCAGATCTCTCCCCAGTGCTCCCATCTCTGCTGGCATCCGAGGTGAGAGAGGTACTGCCAGAGTCAGGGAGAGCAGAATCTCAGCACGGACATCTTTTTAGCAATACCCTCATTAATTTAGTGGCCATGAGGAGAGGGATGCAGCAGAGTTGCTCTCTCTGCAGCGCAGAGCACCAGAGCTTTCGGGCTGTGTTACAGCCTCAGGATGCGTTCGTTAACCAAAGCAGCCCTCCTGACATCCCCAGCAGGAGCTCTGAACCCCAAAGGGCAAAACTACCGTTGCCTCCAGGATGGCGCTGTGTGCCTCGTGCCTTAATAAGGCACAGAGGTGAAATCTGGAGAGCTGAGCTGCAGCCCCCGTGGCTTTCTCCTGCCACCAGGTGCTGGCCCCCACCCCCATAATGGGAGCCAGCACCCCCAAGGAGGACATCTTGGGGAGCTTCTTTCCCCTGCCGCAGCCCTGGGAAGGAAGCAGTGATGCACTGATTGCAGCCGCTCCAGCACTCCCTGTGTGCAGAGGGGCTTTATCAGCAAGACTGGATGTTTTGAACCAAGCCCTGTGAAGGAGAGAACACAAAAATCCCCAGCTTAGCAGCCTTAGCCTTTATGAGAGATGCTCTGCTCTTTCACGAGAACAAACCTGTGCTTCTTCATGCAAAGAGCGAGTGAGGAAGGTGAAAAGCATTCCTGTTAAATATTCTACCCGAATGTTTGAAACTGACAGCCACACAGAGGAAAAAACCCCACACGCCATGTGAGGCTGTGTGAGGCTCACTGCAAAGAACGGCTTCTGTGCAAGGCAGGGGGAGAAAAGGTCACTCAAAACACCCACTGCCAGTTGTATTTTTAAACCTTTATTATGTCCATTCTCAGCAGCCCAATCCATGACGGAGGTTCCGGTGTGTGCAGGCGGCCAGGTGAGATGCTACCCTACCCATGCTGGTAATGGTGGAGGAGATGATTACATAGGAAGGGGTCACCACCACACACAAAGACACACCTATGTGTGTGCTTCATGCCAAGCTCCGTAATTACATTAACACCAGCTCTACTCTCACTTTAGCTGGTTTCTCATTTGCTGCTTTCCACATCCTGCTATCAGTAA